>NC_134688.1:34165695-34490608 GCF_050947455.1 Rhinoderma darwinii
TACAAGTAGTGATGGTCATAGGATAGGTGCAACACATGTTCAAAAGAGTACAGCATATGAAATAACATGCCTCAATATATACCCATCTATATGACACAACCGGGATGGCGCCAACTACGACGCACGTTTCGGCACAGCCTTCATCTGGGGATGACATCATCTCCTAACAGGTATAATATAATAATATATATATTATATAATATATTATTATATTATATAATATAATATAAATTTCTGTATAATAATGATACAACAGTAAACTGGAGATGACCGTCCAACACTGCGAATTTAACCCCTTAATGACAATACGCCTTTTCATGGTGGTCATTAACCCCTTAATGACCAGCCTATTTTGGACCTTAATGACCAAGCTATTTTTTAAGTTTTTCCATCGGCGCATTCCAAGAGCTATAACGTTTTTATTTTTGCGGCGACATAGCTGTATAAGGTTTTTTTTTTTTTGCAGGACAAGTTGTACTTTTGAATAGCACCATTTTGGGGGACATATTATTTATTGATTAACTTTTATTAACTTTTATTTGGGGGGAAATAGATAAAAACCAGAAATTTTGCCACTCTTTTTCGCGTCTTAAATCTACGCCGTTTACCGTGTGATATAAATAACACAATAACTTTATTCAGCGGGTTGTTACGATTGCAACGATACCAAATTTGTATAGTTTTTGTATGTTTTACTACTTTTACACAGTAAAAACGCTTTTATTTCAAAATTATTTGTTTTTGTGTCTCCATATTTGAAGAGCCGTAACGTTTTTATTTTTTCGCCGATGCGGTTGTATGAGGGCTTTTTTTTTGCGGGAAGACTTGTAGTTTTTATTGGTACCATTTTGGAGTAGATGCGACTTTTTGATCACTTTTTATCAAATTTTTTTAAAGTCAGGATTCACAGAAAACAGCAATTTTTCCATAGTTTTTTATTACATTTTTTACGGCGTTCACCGTGCGGGTTAAATAATGTTATAGATTTATAGTCGGGGTCGTTACAGACGCGGCGATACCAAATATGTGTAACTTTTTTACTTTATTTTGTTTTTTTAATAGTAAAGCAGTTTGTAAGGGGAAAAGCTGGGTTTTTCATTTTTTTTCACATTTTTTTTTTTATTAACTTTATTAAACTTTTTTTCACTTTTTTACTAGTCCCACTAGGGGACTATAATATGCGATTCTGCGATCGCTATTATAATACACTGCAATACTTTTGTATTGCAGTGTATTATGCCTGTCCGTTTAAAACGGACAGGCATCTGCTAGGTCATGCCTGCCGCATGATCTAGCAGGCATTCACTCCAGGCAGACCTGGGGGCCTTTATTAGACCCCCGGCTGCCATTGGAGACACAGACACTCGGCGAACGTATCGCCGGGTGTCGGTGGGGGAGAGAGGGAGCTCCCTCCCTCTATCCAAAACCACTCAGATGCTATCCGCTATTGAGCACCGCATCTGAGAGGTTAAACGGGTGAGATCGATACTAATATCGATGTCACCCGGCAGAGCAGGGACGCTCCCAGCCCTCAGCTGCCTCTAGCAGCAGAGAGCAGGGAGATTTGACAGCTCCCTGCTCTGTAAACTTATTCCGATGCCGCGACGTAAAAAGTCTATTGCATTGGAATAAGGCCCGTTAGTGACCGACGTAGAAACACGATGGGCCGGTCACTAACAGGTTAAAGGGGTTCTCTGGAAAAAACGTTATGGTCTCATGTTTACTTGATAAAGTGGTTCTGTTTCCACTAAACGCGTTGTACCTCAAGAGACCCTCTATCTCTCTTTTTTATGTATGTTTTATTATGATCTATTGTTTTAGACAATTAATTATATATATATTTTTTCTCCAAAAAGTATTGCGCCTGGATGGTGTCTCTTTTTTACAGTGGATCCCACCTGGTTCCCACTGTTTTTATCTACCTGCTCTTACTGAAGATGTCCTCAAAACTGGCTTAATGAGATGGTAGATCGGAGAGTGACTGAGGCAGTGGAGGCAAAACAGGGCGGACCTGTTGCAGGCAGCGGTTAAGGCATCTTGGCCCCCATTGCGGGACCTCTCCAGAACTCCAGTGAAGGACCTGGGCGTGTAGACGAAGCCAAGGCAGACCCAGCAGAACCGGGTTGATGGCTTTAGGCAGGACGAGGAAGTTGAAGTGAAGGACTCCGATTTGTAACGTAAGTGGTTTCATGATAGCCACAATAGGATCGGGCAATGGTAGTCCATTTACAGAAGCAACAGCAAGGGATCTCTCTAGAAGAACTGTGGGTAGATGTAGTCGGTCTACTAAATCCTGCTGGATGAAATCTGCAGCTGCCCTGGAGTCAAAATAGGCAGAGGAGAAGTGTGATGTCTCTCCCGAGATGATGGTCACAGGAATAGATAATTTGGAAGAGGTTTTGATGTTTGGCATCATCCCACCTAGAGTTGCCTCTCTAGGAGCTGGAGTTTCCCGGCTTTTGTGGACATTGGCGCACGAATGGGCCTTTAAGGCCGCAATACAAACACAGACCTGAAGAGCGTCAGCGCTGTTTCTCCTGCTCGGACAACTTGACTCTGTCTACCTGCATTGGTTCCTCAGGTAGAGCAACAAGAGGGGGCAGTAGTGGTCTCTGGAACGAGGGTGCTAATCTGTGAAAACGTCTCTCCACCGAACCTCCTCATCGCGTTCCTGGATCCTCATGTTGACCCGGGTAGCCAACAGGATATGGGCATCCAAGGTAGGTGGGAGGTCGCGGGCTGCCAGCTCGTCCATGGTGTGTGAGGACAGTCCATGCCATAGGTCACCACCAATGCTTCATTGTTCCATGCCAACTCTGCTGCCAGGGTACGGAAGGAGATGGCATACTCTCCTGCTGTGGACCCCCTTGCTTGAGGGTTAGCAGAGTGGCTGCTGCTAAGGATGTTCGACCTGGCTTCTTGAACACGTCACAAAAAGTCTGTAAGAACAGGGCTAAGTCTGAAAATTTGGGCCCCTCTCATTCCAGGATGGGGTTCGCCCATGCGAGGGACTTGCCAGCGAGGAGGGAAATAATGAACGCTACCTTGGCCTCATCAGAGGAGAAATGGTGAGCACGCAGTCATAGCGAGGAAAAAGAGGCAGTGCAACTGTGGATCCGGAAAACAGACAGTAGGAGTATTAGGCAGTGGAACGGCAGCAGTCTCTGGGGAAGGAACAGGGAGTTGATCCAGTCGGGCGATGATGGAGTTTACAGCCACGAGGAGTTGATCCTGACGTGCATATAGATACAATATATACTATTGGGGTCCACCCCTTAGTAATTGCTGACGTGCATATAGGTCACGCATATCCGTCTGTATGACCTGAACTGTGGTCTTAGGCTGGCCAGCGGGTTCCATGGCCTGAGCATACTGTCACAATCTAGGGAACATATGTAGCTGACTTTAGCTTGACTAATAACGCATTAAATACACAGTGGAAAGATCCCTTATCTTGACCTTTTCAATGACTTCTCAATGGTTATTTTTGTGTGATATCACGCTGCAACAAGTTATCAGAGTCAAGTTAAAGATGGCTACATCCGTATGTGGACCCACTAGGCCGTGGGCTCCGGCTCAGATAGGGCTAGGTGTGGCAGGTTGCGCCAGACGAAGCGGATGGCACCAGGAATGGTAGATGACACACAGACGTGGCATATCCAGCCGGCGGTACCACACGACTCTGATAAAAGGCAGGCACAGTTAGGAAACAGCAAGGGATACAGGAAATAGGATGCAGGGAACGGGAACTCTGGGATCAAGCAGGAAAATACTAAGGGACCCTTTGCAAAACATGGGAAAAGTACAAACAACGCTCAAGCAAGGAGTGGAAGGGCAGAGACCTTTTTATAATCCAGGGTGCACTGGGGTAGGATAGAAAACTTTTAGGAAGTGCGCACGCTGGCCCTTTAAGGCACTCCTCGCACACTCCAGGAAGGGAAGGCCGCGCCAGCCGTGGTCTCTGGGGAGGTGGCCAGGAAGTTGCGGTCGCGGCCGTTCATCACAGGGTGAGCGACAAAGGTCCGCAGTCATAACACGGAGATTTTTTTTGGTGTTGTATATATGTACTGAGCAGTGGCGTAACTACCGCCGTAGCAGCCGTAGCGGCTGCTACGGGGCCCGCGGCATGAGGGGGCCCGTGTCGCCAGCCGGCACGGGCCCCCACCATGGCCGGAGGCTCCGCTGGCAGCCGCTATGGCTGCTACAGCGGGACGCCACTGAACACTACGGCAGAGCAGGGAGGTATCTCCCCGCTCTGCCATTAACTGGTTCCCGACCGCTGGCTGTATTTTTACGGCCAGCGGTCAGGGTCCTTAAAACCTGAGCCATAGACTTTTTACGACTCCGGTTTTAACTTACTGCCCGCGCGATCGGGCTGCTGAATGTCGGGTCTCCGGCTGTCAGTGACTGCCGGGGACCCTGAGGAGAGGATAGAAGGAGCTTTCGCTGCCAGCGATCACACATGTATCCCCTATCCTGTGGATAGGGGATACATGTATTTTGTAGGACACACTGTAGGTCGAATTTTTTTGGGAGGGGGGACGCTGTATGGCGTTCCCTACAGGGGGGAACGCTGTATGGCGTTCCCTACTGGGGGGGGCTGTATGGCGTTCCCTACAGGGGGGGGCTGTATGGCGTTCCCTACAGGGGGGGGGGGCTCTATGGCGTTCTCTACAGGGGGGGGATGTATGGCGTTCCCTACAGGGGGGGCTGTATGGCGTTCTCTACAGGGGGGGCTGTATGGCGTTCTCTACAGGGGGGCTGTATGGCGTTCTCTACAGGGAGGGCTGTATGACGTTAGCACTGTCCAATAAATATACAGTAAACAGAAGAAAATACGGTCCAGCAATCCTCATGACAATGTGATGACTTTATTAGAAAAACATTTTATAAACCACACGGCATGTTGAAGTGATGATACATGACTGCTTACGCGCTTCGAAAGCAAACTACATTCTTCGCAAATGTACGCCATCTCCTCCGAACAGTCAATTACATCAGAAGTCCAGTTCCTTGTGCTGCATGACTCGTGGACGCCCTATCCGTGGCGATATCCGTGTCCTTTCCACTGCTTCTCACTTGAGTCCTGTAGGCACAAAAAACATTCTGCAAGTATCCATTGTCATCCGTGCCTGCAGATTCTGCTTTAATGATGCAACTCACTCAACTCCTTGTCTATTTCATCGTTTACTGATGCCTCTTTTAGATGCGACAGATGTATTTTTTTTATACTTACCAGCCTGCTTCACAGGCACCATCCCTTTTAATTGGCACCTGATCAATAAGGGGGTCCTGCTCCACCACCATAACACTGCAATACTAAACAAAATCTTCCATAGACATCACAAAAACTAGACAAGCCTTTCCTCCCTTATGTTTCCCAACATTTCCTGGGACAAGTGTGTGTAGGTAGAAATCAACAAACATGTTTCCTGGCCCCAAACTTTACCCCCTCTTTCCAGTAAAGGATTGGCTTTCGGTATCACGCCTCCTCGCTTTTAAAAACCTTTTTACTTTATCCTGCGTAAACATTTTTTTCAGCATCTTAAACGTCTTGCCCATTAGCCCATCTATCCCCAACATCAGACCACTTATTATCATCTGACAGATCAGAATCAGACTCAACCAGCTACTGTTGCCTTCTTCTGCTTCTCTTTACATCCAGATGCGCTGCTCCTGTAATTCCAAACATTGTGCCAGTACCCCGTGTTCTAAACATTTTGGCAACCCCAAGGTGTCCCTCTCCCATGTTGAGATTATGAGGCCCTACTGGGATATTGCTGCCTTCATCGACCCTGGATCCCTGCGCAAGGATCCTGGCACTTGGCCCATCATCGTGCCATGTTCCCTCAAATTTTTGCTAGAATGATACCATTGAGGATACCTGCCTTGCTTCCTTGATGCCATTTGCTCCAAGCAATCCAGTACACCCCAAGTCCAGGTCCTTGTGCTGCATGACTTGTGGGGGCTCTATACGTGGCAATATCCTGGCACCTTCCATTGCTTTCTGCTTGAGTGCTGTAAATATAAAAACATTCTGCCAGTGTCCATTATCACCTATGCCTGCAGATTATGACTGTGTAATGAAACTCACTTAAAGAGGCTCTGTCACCAGATTGTGCAACCCCTATCTGCTACTGCAGCAGATCGGCGCTGCAATGTAGATTACAGTAACGTTTTTATTTTTAAAAAACGAGCATTTTTGGCCAAGTTATGACCATTTTTGTATTTATGCAAATGAGGCTTGCAAAAGTACAACTGGGCGTGTTTAAAAGTAAAAGTACAACTGGGCGTGTATTATGTGCGTACATCGGGGCGTGTTTACTACTATTACTAGCTGGGCGTTCTGACGAGAAGTATCATCCACTTCTCTTCACAACGCCCAGCTTCTGGCAGTGCAGACACAGCGTGTTCTCGAGAGATCACACTGTGACGTCACTCACAGGTCCTGCATCGTGTCGGACGAGCGAGGACACATCGGCACCAGAGGCTACAGTTGATTCTGCAGTAGCATCGGCGTTTGCAGGTATGTCGATGTAGCTACTTACCTGCAAACGCTGATGCTGCTGCAGAATCAACTGTAGCCTCTGGTGCCAATGTGTCCTCGCTCGTCTGACACGATGCAGGACCTGGGGAAGTGACGTCACAGTGTGATCTGCCAGAAGCTGGGCGTTCTGAAGAGAAGTGGATGATACTTCTCGTCAGAACGCCCAGCTAGTAAAAGTAGTAAAAACGCCCCGATGTACGCACATAATACACGCCCAGCTGTACTTTTGCAAGCCTCATTTGCATAAATACAAAAATGGTCATAACTTGGCCAAAAATGCTCGTTTTTAAAAAATAAAAACGTTACTGCAATCTACATTGCAGCGCCGATCTGCTGCAATAGCAGATAGGGGCTGCAAAATCAGGTGACAGAGCCTCTTTAAGTCCTTGTCTATTGCATCCAGGCCTTGACACATCGCAAATGTTCTTGGCAGACCAAAGCTGTCTAAAATCCCCCTACACTCCCTCACCCAATTACCTTACACCTACGTTCAGTCCCAAACCGAGCCATGTGGCCAGCATTTTGGACAAAGATACCCCTAACTTACATTATGCCTATTCCTACCAACTATCCAAGGTTCCCCACTGCTACGCCTTTCTTGGCATTTTGCCCGCTCATTACTTTTTCAATGTACAGAGCTACTGGTGGATACTGTATATAGTAACTAATGATGGACATACCGCATATAGATGAAATATTACTTCAGAGAGTCCCCCTGGCAGCAGGCAGCCGATCTCAAGAAATTCTGGAACAAAAAGTATAAACTGTGAAGATATTATGACGTGCGCTTAGTATGGTTCATCATATCAACAAATATATGTTCAGCCTATTGAAAACATCAGGGAGATTGTTCCCACAGTCTTGTCATGTGTCTCTATAGGAACATTCTGGATGACATCACATTATAGAATTTCTATAGGTTGTTATTTGCTATAATACTTACATATATACAGTGGATCTTCTAGCATGTCGGCTGTCACTGGTGCCACATATTCAGATGTTATAAATGTCTGTAAAATACATAATGGGTTTAATGCACATACATAAAATAACCCCATATCTATAATGAATAATAATATATTTACTTTCACACATTTCATTTTCTATCACAGGGCGAGTCCAATGCCCCTCTGCCACACAAATAACACCAGCAGTATAATGGCACATAATAGTTGGAGGACCCTGGTATAGATTATGTATCAGGGACCAGGGGCTTATTGTTATTCTTCTATATAATCTTATCCTTAATGGAAAACTTCTAATTTGTCTTTTGTGGAGTCTTTTGGACTGGAGTAGAGAGAGTAGAAAATGGTAAATTGGATTTCTGGATTCAACAGACAAAATAATTATTAAAGGGGTTTTCTGACAGTTTCATAAACCTTAGTCTAAGCCGCATATGGCTAAAAATAACAAATTGTCCCTACTCATTTTTTAAATTCCCTGTGGCTCCTGCGCTGGTGGTTCTGTTGTCTTTAGTTGCTAGGCCACAGCGGTCATGTCCGTGTGGATGGCATGTCACGTGGCAGCTATTGTGTCACATCCAGGGCCGGCCTTAGGTTTATTGGTGACATGTGCAGTATCTGTGACGTCCTCCCCCTTATGATGCACCATGTAGTGTCCAAATAATTTAATCATACATTGCCAAAATAACATCACCCAGTCAATAAACTAGGGATTGTATCTTTCTGTTTTTTTATATTATAGGTTTTGGCCCTAAATGCCGGATCGGCAGTGTAAGTTGAGGGTGCCCAGGCCATCTATGGTGGTAGTGCCCTCTTCAGTATTGACCAGTAATACACACTATGTGATCATTTAGAGATGCAGTTAATAAAATACACTGACCTTGGACTCTCCTACTGAATACATCCGACTGAATGTAGAACGTTATGTGATGTGAGGTGGAGGGCTCTGCTTAATCTTTGATCTGCCCTCCTGGGACGTGTGGTTATCATTAACTCTTATGAGGAATTAATTCTAGGAGAAGGAAAGACAATGTATTAGGACAAATCTCAATCAATGGCAACATTTCTATCTAGAACAGAGTCCAGTCCCCAACCAGTGTAAAATTACCACAGGGGTAAATAGGATGACCGGCTGGGGTCCAGGGATTTGGGGTGGCCCACAGCTCTGGGGCTCCATACGCCCCTGAAATTGGACAAACAATAACGGCGCAGGGAGGAAGCGAAATGTCTGACCCGGTTGGTCGTCTATTAGGTGAGTATAATTTTTTATTTTATAGGAGCAAAGGGGGCACTATTAATATGGGGGATAAAAGGACTGAGTCGGGGCTTAGAAAAGGGGGCTTCATTACTGTGGGACATACAGAAGGGGCATTCTGACCCAGGACATACAAAAAGTGTCATTCTAACTGTGGAGGGTATTGGTGGATACTGCATATAGTAACTAATAAGAGACGCACCTTGCATAGATGAAATATTGCTTCAGAGAGTCCCCCTGGCAGCAGGCAGCCGATCTTAAGGTGTTCTGGAAAAAACAATAATTGTGTAGTTTTATTTCTCCAGACAGACGTGTGCTCAGTATAGACCACCCAACAATGAAGGAAATGTACATTAGGGCTCATGTACACAGCAACTTCATGTGGACGGACCTGTATGGTGGCGCACAGACTGCAGTACTGGTAATGTAGACACTCTGTGTGCGCTGTGCGCTCCCCCATAAGCCAAATGTGTATTAGGAAATTACATAAATAACAAGTCCCTTATATATTACTAATACCATAATATCTTCTTTATGGAGCATTTCTATAATAATAATAATATAAAGCTGCAGCAAAATTCCCAGCGTTTACTTTTGCTACATGTGGATGAGTTTTTGAGACTGTAACTATTCACCTGTAACACTTGTGAATTTTGGCGCGCAGCAAATCTGCAGCGTCTGAATTCAGCTTTATGGCGTAGAATATAGTACTCAAATACTGCAATCATACAGTGCCCAAATAACACTGCCAGACAAGTATTGTCTGCCACACTGTAATGTAATCCATTATCAAGGAATTGTATCTGCATCCTGAGCAGTGCCCTTTACTTTTTTTACATGAAGAGTGGGATTGAGTGTTCAAGCAATGGGTGCCCCAGACATCAAGACCAGTGGCGCCCCATTCATTAGTGACAGGTGATGCACCCAGTGTAACCGCACAGGTCGCACACCCCTAAGACAGGCCCTGGATGAACAATATTGGGGAATTTGTTCCCACAGTCTTGTCATGTGTCTCTATAGGAACATTCTGGATGACATCAGATTATAGAATTTCTATAGGTTGTCATTTGCTATAATACTTACATATATACAGTGTATGTCCTAGCATGTCGGCTGTCACTGGTGCCACATATTCAGATGTCATAAATGTCTGTAAAATACATAATGGAATAAACATAAAATAACCCCATATCTAGAATGAATAATAATATATTTACTTTCACACCTTTCATTTTCTATCACAGGACGAGTCAGACATTGAAAACATTTTGTAATGTTAGTGTAAACCCAGGGAACATAACTATAGGGGTGAAGAGGTTGCAGTCACACCCAGGCCCAGGTGTCCATGACTGACATTAGGGGGGGTCACAATGTGGGCAATTTACAAATGCCAATCCCCAATGCCCCCCATCTCCTAGAGGAATCCCGATTTTCGCTGCTAGAAATGCGATGTCAGTGAGAGAAGCACCCAGGCGGAAAGGCAGCTGCTGAGTTGCCCGGCCGCTTCTAAAACACAAGCAGTGGAAGGGAGCCAGCGCAGCGCCCCGTTCCACCTGCTGGAGGGATGCGCCCTATGTAATGGCACAGGTCGCACACCCCTAAGGCCGGCCCTGGCTACTGCTGAGCCTTATTAGGATAATATACGGTAGCTTTTTAAGACCATTTAATTAAATTAAATTAGACATCATATTGAAAACGACTGAGAAGTCACATTCCACATTACTGACAGCTGCAATTCTCAGACAATGGTAAGGGTATGTTCACACACTTAACTAAAAAACGTCTCTAAAATACAGAGCTCTTTTCAAGGGAAAACAGCCTCTTATTTTCAGTCATTTTTTAAACCACAAACATTTTTTGAGGCGTTTTTACCAACGTTCTTGGAGCTGTTTTTCTATTGAGACAATGAAAAACGGCTCCAAAAATAGCCGAATGAGTGAAATGCACTTCTTTTTACAGGGTGTTTTTTATGCGCCGCTTTATCAAACGCCCACGTAAAATGCACCATCGGAAAAAAAAACAACCTTTTTCCCATTGAAATCAATGGGTAGATGTTTGGAGGCGTCCAGCCTCCGTATTTTCGGCTGTTTTTCGGGGTGTTTACGGCCAGGAAAACGGCTGAAAATAGGCTGTGTGAACATACACTGTTGTACTGAGTTGTAACTTTAATGAGAAAATATGAAATATTGAAATCTGAATGTAAAATGTTCAGTTGTTACTTGCATTAATAGAAACATTTTACTGGAACTTGAACTGTTTGTCTAAAAAAAAAACAACCCCAACTCCTGACAATCACCAGAAAAAAATCCTTCTACAGTTTTTTTTAAACGGCCACGTAAAAAACGCCTCATCGGAACAAACCCCCGTTTTTCCCATTGAAATCAAAGCGCAGATGTTTGGAGGCGTTCAGCCTCTGTAGTTTTAGATGTTTTTCGGGGCGTTTATGGCCATGAAAATAGGCCATGTGAACATACTCTGAGTTGTAACTTTAATGCGAAAATATGAAACCTTGAAATCTGAATGTAAAATGTTCAGTTGTTACTTGCATTAATAGAAACATTTTACTGGAACTTGTACTGTTTGTCTAAAAAAAAAAAACAACCCCCGACAATCACCAGAAAAAAATCCTTCTACAATCATATAGTTGTGGTGAGGTGTTGGTGTGGTTAGAAATTGCTGCAGTAATGTCCAGTGTGAATCTGGCCTTATATGAGAATTCTAGAGCGTATATATTTCATGTGTCCAGTAACATGTAGAATTAATGATAAAATGCTGCATCTTACCTGTCAATCACACAGTCAATCACAGTCCCGGTCCAGACGTCATTGGCAGAAATTGTAAAAAATATGTAATCCAGCTGCACATAGAACCTAATGGCTAGTACTGTCTATGACATCATCAGTGACATCATAAGCGGCTGCAGTATCTGTTACATCATCTAATTATCTCCTACTGCCTGGATAGACTGTCTGTGCATACACTGGATATAGGCGTTACATGGGACTGCTGTTTCTAAACATGGAAGAAAGATACATGTGTGGTTATAGGGGCTACGACTAAGAACATGTAATGTATGAAACGTGTAATCTGTTACTAGATGGATTTTATACTGTAATACAGATGTAGCCATCTTTAACTTGACTCTGATAACTTGTTGCAGCGTGATACTTTCTTGATCCCGCAGCACTCCGTGTTTCAAGTGTGCGTGAGTAGGCTTCCACGCCAATGTGTAAAAAATGGGAACTCAGCACTCCAAGGTATTATGCAATAAGTGATATTTGATTTCACATATAGCAAAAAGTAGTAATCCAAAAATAATGGCGCCATTACCCAACAGCGACCGAGGTCACAAGCGCCGCATATCCGTGTCTAAAGAAGGTTGAATGTATAGACCGAAACGTTAAAAACCTATTTTTGGATTACTACTTTTCGCTATATGTGAAATAAAATATCATTTGTTGCAGCGTGATATCACACAACAAAAACCATTGAAAAAGTCAAGATAAGGGATTGTTTATTTAATGCGTTAAAAGTCAAGGTAAAGACGGCAACATCTGAACTAATAAAGGATACATTTTATTGAATTTCGTTTTAGGCTACATTCACACAACAGTAAAAAACGTCCGCTTTCAGAGCAATGATGTTCTATGGGTATATTCACACGGCCTTTTTTTAACCACCGGTGAATATTGGCCGTCAAAAAATAGAACATGTCCTATTTTTGGCCGCTTTCACGGCCAGACGGCCCCCATAGAAGTCAATGGATCAATTTTTAACGGCCGTCAATACATGTAACAGCCGTTAAAAACGGTTCTGTGATTTGGGGATTCAAGAGCCAAGGGAACTATTGGCTCCCTTGCTGGTAATCGGCGGCGCAATGACACATACTCACTGTTGCAGCGCCGTCCTCTACAGGTGTGGTCTCTAGTCTCATGGGTTCTGCGAAGGTGACGAGATGACGTCCTCGCATCGCCTTCGCAGAACCAGTGAGACTAGAGATCACTCGTGATGTAGACGGTCATGCATCGGTGAGTATGTAGGGCATTCAGGCGGACAAAAATTACGGATATTGTTGCGCTCACTACTATGGTAGCATGGCGCTAGTACAGGGGACATTGTTGTCTACTGTAGCAAATTTTTCGGCACGGTCCTGAATTTACAGAGAGAGTCCAGGAAGATTACCACAGGGAGGGGGTGGTGTGGTGCTTTATCCGGAGAGGTGTCTGTGTCATCATCTACAGGGGGGCTGTGTGCCATCATCTACATGGGGCGGTGTGCCATCATCTACAGGGGGGCTGTGTGCCATCGTCTACAAGGGGCCGTGTGCCATCGTCTACATGGGGCGGTGTGCCATCATCTACATGGGGCGGTGTGCCATCATCTACAGGGGGGCTGTGTGCCATCATCTACAGGGGGGCTGTGTGCCATCATCTACAGGGGGGCTGTGTGCCATCACCTACAGGGGGCTGTGTGACATCATCTACAGGGAGGCTGTGAGCCATCATCTACAGGGGGTCTGTGTGCCATCATCTACAGGGGGTCTGTGTGCCATCATCTACAGGGGGTCTGTGTTTCATCATATACAGGGGGTCCGTGTGCCATCATCTACAGGGGGGCTGTGTGTCATCATCTACAGGGTGGCTGTGAAACAATCATGACAATGACCTTTGTTTGGGTGTTTTCAGGGGGTTGGGACAAAAGAAGCCAGACAAATGAAATTCATCAGTTTTTTTAACGGCCATGAAAAACGGATGCAAAATGGATGTGAAACTGCCATTAAAAACGGACAGACGGACTGGAAGTGTATAAAAATGTGCAGACACAATGATGCAAAATGGCCATGAAAAACTGACAGTTGATCAGTTTTTAATGGCCATTTTTTTTCACTGTCGTGTGAATGTAGCCTAAGTTCTGGATCGTCTCCATTTTAATGGATAAAGTAACCGGACAATTATCCACCCACCGAGAGTTTATTGGACACATGGATGGCCTGGTGAGCAGATGAACTTCTTGTTTCTTTGTTTGGAGTCATGTACAGATATAGCAATCCTTATCCTGACTCTGATAACTTGCTGCAGCGTGATAATTTATCACTTAAGTCACTGAAAACCATTGAAAAAGTGAAATTAAAGTTTCTTGACACTGTGTATTCAATGTATTTAACCCCTTCGAGCTCAGCAACGTAATATTCCGTCGCGCTGACCGCCCCGTTCGCGCTCAGCGACGGAATATTATGTCGCAGGGAAAATGCATCGCCATTTTCCACCGGCGCGTGCACGAGCTGTGACAGCTGCTGTTTCCGACAGCAGGCTATCACAGCTCAATACGCCGGGACCTATTGCGATGGTCCCGCCTCCACAATCGCCACTATTGGTCAGTCAGTGAGTAACTGTCCAATAGTGGCGATCGGTCTCTTCACTTCCTCTCCCTGACATCACATCCTGCCGCACCCGCCCTGAGATGGAGATAGCGAGGCGTTCAGAGCGGTTGTGAGTAGAGGGAGAGAAGAAAAAGAGTGAAAAAAAGTGAAAAAAAGACAACTTTTTTCTGCTTCCCACCTCCCCAATCCACTACCCAGTCCTTTACCCTTCCTCCTTGTGTTCCCCCCACATTTTTGGTCAGTGATCTCCTATCACTGACCACTTCTTAGTCTTCAGGACCAATTTCTTGGTCCCTGGGGATTATTTTTTTCTTTATAAAACATATAAAATAAAAAAATATATAAAAAAAAAAAAAAAACAAAAAAAAACCTGTTAATTTAGACAATTTATCTAGTTAGTTTAGTATTAGTGTTAGTTAGTGTCAGGGAACCGTCAAAAAGCATAGTTAGGTATAGCGTCAGGAATCCATCACCATAGTTAGATCTAGCGTTAGGGGTCCATCACAGTAGTTAGGTTTAGCGTCAGGGAAGCTCGGAATAATCTAGATAGGTTTAGTGTCAGGCACCCGTCACCGTGGTTAGGTTTAGTGTTAGGGAAGCTCAGAATAATCTAGTTAGGTTTAGTGTCAGAGAATAGTCGCCGTAGTTAGATTTAGTCTCAGGGAAGTTCAAATAAAATCTAGTTAGGTTTAGTGTTAGGAACCCTCGCCCTTGTTAGGTTTAGTCTCAGGGAAGCCCACTCGTTCTATAAAAACACCAATTTTTTGAGCTGGTTTAGGTAGCAGCCTATTGCTCCTAGTTAGGAAAGCAATCAAACATGTCCCAACGGACATTTAGTGCCGAAGAGGCATATTCATTTCTTGCCTCCGACACAGAGTCGTCGGATGGTGAGACTCTGTTTTATTTATCCACCTCCTCATCCAGTGATGAAGAAGAGGAACCTCCTAGGAGATGCTCCTTGACCATTAGTGCAGTTGAAGCCCCCGAGCGAAATGACCCCGCCGCAGTTCAAGCCCCCATTTGGACCCCCACACCAGACATTTATGAGCCCAAAATCCCAGAGTTAAAATTTAATACGGCAGGGCTCAGTGAAATGGGCTTTTTCAGTTTCTTCTTCACTGATGACTTTATAGATCTTATGGTCTCCCAGGCAAATTTATATGTCCAACAGTATATTACTAAGAACCCTACATCATTTTATGCCCAATCCTACAGGTGGACCCCTGTAGATGTAGCAGAGTTGGGCAAGTTCTGGGGACTTCACTTGAACATGGGGCTTCTGAAAAAGCCATCCATTAGGACCTACTGGAGCATGGACATCTTATACCATACCCCCAATGTACCGTATGGCCATGTCCAAGATGCATTATGAGGCAATATTTCGCTTCTTAAATTATAAGGATAATGAGCAGTGCCCACCCCGAGATGACCCCAGTTTTGACCGTTTGTACAAACTGAGACCCCTATTAGACCATTTCAGTGCTCGGTTTGCCCAAGCATACACCCCCGAGAAGTGTATTTCTATTGATGAGTCCCTGGTACATTTTAAAGGGAGGCTTCAATTCCGCCAGTACCTGCCGAGTAAGAGGGCAAGGTATGGCGTAAAGATGTATAAGCTGTGCGAGAGTGCATCAGGGTATACCTACAAATTTAGGATGTATGAAGGGAAGGACAGCAGTATTCAGCCCCCAGAATGCCCCCCCTTACTGGGAATTAATGCAAAAATTGTGTGGGATTTGGTGCACCCACTGCTGGACCAGGGTTACCACCTCTACTTGGATAATTTTTATACCAGCGTCCCACTCTTCAAGTGCCTCGCTTCCAGAAGTCCTGCGGCATGCGGCACTGCTAGAAAAAAATCTGAGAGGCCTCCCTAAGACTCTGCTTGGGCAAACACTCAGAAGGGGTGAGAGCAGGGCACAATCTAGCAGCAACATATTGTGTGTCAAGTACAAGGACAAGAGAGATGTCCTTGTATTAACAACAATACATGGCCACACCAGTACCCATGTACCTGTACGAGGTACCAGTATAGAGACCCCCAAACCAGACTGCATCCTGGACTACAATAGGTACATGGGAGGGGTTGACTTGTCAGATCAAGTCCTGAAGCCCTACAGCGCCATGCGGAAATCGAGGGTGTGGTCAGTGCCGCATCTGCCATGAGGCCGACGGCCTCAGGCGGCACCACCTACCCAAACGGGACGGGGGCGGCATTTTCATCCCGGGACGGACTGGACCAGGGGGAGGGGCCATGTAGACGCACATAGCAGACGTGCCGAACGTCTGTAACACTCCTCCTCCTCTCTGACGCTGTACAGAGCACATGCAGCCAGAGAGGAGCAAGTCTGCAGGAAGATACAGATGGCATTGTACAATGCGTATGTGCTACGTCGATGTGCAGGCCAGAGGGGAACTTTCCTGGAATTTCAAGAGGTGATTATCAAGAACCTAATCTTTAGGACCAAGAATAGGGAGCATCCAGTACTTCCGGAAGCGAGGCCACACGCATCGTACCAGGGCAACACTTTCCAGGAGAAGTTCCCCAAACTGGCAAGAAGGGAAAAAGTCAACAGAGGTGCAGAGGTGCAGAGTCTGCTCAAAGAGGGGGATAAGGAGGTAAACAATATACGAATGCAACACGTGTCCCGAAAAACCAGGGCTCTGTATGAAAGATTGTTTTCGAATTTATCATACATCCCTTAATTTTTAATTTACCCTGATACACTCCGCACAACTTATGCCCCTCATCTTTCCCTTCTGAGCTCTGCCGTGTGCCCAGGCAGCTAATAACAGCCACATGTAGGGTATTGCCGTACCCGGGAGAACCCACATTACATCTTATGGTGTGTATATCTCCAGTGGCACATGCTGGGCACACTTTATCGGGCACGGACATGCCATATATATATAGAAAATTGCAAATCTCACTCTGCCCCATCTGCTGCGCATTATCTTTTACACAGTACCTGTGGGGTCAAAAGGCTCACTACACCTCTAGATGAATGTCTTAAGGGGTGTAGTTTTTAAAATGGGGTCACTTCTCAGGGGTTTCAACTGTACTGGTACCTCAGGGGCTTCTGCATACATGACTTAGCACCAGAAAAACTCCAGTAGGCCAAATGGTGGTCCTTTCCTTCTGAGCCCTCCCATGGGCCCAAACGGCAGTTTATCACCACAAATGGGGAATTGCCGCACCAAGGACAAATTGGGCAACAAAATGGGGTATTTTGTTTCCTGTGAAAATGAGAAATTTTGGAAAAAAATGACATCTTATTGTTCTACACACAGGTATCCAGGCTACCAGGACTACTATTATGGGTAAGGCTATCTGAGTTATTAATGTTGGGAGTATTTTACTCTAGAAAACACCCTTTGGACACTTCTGTCCTTAACAAAACAGCTCACACTCAAACAACTAACGTTATATACGATAGCACACTGCCCTATTCATATATCCTTAATATAAGGACTTTAAACACACCATACACTTGGTTTTCCTACTTACCTGTGTTCATATCATATAGAGTCTCTCCACTCATGTACCTTTTTAACATGTATGTTTTTATATGTATTTAATAAAATTTGTTATTCTTTTCATATATACTTGGCTCTATACTCTGTTTCTTGTGTGTGTATAGGGTTTAAGTAGAGTATAACAGAGAGAGTTCCCAGCATTATCATTCCCTTACCCCCCTACAACATTGCGAATTATATTCACTTGGGACTGGTGTTGTTTTATTAAATTTCTTTTGATTCTCTTGATTTTTTTTGCTGTTTTTGACATTCCACTATGTTCTGCATAAAGCTTAGTGTCAGCTGTACTGTGACTTCTTTATCATAACGGAGCCATACCAGGCCCTTATACACCCTATATGCTTCCCCAATAGAATCCATAAAACATAAAAGGGCCGAGCAGTGCTCCGGGGTCTTTTCGCAAATTACTCTAGCTAGAATCGCAAATGAAAACGTTCACCATATTAACCAATTGGTAAACATTTGCGGAATCAGGAGATAACGCCTTTTCTCCTCCTCCTTCTTTTATGCTCTAGCCCCTCTTCCCCTGATCCAGATAGAACTTCTCCAAGGGGAGGAGGGAGAACATCTCCACATACTCATCCTTCCCTATTTGTTTCCTGACCTCCTGCTTAAGATGGGCACCGATCCCTCGAAGCAGACATACACTGTAATGGCCGGAAGGAGGTGAAGGGAAAGTGAGCCCTAATCTACCCACCGCCCTGTCCCTGCCTACTTGCAACGACTCGCCCTAGGCGACGAGGTACAACTGGGCGGCGGTCCCTACGCTGTCTAAGTGCACAGGAAAACAAACAGGGAACATGCAAGGGAAGGGGCAGTAGCCACGGAACGCCACGAGGAAACGGAGCGGCGAACGGACAGTCAGGACCAGGACGAAGTGAGTACACCCGAGCGGGCAAGGAGACAGAAGCAAGCCAGGGGCAAAGCAAAGCAGGTCAAGCAGAACTGCAGCAAGGCAGAAGCACGGCAGAAGCAGGCTGGAGCAAGCAGCAGTGGGGCCAGGAATCCAAAAGAATTACAAGCACTGAGGGAGAGAACAGGGCAGGTAATAAAGGACAGGGGGCGGAGCTAACTCCGACAGACCAGGCCGCGATAGGCTCTCCCACTCCTGAGCCTGCCACCCTGGTTGGTGGGAGATGGTGTCAGTCGAACAGGTCTGGCCTCAGGTGTGGATTGATTAATCCCAGGAGTATACCTAGATGAAGTAAATGGCAGATCCCTAACAGTACTCCCCCTTTTATGAGGGGCCACCGGACCCTTACTAAGGGGACCCGGTTTAGTGGGGAAGAGAAGGTGGAACCTCCTGATCAATACCCCAGCGTGAACATCACGGGCAGGTACCCAAGTCCTCTCCTCCGGCCCGTATCCTCTCCAATGGACCAGGTACTGGAGGGAGCCCTGGACCATCCTACTGTCCATAATCTTGGCCACCTCGAATTCCACCCCCTCAGGGGTGAGAACGGGAACAGGAGGTATCCTCGAGGGGGACCAGGACGGGGAGCAGCGTTTAAGGAGGGAGGCATGGAAGACGTCATGTATGCGAAATGATGGGGGGAGCTCCAGACGGAAGGATACAGGGTTGAGGACTTCAATGATCTTATAAGGTCCAATAAATCGGGGAGCAAACTTCCTGGACGGGACCTTAAGGCGCAAGTTCCTGGACGACAACCAGACCAAACCCCCGACGACAAACCGGGGGTTAGCAGAACGTCTACTATCCGCCTGAATCTTTTGTGCGCTCTGGGACGCCTCTAGGTTCTTCTGAACCTGGGCCCAGACGGTGCACAGTTCCCGATGAACATCCTCTACCTCAGGATTATTGGAACAACCAGGGGAGACGGAGGAGAATCTTGGGTTAAACCCGAAATTACAGAAAAACGGGGAGACCCCTGACGAGTTACTGACCCGGTTATTCAAGGAAAATTCAGCAAGGGGAAGGAATGAGACCCAATCGAATTGACAGTCGGAGATGAAACACCTTAAATATTGTTCCAGGGATTGGTTGGTCCTTTCCGTTTGGCCATTAGTTTCGGGATGGAAGGCGGAGGAGAAGGACAGATCAATCTCCAACTTTTTACAAAAAGCTTTCCAAAATAAGGAAACAAATTGTACCCCTCTGTCAGAAACGATATTGACTGGGGCCCCATGGAGACGCAGGATGTGTTTCACAAACAAAGAAGCTAACGTCTTGGCGTTAGGTAGCTTCTTAAGGGGCACAAAGTGGCACATCTTGCTGAAGCGGTCGACTACCACCCACACCACCGACTTGCCCTAAGATGGAGGCAAATCGGTGATAAAATCCATGGAGATATGGGTCCAAGGTCTCTGGGGAATGGGCAAGGAACGTAGTAGGCCCGCAGGTCGGGACCTAGGGGTTTTGGACCTAGCGCAAACCTCACAAGCGGCGACGTAAGCCCTAACGTCTTTAGGCAACCCAGGCCACCAATAGTTTCTGGTAATGAGGTGTTTGGTGCCCAAGATGCCAGGATGACCAGATAGAGCGGAGTCATGGTTTTCCCTGAGTACCCTCAGCCGGTATTGCAGGGGAACAAACAGTTTGTCCCCAGGGACGTTCCCGGGAGCTGCACCCTGATCAGCCGCGATATCAGAAGCTAAATCAGAATCCGTGGCAGAGACGATTATACCAGGGGGTAAAATACAAGCAGGATCCTTCTCAGAAGGAGGATTGGCCATGAAACTACGTGACAGAGCATCAGCCTTAATATTCTTGGACCCAGCCCTATAGGTAACCAAGAAATTAAATCTGGTAAAGAATAGTGCCCACCGAGCTTGTCTAGGATTAAGCCTCCGGGCCGATTCTAGGAAAACCAGATTCTTGTGATCCGTAAGGACCGTTACCTGGTGTCTGGCCCCCTCCAGGAAGTGCCGCCACTCCTCAAAAGCCCATTTAATGGCTAGAAGTTCGCGGTTGCCAATATCATAGTTACTCTCCGTGGGCGAAAACTTCCTAGAGAAGTAAGCACAGGGGCGGAGATGGGTGAGGGAGCTGGTACCCTGGGACAAGACGGCCCCCACTCCCACCTCGGAAGCGTCAACCTCCACAATAAACGGCTCCTCTTGGTTGGGCTGAATCAGCACGGGGGCCGAGATAAAGCACTTCTTGAGGGTCTCAAAGGCCTGGACGGCCTCAGGGGGCCAATGGAGGACATCAGCACCCTTGCGGGTAAGGTCCGTATGAGGCTTAGCGACGACCGAGAAGTTGGCAATAAATCTCCTGTAATAGTTGGCGAACCCTAAAAAACACTGTAACGCCTTAAGGGAGGCAGGTTGGACCCATTCCGCCACAGCCTGAACCTTGGCAGGGTCCATGCGGAATTCATGAGGAGTGAGGATTTGCCCTAAAAATGGTATCTCCTGTACCCCAAAGACACATTTTTCAGTCTTAGCAAACAGATTATTCTCCCGAAGGACCTGGAGCACCTTCCTGACATGCTCCACGTGGGAGGACCAGTCCTTGGAAAACACCAGTATGTCATCAAGGTACACAACAAGAAAATTACCCAGGTACTCTCTCAGGATTTCATTAATAAAATTCTGGAAGACAGCAGGGGCATTACACAACCCAAAGGGCATGACCAGGTATTCGAAATGACCCTCGGGTGTGTTGAACGCAGTTTTCCACTCATCCCCCTCTTTGATGCGGATAAGGTTATATGCCCCCCGTAGATCGAACTTAGAAAACCATTGGGCTCCCTGAACCTGATTAAAAAGATCCGGAATCAAAGGAAGTGGGTACTGGTTCCTTACGGTGACCTTATTCAGGTTACGATAATCAATGCACGGCCTAAGACCACCATCCTTCTTCCCCACGAAGAAGAAGCCAGCACCTACAGGAGAAGTCGAGGGGCGAATGAAACCCTTGGCCAGGCATTCTTGGATATATTCCCTCATAGCTTTACGTTCAGGACATGAAAGATTAAATATCCTCCCCTTAGGAAGCTTGGCACCAGGCACCAAATCGATAGCGCAATCGTAATCTCTATGGGGGGGCAACACCTCGGAGGCCTCCTTAGAAAACACATCGGCGAAGTCCTGAACAAACTCAGGAAGCGTGTTTACCTCCTCCCGGGGAGAAATAGAGTTAACAGAAAGACATGACATAAGACATTCATTACCCCATTTGGTGAGATCCCCAGTATTCCAATCAAACGTGGGATTATGCAACTGCAACCAGGGAAGGCCTAAAACCAGATCAGACGATAATCCCTGCATCACCAGTACAGAGCACTGCTCCAAATGCATGGAGCCAACAAGGAGTTCAAAAACAGGAGTATGCTGAGTAAAATAACCATTAGCAAGGGGAGTTGAGTCGATTCCTACTACAGGGATAGGATAAGGTAAATCAATACAAGGCATCTTTAGAGACATAGCAAATTCCGCAGACATGATATTAGCAGATGACCCTGAATCCACGAAAGCACTGCCCGTGGCAGCCCGGCCAGCAAACGAGACCTGAAAGGGAAGCAACATTTTATTGCGTTTCACATTAACGGGAAATACCTGTGCGCCCAAGTGACCTCCCCGATGATCACTTAGGCGCGGAAGTTTTCCGGCTTCTTATTCTTGCGCCTGGGACAGGTGTTCAGTAGATGCTTGTCGTCCCCACAGTAGAAGCAGAGACCATTCATTCTGCGAAACTCCCTACGTTGTCGAGGGGACATGGAGGCCCCGAGTTGCATAGGTACCTCCGAGTCCTCCGTGGAGGGGCGAGGAGACGGGACCTCGGGGGGGATTGCAGAAAAGTCAGAGGGGAGCACACTGAAGCGTTCTAGCTGACGTTCCCTGAGACGTCGGTCAAGTCGTACTGCTAGGGCCATAACCTGGTCAAGGGAGTCAGACGAGGGGTAGCTAACCAGCAGATCCTTCAGGGCGTCAGATAATCCTAACCTAAACTGGCACCTTAGGGCCGGATCGTTCCACTGAGAAGCTACGCACCACTTCCTAAAATCAGAACAGTATTCCTCAACCGGTCTCCTACCCTGACGTAAGGTCACCAGCTGACTCTCGGCTAAAGCAGTCCTGTCAGTCTCGTCGTAAATGAGTCCGAGGGCAGAGAAAAAACGATCAACAGAGGAAAGTTCAGGGGCGTCAGGAGCCAAGGAGAAGGCCCACTCTTGGGGCCCTTCCTGGAGTCGGGATATGATGATACCCACCCGCTGGTTCTCGGAACCTGAGGAGTGGGGCTTTAGGCGGAAATACAGTCTGCAACTCTCCCGGAAGGAGAGAAACGTCTTACGGTCCCCTGAGAACCGGTCAGGTAACTTGAGGTCGGGTTCTAGAGGTGAGGTGAGGGGTACTACTAAAGCAGCGTCACCCTGATTGACCCTTTGGGCCAGGGCCTGGACCTGTAGGGAGAGGCCCTGCATCTGCTGGGCCAGGGTCTCAAGGGGGTCCATGATAGCGTCAGCGTAGGAGAAATGGTAGACTAGGTAAGGGCTTGTAATTATGTAATGGCCGGAAGGAGGTGAAGGGAAAGTGAGCCCTAATCTACCCACCGCCCTGTCCCTGCCTACTTGCAACGACTCGCCCTAGGCGACGAGGTACAACTGGGCGGCGGTCCCTACGCTGTCTAAGTGCACAGGAAAACAAACAGGGAACATGCAAGGGAAGGGGCAGTAGCCACGGAACGCCACGAGGAAACGGAGCGGCGAACGGACAGTCAGGACCAGGACGAAGTGAGTACACCCGAGCGGGCAAGGAGACAGAAGCAAGCCAGGGGCAAAGCAAAGCAGGTCAAGCAGAACTGCAGCAAGGCAGAAGCACGGCAGAAGCAGGCTGGAGCAAGCAGCAGTGGGGCCAGGAATCCAAAAGAATTACAAGCACTGAGGGAGAGAACAGGGCAGGTAATAAAGGACAGGGGGCGGAGCTAACTCCGACAGACCAGGCCGCGATAGGCTCTCCCACTCCTGAGCCTGCCACCCTGGTTGGTGGGAGATGGTGTCAGTCGAACAGGTCTGGCCTCAGGTGTGGATTGATTAATCCCAGGAGTATACCTAGATGAAGTAAATGGCAGATCCCTAACAGTACTCCCCCTTTTATGAGGGGCCACCGGACCCTTACTAAGGGGACCCGGTTTAGTGGGGAAGAGAAGGTGGAACCTCCTGATCAATACCCCAGCGTGAACATCACGGGCAGGTACCCAAGTCCTCTCCTCCGGCCCGTATCCTCTCCAATGGACCAGGTACTGGAGGGAGCCCTGGACCATCCTACTGTCCATAATCTTGGCCACCTCGAATTCCACCCCCTCAGGGGTGAGAACGGGAACAGGAGGTATCCTCGAGGGGGACCAGGACGGGGAGCAGCGTTTAAGGAGGGAGGCATGGAAGACGTCATGTATGCGAAATGATGGGGGGAGCTCCAGACGGAAGGATACAGGGTTGAGGACTTCAATGATCTTATAAGGTCCAATAAATCGGGGAGCAAACTTCCTGGACGGGACCTTAAGGCGCAAGTTCCTGGACGACAACCAGACCAAACCCCCGACGACAAACCGGGGGTTAGCAGAACGTCTACTATCCGCCTGAATCTTTTGTGCGCTCTGGGACGCCTCTAGGTTCTTCTGAACCTGGGCCCAGACGGTGCACAGTTCCCGATGAACATCCTCTACCTCAGGATTATTGGAACAACCAGGGGAGACGGAGGAGAATCTTGGGTTAAACCCGAAATTACAGAAAAACGGGGAGACCCCTGACGAGTTACTGACCCGGTTATTCAAGGAAAATTCAGCAAGGGGAAGGAATGAGACCCAATCGAATTGACAGTCGGAGATGAAACACCTTAAATATTGTTCCAGGGATTGGTTGGTCCTTTCCGTTTGGCCATTAGTTTCGGGATGGAAGGCGGAGGAGAAGGACAGATCAATCTCCAACTTTTTACAAAAAGCTTTCCAAAATAAGGAAACAAATTGTACCCCTCTGTCAGAAACGATATTGACTGGGGCCCCATGGAGACGCAGGATGTGTTTCACAAACAAAGAAGCTAACGTCTTGGCGTTAGGTAGCTTCTTAAGGGGCACAAAGTGGCACATCTTGCTGAAGCGGTCGACTACCACCCACACCACCGACTTGCCCTGAGATGGAGGCAAATCGGTGATAAAATCCATGGAGATATGGGTCCAAGGTCTCTGGGGAATGGGCAAGGAACGTAGTAGGCCCGCAGGTCGGGACCTAGGGGTTTTGGACCTAGCGCAAACCTCACAAGCGGCGACGTAAGCCCTAACGTCTTTAGGCAACCCAGGCCACCAATAGTTTCTGGTAATGAGGTGTTTGGTGCCCAAGATGCCAGGATGACCAGATAGAGCGGAGTCATGGTTTTCCCTGAGTACCCTCAGCCGGTATTGCAGGGGAACAAACAGTTTGTCCCCAGGGACGTTCCCGGGAGCTGCACCCTGATCAGCCGCGATATCAGAAGCTAAATCAGAATCCGTGGCAGAGACGATTATACCAGGGGGTAAAATACAAGCAGGATCCTTCTCAGAAGGAGGATTGGCCATGAAACTACGTGACAGAGCATCAGCCTTAATATTCTTGGACCCAGCCCTATAGGTAACCAAGAAATTAAATCTGGTAAAGAATAGTGCCCACCGAGCTTGTCTAGGATTAAGCCTCCGGGCCGATTCTAGGAAAACCAGATTCTTGTGATCCGTAAGGACCGTTACCTGGTGTCTGGCCCCCTCCAGGAAGTGCCGCCACTCCTCAAAAGCCCATTTAATGGCTAGAAGTTCGCGGTTGCCAATATCATAGTTACTCTCCGTGGGCGAAAACTTCCTAGAGAAGTAAGCACAGGGGCGGAGATGGGTGAGGGAGCTGGTACCCTGGGACAAGACGGCCCCCACTCCCACCTCGGAAGCGTCAACCTCCACAATAAACGGCTCCTCTTGGTTGGGCTGAATCAGCACGGGGGCCGAGATAAAGCACTTCTTGAGGGTCTCAAAGGCCTGGACGGCCTCAGGGGGCCAATGGAGGACATCAGCACCCTTGCGGGTAAGGTCCGTATGAGGCTTAGCGACGACCGAGAAGTTGGCAATAAATCTCCTGTAATAGTTGGCGAACCCTAAAAAACACTGTAACGCCTTAAGGGAGGCAGGTTGGACCCATTCCGCCACAGCCTGAACCTTGGCAGGGTCCATGCGGAATTCATGAGGAGTGAGGATTTGCCCTAAAAATGGTATCTCCTGTACCCCAAAGACACATTTTTCAGTCTTAGCAAACAGATTATTCTCCCGAAGGACCTGGAGCACCTTCCTGACATGCTCCACGTGGGAGGACCAGTCCTTGGAAAACACCAGTATGTCATCAAGGTACACAACAAGAAAATTACCCAGGTACTCTCTCAGGATTTCATTAATAAAATTCTGGAAGACAGCAGGGGCATTACACAACCCAAAGGGCATGACCAGGTATTCGAAATGACCCTCGGGTGTGTTGAACGCAGTTTTCCACTCATCCCCCTCTTTGATGCGGATAAGGTTATATGCCCCCCGTAGATCGAACTTAGAAAACCATTGGGCTCCCTGAACCTGATTAAAAAGATCCGGAATCAAAGGAAGTGGGTACTGGTTCCTTACGGTGACCTTATTCAGGTTACGATAATCAATGCACGGCCTAAGACCACCATCCTTCTTCCCCACGAAGAAGAAGCCAGCACCTACAGGAGAAGTCGAGGGGCGAATGAAACCCTTGGCCAGGCATTCTTGGATATATTCCCTCATAGCTTTACGTTCAGGACATGAAAGATTAAATATCCTCCCCTTAGGAAGCTTGGCACCAGGCACCAAATCGATAGCGCAATCGTAATCTCTATGGGGGGGCAACACCTCGGAGGCCTCCTTAGAAAACACATCGGCGAAGTCCTGAACAAACTCAGGAAGCGTGTTTACCTCCTCCCGGGGAGAAATAGAGTTAACAGAAAGACATGACATAAGACATTCATTACCCCATTTGGTGAGATCCCCAGTATTCCAATCAAACGTGGGATTATGCAACTGCAACCAGGGAAGGCCTAAAACCAGATCAGACGATAATCCCTGCATCACCAGTACAGAGCACTGCTCCAAATGCATGGAGCCAACAAGGAGTTCAAAAACAGGAGTATGCTGAGTAAAATAACCATTAGCAAGGGGAGTTGAGTCGATTCCTACTACAGGGATAGGATAAGGTAAATCAATACAAGGCATCTTTAGAGACATAGCAAATTCCGCAGACATGATATTAGCAGATGACCCTGAATCCACGAAAGCACTGCCCGTGGCAGCCCGGCCAGCAAACGAGACCTGAAAGGGAAGCAACATTTTATTGCGTTTCACATTAACGGGAAATACCTGTGCGCCCAAGTGACCTCCCCGATGATCACTTAGGCGCGGAAGTTTTCCGGCTTCTTATTCTTGCGCCTGGGACAGGTGTTCAGTAGATGCTTGTCGTCCCCACAGTAGAAGCAGAGACCATTCATTCTGCGAAACTCCCTACGTTGTCGAGGGGACATGGAGGCCCCGAGTTGCATAGGTACCTCCGAGTCCTCCGTGGAGGGGCGAGGAGACGGGACCTCGGGGGGGATTGCAGAAAAGTCAGAGGGGAGCACACTGAAGCGTTCTAGCTGACGTTCCCTGAGACGTCGGTCAAGTCGTACTGCTAGGGCCATAACCTGGTCAAGGGAGTCAGACGAGGGGTAGCTAACCAGCAGATCCTTCAGGGCGTCAGATAATCCTAACCTAAACTGGCACCTTAGGGCCGGATCGTTCCACTGAGAAGCTACGCACCACTTCCTAAAATCAGAACAGTATTCCTCAACCGGTCTCCTACCCTGACGTAAGGTCACCAGCTGACTCTCGGCTAAAGCAGTCCTGTCAGTCTCGTCGTAAATGAGTCCGAGGGCAGAGAAAAAACGATCAACAGAGGAAAGTTCAGGGGCGTCAGGAGCCAAGGAGAAGGCCCACTCTTGGGGCCCTTCCTGGAGTCGGGATATGATGATACCCACCCGCTGGTTCTCGGAACCTGAGGAGTGGGGCTTTAGGCGGAAATACAGTCTGCAACTCTCCCGGAAGGAGAGAAACGTCTTACGGTCCCCTGAGAACCGGTCAGGTAACTTGAGGTCGGGTTCTAGAGGTGAGGTGAGGGGTACTACTAAAGCAGCGTCACCCTGATTGACCCTTTGGGCCAGGGCCTGGACCTGTAGGGAGAGGCCCTGCATCTGCTGGGCCAGGGTCTCAAGGGGGTCCATGATAGCGTCAGCGTAGGAGAAATGGTAGACTAGGTAAGGGCTTGTAATTATGTAATGGCCGGAAGGAGGTGAAGGGAAAGTGAGCCCTAATCTACCCACCGCCCTGTCCCTGCCTACTTGCAACGACTCGCCCTAGGCGACGAGGTACAACTGGGCGGCGGTCCCTACGCTGTCTAAGTGCACAGGAAAACAAACAGGGAACATGCAAGGGAAGGGGCAGTAGCCACGGAACGCCACGAGGAAACGGAGCGGCGAACGGACAGTCAGGACCAGGACGAAGTGAGTACACCCGAGCGGGCAAGGAGACAGAAGCAAGCCAGGGGCAAAGCAAAGCAGGTCAAGCAGAACTGCAGCAAGGCAGAAGCACGGCAGAAGCAGGCTGGAGCAAGCAGCAGTGGGGCCAGGAATCCAAAAGAATTACAAGCACTGAGGGAGAGAACAGGGCAGGTAATAAAGGACAGGGGGCGGAGCTAACTCCGACAGACCAGGCCGCGATAGGCTCTCCCACTCCTGAGCCTGCCACCCTGGTTGGTGGGAGATGGTGTCAGTCGAACAGGTCTGGCCTCAGGTGTGGATTGATTAATCCCAGGAGTGTACCTAGATGAAGTACCTGGCAGATCCCTAACATACACAGCCAAGTTATCCCTGTTTACCTAATTAGGTGTCTCAGTCTGGACTGAGACCGCAACCGCCTCATAACTCACCGGAAGAGGGTTAACAAGGGAAAATGTTTTACAGGACCGCCCACGCGAAAACCTGGGATGGACCCGCACCCTTCACCAGGGAACCGCCCACCATGTTCAGCAGGCACACCACTGAGTCCCTCAGGCATCTGCACACGCCTCCTGCTGTGTTACCCCACAGCCCCTAGCGGCAGGGGGCAAACCTGACCTAAACAATAATGGGACCAAGCACCAATAGTGATGCTTTTCAAAAGTATCAAAAAACGTTATTAAATATAGAGGACAAATGAATAAAAAGTGTCACACAATAGATATAGCAACATCTCCAGAGTGAAATACACAGGGTGAACACATGCCCATAACAATACGGATACATCTTATTTATAAAGTGTATAGTGCTAAGCAATATATATATGAAATAAGGATATATATACCATATATAATATAAATTGTCTTTACAATACTGCAGGATGGACAAGGACATGGATAAGAAGCTAAATACAAGTAGTGATGGTCCTAGGATAGGTGCAACACATGTTCAAAAGAGTACAGCATATGAAATAACATGCCTCAATATATACCCATCTATATGACAAAACCGGGATGGCGCCAACCACGACGCACGTTTCGGCACAGCCTTCATCTGGGGGTGACATCATCTCCTAACAGGTATAATATAATAATATATATATATTATATAATATATTATTATATTAATTCACTGTATTTGAACGGTATATATTGTGCTCCCACAACTAGGAAAAAATTGCAAATTCACTGAAGTGATAAATGAGTAAAATGTATAACCTTTATTTCATAGCTATCTAAAAACAGGGGTACAATCACCAGTGTGAAAAGCCCAACCGTGTATTTAAAAACGTATTAAACAAGATACTCCAAGTCCTGATTCGTTTGCGAACCCTATATGACTGGATATATATCAATGATATCAAAATATGGAATCAGCGTTTGAACATTGGTGTAACAGTAGTAATGGCCCTAGTACACACCGGAGCCTGCGTCAACCGCACCCAGATCACACAATGTATGGGTACACAACAATGCCACTGCCCCCTACGCAAGATTCCCTCATTACACCCGACCCTACGCGTTTCAATACTTATCATCAGGGGTCTGTCAGTCTGCCCAGGATGCCAGCGATATTTCTTCAGCAGTAGATATTCTACTGCACAACACGGAAGCATGCACGCATAGATGTCAGCGGCATGCTTCACTACGGAACTCTCAGTAACTATGAACTGTATACTCCTCCCACTGGCCTCGGCAGCATACTACGAAACAGCCAATCACACCAGCCCACCGCATCCGTGACGCTAAACAACGTGACCCCCAGCCGTCAGCTGACATACCCGGAAGCAACAATGTAAACACCACAGAACGTGCAGACTAAATGGGAGGCTGCAGAAGTATCTACTAGCTGCACAGAGCCTCCTACTCTTCAAGGATGGAGTGTAACAATGTTAAGTTGGATATAGATTGCGGATCAGCTCAAGACCGCAATTGGACTGCCATGATATAGACACCTACCCTGAGAATACATATTTTATTTTATGGATGGAAAGACGATATTTATGTCAGCCACATTAGGGACATTTGAAACACTCCTGGACTATATTTCCATGCCTGTTACTATTGGTATACCACAAATGACTGTACCTGGCATGTGATACCCCTGTCTGGAGAACCAAGAAAACCCTGTATCATAGTCCAAATAGTGATTTAAATAAAACAGGTATAATTTGTTTGCTCGTTTAAGCCTTCAGGCTGTACGCAAGCCAGTCTGTAAATCCATTGGGCCTCTTTACGCAAAATGAGGTTGTCCCAGTCCCCTCCCCGTTTTGGAGGACGTACCAATTGAATTGCCTGGAATTTCAAACATTCTGCCCTGCCTTGATGTTTTGCATGTACATGTTTAGATATGGAAGTATCTCTTGAATTTGTAATATCTCCAACATGTTCCCTAATCCGGCGCCGAAACTGCCTTCTTGTTTTGCCCACATAATTCAGGGGGCACGGACATGTAATCAAATAGACCACACCAGCCGTTTTGCAGTTCACGAAATCTCGGATATCATACTCAACCTTGGTGGTTACACTTTAAAATTTTCTCCCACTTTGGATAAAATCACAAGCCCTACAACTACCACATCTATATGTACCCGGTATCTGCCTATCCAACCAAGTACCTTTTTGTGTTAAAGGATCAAAACAACTCTGCATCACCCTGTCCCTAATATTTTTGCCTCTACGAAACGTGACTGAAGGCCATTGGGTTATCTGATCAGCCAAGTCTACATCGGCACCTAGGATACGCCAGTACCTCTTGAGTATTTCCATGATCTCAGATTGTTCGGAGTCAAAAGTACTTATGAGCCTAGTGACTAAGGAAGGCTCAATACGCACGAAAGTACACCGGAAGGAGACAGCAACCAATAGTTTCCTTCAATGGAACAGTTGTCACCCTTATCCCCTCAAACGAGGGATTCCCAGAGGCCAATTTATGAGAGTACGCCGAAACTGTAGTTCAATGGATGACTTTGAGTTACAGGCACATGACCTCACGAACAGATTTAAGGAGAGAGGTTTCCCTAAGGAGGTAATTAGAAAAGCCTATGAGGGAGCAAGGGACGCAGATAGGCAGAGTCTTTTAGTCCCTAGACAACGGAAAGAGGAAAGAGTCACCAGGCTCATAGGTACTTTTGACTCCAAACAATCTGAGATCATGGAAATACTCAAAAGGTACTGGTGTATCCTAGGTGCCGATGTAGACTTGGCTGATCAGATAACCCAATGGCCTTCAGTCACGTTTCGTAGAGGCAAAAATATTAGGTACAGGGTGATGCAGAGTTGTTTTGATCCTTTAACACAAAAAGGTACTTGGTTGGATAGGCAGATACCGGGTACATATAGATGTGGTAGTTGTAGGGCTTGTGATTTTATCCAAAGTGGGAGAAAATTCCAAAGTGTAACCACCAAGGTTGAGTATGATATCCGAGATTTCGTGTACTGCAAAACGGCTGGTGTGGTCTATTTGATTACATGTCCGTGCCCCCTGAATTATGTGGGCAAAACAAGAAGGCAGTTTCGGCGCCGGATTAGGGAACATGTTGGAGATATTACAAATTCAAGAGATACTTCCATATCTGAACATGAACATGCAAAACATCAAGGCAGGGCAGAATGTTTGAAATTCCAGGCAATTGAATTGGTACGTCCTCCAAAACTGGGAGGGGACTGGGACAACCTCATTTTGCGTAAAGAGGCCCAATGGATTTACAGACTGGCTTGCGTACAGCCTGAAGGCTTAAACGAGCAAACAAATTATACCTGTTTTATTTAAATCACTATTTGGACTATGATACAGGGTTTTGTTCGTTCTCCAGACAGGGGTATCACATTCCAGGTACAGTCATTTGTGGTATACCATACAATAGTAACAGGCATGGAAATATAGTCCAGGAGTGTTTCAAATGTCCCTAATGTGGCTGACATAAATATCGTCTTTCCATCCATAAAATAAAATATGTATTCTCAGGGTAGGTGTCTATATCATGGCAGTCCAATTGCGGTCTTGAGCTGATCCGCAATCTATATCCAACTTAACATTGCTACACTCCATCCTTGAAGAGTAGGAGGCTCTGTGCAGCTAGTAGATACTTCTGCAGCCTCCCATTTAGTCTGCACGTTCTGTGGTGTTTACATTGTTGCTTCCGGGTATGTGAGCTGACGGCCGGGGGTCACGTTGTCGAGCGTCACGGATGCGGTGGGCTGGTGTGATTGGCTGTTTCGTAGTATGCTGCCGAGGCCAGTGGGAGGAGTATACAGTTCATAGTTACTGAGAGTTCCGTAGTGAAGCATGCCGCTGACATCTATGCGTGCATGCTTCCGTGTTGTGCAGTAGAATATCTACTGCTGAAGAAATATCGCTGGCATCCTGGCCAGACTGACAGACCCCTGATGATAAGTATAGAAACGCGTAGGGTCGGGTGTAATGAGGGAATCTTGCGTAAGGGGCAGTGGCATTGTTGTGTACCCATACATTGTGTGATCTGGGTGCGGTTGACGCAGGCTCCGGTGTGTACTAGGGCCATTACTACTGTTACACCAATGTTCAAACGCTGATTCCATATTTTGATATCGTTGATATATATCCAGTCATATAGGGTTCGCAAACGAATCAGGACTTGGAGTATCTTGTTTAATACGTTTTTAAATACACGGTTGGGCTTTTCACAGTGGTGATTGTACCCCTGTTTTTAGACAGCTATGAAATAAAGGTTATACATTTTACTCATTTATCACTTCAGTGAATTTGCAATATATTATTATATTATATTATATAATATAAATTTCGGTATAATAATGATACAACAGTAAACTGGAGATGACCGTCCAACACTGCAAATTTAACCCCTTAATGACAATACGCCTTTTCACGGTGGTCATTAAAGGGATTCTCTGGAAAAAAACTTTATGGTCTCATGTTTACTTGATAAAGTGGTTCTGTTTCCACTAAACGCGTTGTACCTCAAGAGACCCTCTATCTCTATTTTTTATGTATGCTTTATTAAGATCTATTGTTTTAGACAATTAATTATATATATTTTTTTTCTCAAAAAAGTATTGCGCCTGTATGGTGTCTGAGGCAGTGGAGGCAAACCAGGGCGGACCTGTTGCAGGCAGCGGCTAAGACCTCTTGGCCCCCATTGGGGGACCTCTCCAGAACTCCAGTGAAGGACCTGGGCGTGTAGACAAAGCCAAGGCAGACCCAGCAGAACCGGGTTGATGGCTTTAGGCAGGACGAGGAAGTTGATCTGGTCTGAGTGAAGGACTCCGATTTGTAACGTAAGTGGTTTCATGATAGCCACAATACAATCGGGCAATGGTAGTCCATTTACAGAAGCAACAGCAAGGGATCTCTCTAGAAGAACTGTGGGTAGATGTAGTCGGTCTACTAAATCCTGCTGGATGAAATCTGCAGCTGCCCTGGAGTCAAAATAGGCAGAGGAGAAGTGTGATGTCTCTCCCGAGATGATGGTCACAGGAATAGATAATTTGGAAGAGGTTTTGATGTTTGGCATCATCCCACCTAGAGTTGCCTCTCTAGGAGCTGGAGTTTCCCGGCTTTTGTGGACATTGGCGCACGAAAGGGCCTTTAAGGCCGCAATAAAAACACAGACCTGAAGAGCGTCAGCGCTGTTTCTCCTGCTCGGACAACTTGACTCTGTCTACCTGCATTGGTTCCTCAGGTAGAGCAACAAGAGGGGGCAGTAGTGGTCTCTGGAGCGAGGGTGCTAATCTGTGAAAACGTCTCTCCACCGAACCTCCTCATCGCGTTCCTGGATCCTCATGTTGACCCGGGTAGCCAACAGGATATGGGCATCCAAGGTAGGTGGGAGGTCGCGGGCTGCCAGCTCGTCCATGGTGTGTGAGGACAGTCCATGCCATAGGTCGCCACCAATGCTTCATTGTTCCATGCCAACTCTGCTGCCAGGGTACGGAAGGAGATGGCATACTCTCCTGCTGTGGACCCCCTTGCTTGAGGGTTAGCAGAGTGGCTGCTGCTAAGGATGTTCGACCCGGCTTCTTGAACACGTCACAAAAAGTCTGTAAGAACAGGGCTAAGTCCGAAAATTTGGGCCCCTGTCATTTCAGGATGGGGTTCGCCCATGCGAGGGACTTGCCAGCGAGGAGGGAAATAATGAACGCTACCTTGGCCTCATCAGAGGAGAAATGGTGAGCACGCAGTCATAGCGAGGAAAAAGAGGCAGTGCAACTGTGGATCCGGAAAACAGACAGTAGGAGTATTAGGCAGTGGAACGGCAGCAGTCTCTGAGGAAGGAACAGGGAGTTGATCCAGTCGGGCGATGATGGAGTTTACAGCCACGAGGAGTTGATCCTGACGTGCATATAGATACAATATATACTATTGGGGTCCACCCCTTAGTAATTGCTGACGTGCATATAGGTCACGCATATCCGTCTGTATGACCTGAACTGTGGTCTTAGGCTGGCCAGCGGGTTCCATGGCCTGAGCGTACTGTCACAATCTAGGGAACATATGTAGCTGACTTTAGCTTGACTAATAACGCATTAAATACACAGTGGAAAGATCCCTTATCTTGACCTTTTCAATGACTTCTCAATGGTTATTTTTGTGTGATATCACGCTGCAACAAGTTATCAGAGTCAAGTTAAAGATGGCTACATCCGTATGTGGACCCACTAGGCCGTGGGCTCCGGCTCAGATAGGGCTAGGCGTGGCAGGTTGTGCCAGACAAAGCGGATGGCACCAGGAATGGTAGAAGACACACAGACGTGGCATATCCAGCCGGCGGTACCACACGACTCTGATAAAAGGCAGGCACAGTTAGGAAACACCAAGGGATACAGGAAATAGGATGCAGGGAATGGGAACTCTGGGATCAAGCAGGAAAATACTAAGGGACCCTTTGCAATACAAACATGGGTAAAGTACAAACAACGATCAAGCAAGGAGTGGAAGGGCAGAGACCTTTTTATAATCCAGGGTGCACTGGGGTAGGATAGAAAACTTTTAGGAAGTGCGCACGCTGGCCCTTTAAGGCACTCCAAGAAGGGAAGGCCGCGCCAGCCGTGGTCTCTGGGGAGGTGGCCAGGAAGTTGCGGTCGCGGCCGTTCATCACAGGGTGAGCGACAGAGGTCTGCAGTCATAACACTGAGATTTTTTTTGGTGTTGTATATATGTACTGAGCAGTGGCGTAACTACCGCCGTAGCAGCCGTAGCGGCTGCTACGGGGCCCGCGGCATGAGGGGGCCCGTGTCGCCCGCCGGCACGGGCCCCCACCATGGCCGGAGGCTCCGCTGGCAGCCGCTATGGCTGCTACAGCGGGACACCACTGAACACTACGGCAGAGCAGGGAGGTATCTCCCCGCTCTGCCATTAACTGGTTCCCGACCGCTGGCTGTATTTTTACGGCCAGCGGTCAAAGTCCTTAAAACCCGAGCCATAGACTTTTTACGACTCCGGTTTTAACTTACTGCCCGCGCGATTGGGCTGCTGAATGTCGGGTCTCCGGCTGTCAGTGACTGCTGGGGACCCTGAGGAGAGGATAGAAGCAGCTTTCGCTGCCAGCGATCACACATGTATCCCCTATCCTGTGGATAGGGGATACATGTATTTTGTAGGACACACTGTAGGTCGCATTTTTTTGGGAGGGGGGACGCTGTATGGCGTTCCCTACAGGGGGGGACGCTGTTTGGCGTTCCCTACAGGGGGGGCTGTATGGCGTTCCCTACAGGGGGGGCTGTATGGCGTTCCCTACAGGGGGGGGCTCTATGGCGTTCTCTACAGGGGGGGATGTATGGCGTTCCCTACAGGGGGGGCTGTATGGCGTTCTCTACAGGGGGGGACTGTATGGCGTTCTCTACAGGGGGGGCTGTATGGCGTTCTCTACAGGGGGGGCTGTATGGCGTTCTCTACAGGGGGGGCTGTATGGCGTTCTCTACAGGAGGGCTGTATGGCGTTCTCTACAGGGAGGGCTGTATGGCGTTAGCACTGTCCAATAAATATACAGTAAACAGAAGAAAATACGGTCCAGCAATCCTCATGACAATGTGATGACTTTATTAGAAAAACATTTTATAAACCACACGGCATGTTGAAGTGATGATACAAGACTGCTTACGCGCTTCGAAAGCCAACTACATTCTTCGGAAATGTACGCCATCTCCTCCAAACAGTCAATTACATCAGAAGTCCAGTTCCTTGTGCTGCATGACTCGTGGACGCCCTATCCGTGGCGATATCCGTGTCCTTTCCACTGCTTCTCACTTGAGTCCTGTAGGCACAAAAAACATTCTGCAAGTATCCATTGTCATCCGTGCCTGCAGATTCTGCTTTAATGATGCAACTCACTCAACTCCTTGTCTATTTCATAGTTTACTGATGCCTCTTTTAGATGCGACAGATGTATTTTTTTTTATACTTACCAGCCTGCTTCACAGGCACCATCCCTTTTTATTGGCACCTGATCAATAAGGGGGTCCTTGCTCCACCACCATAACACTGCAATACTAAACAAAATCTTCCATAGACATCACAAAAACTAGACAAGCCTTTCCTCCCTTATGTTTCCCAACATTTCCTGGGACAAGTGTGTGTAGGTAGAAATCAACAAACATGTTTCCTGGCCCCAAACTTTACCCCCTCTTTCCAGTAAAGGATTGGCTTTCAGTATCACGCCTCCTCGCTTTTACCTTTTTACTTTATCCTGCGCAAACATTTTTTTCAGCATCTTAAACGTCTTGCCCATTAGCCCATCTATCCCCAACATCAGACCACTTATTATCATCTGACAGATCAGAATCAGACTCAACCAGCTACTGTTGACTTCTTCTGCTTCTCTTTACATCCAGATGCGCTGCTCCTGTAATTCCAAACATTGTGCCAGTACCCCGTGTTCTAAACATTTTGGCAACCCCAAGGTGTCCCTCTCCCATGTTGAGATTATAAGGCCCCACTGGGATATTGCTGCCTTCATCGACCCTGGATCCCTGCGCAAGGATCCTGGCACTTGGCCCATCATCGTGCCATGTTCCCTCAAATTTTTGCTAGAATGATACCATTGAGGATACCTGCCTTGCTTCCTTGATGCCATTTGCTCCAAACAATCCAGTACACCCCAAGTCCAGGTCCTTGTGCTGCATGACTTGTGGGGGCTCTATACGTGGCAATATCCTGGCACCTTCCATTGCTTTCCGTTTGAGTGCTGTAAATATAAAAACATTCTGCCAGTGTCCATTATCACCTAGGCCTGCAGATTATGACTGTGTAATGAAACTCACTTAAGTCCTTGTCTATTGCATCCAGGCCTTGACACATCGCAAATGTTCTTGGCAGACCAAAGCTGTCTAAAATCCCCCTACACTCCCTCACCCAATTACCTTACACCTACGTTCAGTTCCAAACCGAGCCATGTGGCCAGCATTTTGGACAAAGATACCCCTAACTTACATTATGCCTATTCCTACCAACTATCCAAGGTTCCCCACTGCTACGCCTTTCTTGGCATTTTGCCCGCTCATTACTTTTTCAATGTACAGAGCTACTGGTGGATACTGTATATAGTAACTAATGATGGACATACCGCATATAGATGAAATATTACTTCAGAGAGTCCCCCTGGCAGCAGGCAGCCGATCTCAAGAAATTCTGGAACAAAAGTATAAACTGTGAAGATATTATGACGTGCGCTTAGTATGGTTCATCATATCAACAAATATATGTTCAGCCTATTGAAAACATCAGGGAGATTGTTCCCACAGTCTTGTCATGTGTCTCTATAGGAACATTCTGGATGACATCACATTATAGAATTTCTATAGGTTATAATTTGCTATAATACTTACATATATACAGTGGATCTTCTAGCATGTCGGTTGTCACTGGTGCCACATATTCAGATGTTATAAATGTCTGTAAAATACATAATGGGTTTAATGCACATACATAAAATAACCCCATATCTATAATGAATAATAATATATTTACTTTCACACATTTCATTTTCTATCACAGGGCGAGTCCAATGACCCTCTGCCACACAAATAACACCAGCAGTATAATGGCACATAATAGTTGGAGGACCCTGGTATAGATTTTGTATCAGGGACCAGGAGCTTATTGTTATTCTTCTATATAATCTTATCCTTAATGGAAAACTTCTAATTTGTCTTTTGTGGAGTCTTTTGGACTGGAGTAGAGAGAGTAGAAAATGGTAAATTGGATTTCTGGATTCAACAGACAAAATAATTATTAAAGGGGTTTTCTGACAGTTTCATAAACCTTAGTCTAAGCCGCATATGGCTAAAAATAACAAATTGTCCCTACTCATTTTTTAAATTCCCTGTGGCTCCTGCGCTGGTGGTTCTGTTGTCTTTAGTTGCTAGGCCACAGCGGTCATGTCCGTGTGGATGGCATGTCACGTGGCAGCTATTGTGTCACATCCAGGGCCGGCCTTAGGTTTATTGGTGACATGTGCAGTATCTGTGACGTCCTCCCCCTTATGATGCACCATGTAGTGTCCAAATAATTTAATCATACAGTGCCCAAATAACATCACCCAGTCAATAAACTAGGGATTGTATCTTTCTGTTTTTTTATATTATAGGTTTGGGCCCTAAATGCCGGATCGGCAGTGTAAGTTGAGGGTGCCCAGGCCATCTATGGTGGTAGTGCCCTCTTCAGTATTGACCAGTAATACACACTATGTGATCATTTAGAGATGCAGTTAATAAAATACACTGACCTTGGACTCTCCTACTGAATACATCCGACTGAATGTAGAACGTTATGTGATGTGAGGTGGAGAGCTCTGCTTAATCTTTGATCTGCCCTCCTGGGACGTGTGGTTATCATTAACTCTTATGAGGAATTAATTCTAGGAGAAAGAAAGACAATGTATTAGGACAAATCTCAATCAATGGCAACATTTCTATCTAGAACAGAGTCCAGTCCCCAACCAGTGTAAAATTACCAAAGGGGTAAATAGGATGACCGGCTGGGGTCCAGGGATTTGGGGTGGCCCACAGCTCTGGGGCTCCATACGCCCCTGAAATTGGACAAACAATAACGGCGCAGGGAGGAAGCGAAATGTCTGACCCGGTTGGTCGTCTATTAGGTGACTATAATTTTTTATTTTATAGGAGCAAAGTGGGCACTATTAATATGGGGGATAAAAGGACTGAGTCGGGGCTTAGAAAAGGGGGCTTCATTACTGTGGGGCCATACAAAAGGGGCATTCTGACCCAGGACATACAAAAAGTGTCATTCTAACTGTGGAGGGTATTGGTGGATACTGCATATAGTAACTAATAAGAGACGCACCTTGCATAGATGAAATATTGCTTCAGAGAGTCCCCCTGGCAGCAGGCAGCCGATCTTAAGATGTTCTGGAAAAAACAATAATTGTGTCGTTTTATTTCTCCAGACAGACGTGTGCTCAGTATAGACCACCCAACAATGAAGGAAATGTACATTAGGGCTCATGTACACAGCAACTTCATGTGGACGGACCTGTATGGTGGCGCACAGACTGCAGTACTGGTAATGTAGACACTCTGTGTGCGCTGTGTGCTCCCCCATAAGCCAAATGTGTATTAGGAAATTACATAAATAACAAGTCCCTTATATATTACTAATACCATAATATCTTCTTTATGGAGCATTTCTATAATAATAATAATATAAAGCTGCAGCAAAATTCCCAGCGTTTACTTTTGCTACATGTGGATGAGTTTTTGAGACTGTAACTATTCACCTGTAACACTTGTGAATTTTGCCACGCAGCAAATCTGCAGCGTCTGAATTCAGCTTTATGGCGTAGAATATAGTACTCAAATACTGCAATCATACAGTGCCCAAATAACACTGCCAGACAAGTATTGTCTGCCACACTGTAATGTAATCCATTATCAAGGAATTGTATCTGCATCCTGAGCAGTGCCCTTTACTTTTTTTACATGAAGAGTGGGATTGAGTGTTCAAGCAATGGGTGACCCAGACATCAAGACCAGTGGCGCCCCATTCATTAGTGACAGGTGATGCACCCAGTGTAACCGCACAGGTCGCACACCCCTAAGACAGGCCCTGGATGAACAACATTGGGGAATTTGTTCCCACAGTCTTGTCATGTGTCTCTATAGGAACATTCTGGATGACATCAGATTATAGAATTTCTATAGGTTGTCATTTGCTATAATACTTACATATATACAGTGTATGTCCTAGCATGTCGGCTGTCACTGGTGCCACATATTCAGATGTCATAAATGTCTGTAAAATACATAATGGAATAAACATAAAATAACCCCATATCTAGAATGAATAATAATATATTTACTTTCACACCTTTCATTTTCTATCACAGGACGAGTCAGACATTGAAAACATTTTGTAATGTTAGTGTAAACCCAGGGAACATAACTATAGGGGTGAAGAGGTTGCAGTCACACCCAGGCCCAGGTGTCCATGACTGACATTAGGGGGGGTCACAATGTGGGCAATTTACAAATGCCAATCCCCAATGCCCCCATCTCCTAGAGGAATCCCGATTTTCGCTGCTAGGAACGCGATGTCAGTGAGAGAAGCACCCAGGCGGAAAGGCAGCTGCTGAGTTGCCCGGCCGCTTCTAAAACACAAGCAGTGGAAGGGAGCCAGCGCAGCGCCCCGTTCCACCTACTGGAGGGATGCGCCCTATGTAATGGCACAGGTCGCACACCCCTAAGGCCGGCCCTGGCTACTGCTGAGCCTTATTAGGATAATATACCGTAGCTTTTTAAGACTATTTAATTAAATTAAATTAGACATCATATTGAAAACGACTGAGAAGTCACATTCCACATTACTGACAGCTGCAATTCTCAGACAATGGTAAGGGTATGTTCACACACTTAACTAAAAAATGTCTCTAAAATACAGAGCTCTTTTCAAGGGAAAACAGCCTCTGATTTTCAGCCATTTTTTAAACCACAAACATTTTTTGAGGCGTTTTTACCAACGTTCTTGGAGCTGTTTTTCTATTGAGACAATGAAAAACGGCTCCAAAAACGGCCGAAGGAGTGAAATGCACTTCTTTTTACAGGGTGTTTTTTTATGCGCCGCTTTATCAAACGCCCACGTAAAATGCACCATCGGAAAAAAAAAACAGTTTTTCCCATTGAAATCAATGGGCAGATGTTTTGAGGCGTTCAGCCTCCGTATTTTCGGCTGTTTTTCGGGGTGATTACGGCCAGGAAAACGGCTGAAAATAGGCTGTGTGAACATACTCTGATGTACTGAGTTGTAACTTTAATGAGAAAATATGAAACATTGAAATCTGAATGTAAAATGTTCAGTTGTTACTTGCATAAATAGAAACATTTTACTGGAACTTGAACTGTTTGTCTAAAAAAAAAACAACTCCTGACAATCACCAGAAAAAAATCCTTCTACAGTTTTTTTTAAACGGCCACGTAAAAAACGCCTCATCGGAACAAACCCCCGTTTTTCCCATTGAAATCAAAGCGCAGATGTTTGGAGGCGTTCAGCCTCTGTAGTTTTAGATGTTTTTCGGGGCGTTTATGGCCATGAAAATAGGCCATGTGAACATACTCTGAGTTGTAACTTTAATGAGAAAATATGAAACCTTGAAATCTGAATGTAAAATGTTCAGTTGTTACTTGCATTAATAGAAACATTTTACTGGAACTTGAACTGTTTGTCTAAAAAAAAAACAACCCCCGACAATCACCAGAAAAACATCCTTCTACAATCAAATAGTTGTGGTGAGGTGTTGGTGTGGTTAGAAATTGCTGCAGTAATGTCCAGTGTGAATCTGGCCTTATATGAGAATTCTAGAGCGTATATATTTCATGTGTCCAGTAACATGTAGAATTAATGATAAAATGCTGCATCTTACCTGTCAATCACACAGTCAATCACAGTCCCGGTCCAGACGTCATTGGCAGAAATTGTAAAAAATATGTAATCCAGCTGCACATAGAACCTAATGGCTAGTACTGTCTATGACATCATCAGTGACATCATAAGCGGCTGCAGTATCTGTTACATCATCTAATTATCTCCTACTGCCTGGATAGACTGTCTGTGCATACACTGGATATAGGCGTTACATGGGACTGCTGTTTATAAACATGGAAGAAAGATACATGTGTGGTTATAGGGGCTACGACTAAGAACATGTAATGTATGAAACGTGTAATCTGTTACTAGATGGATTTTATACTGTAATACAGATGTAGCCATCTTTAACTTGACTCTGATAACTTGTTGCAGCGTGATACTTTCTTGATCCCGCAGCACTCCGTGTTTCAAGTGTGCGTGAGTAGGCTTCCACGCCAATGTGTAAAAAATGGGAACTCAGCACTCCAAGGTATTATGCAATAAGTGATATTTGATTTCACATATAGCGAAAAGTAGTAATCCAAAAATAATGGCGCCATTACCGAACAGCGACCGAGGTCACAAGCGCCGCATATCCGTGTCTAAAGAAGGTTGAATGTATAGACCAAAACGTTAAAAACCTATTTTTGGATTACTACTTTTCGCTATATGTGAAATAAAATATCATTTGTTGCAGCGTGATATCACACAACAAAAGCCATTGAAAAAGTCAAGATAAGGGATTGTTTATTTATTGCGTTAAAAGTCAAGGTAAAGACGGCAACATCTGAACTAATAAAGGATACATTTTATTGAATTTCGTTTTAGGCTACATTCACACAACAGTAAAAAACGTCCGCTTTCAGAACAATGATGTTCTATGGGTATATTCACACGGCCTTTTTTTAACCACCCGTGAATATTGGCCGTCAAAAAATAGAACATGTCCTATTTTTGGCCGCTTTCACGGCCAGACGGCCCCCATAGAAGTCAATGGATCCATTTTTAACGGCCGTCAATACATGTAACAGCCGTTAAAAACGGTTCTGTGATTTGGGGATTCAAGAGCCAAGGGAACTATTGGCTCCCTTGCTGGTAATCGGCGGCGCAATGACACATACTCACCGATGCAGCGCCGTCCTCTACAAGTGTGGTCTCTAGTCTCATGGGTTCTGCGAAGGTGACGAGATGACGTCCTCGCGTCGCCTTCGCAGAACCAGTGAGACTAGAGATTACTCGTGATGTAGACGGTCATGCATCGGTGAGTATGTAGGGCATTCAGGCGGACAAAAATTACGGATATTGTTGCGCTCACTACTATGGTAGCATGGCGCTAGTACAGGGGACATTGTTGTCTACTGTAGCAAATTTTTCAGCACGGTCCTGAATTTACAGAGAGAGTCCCGGAAGATTACCACAGGGAGGGGGGTGTGGTGCTTTCTCCGGAGAGGTGTCTGTGTCATCATCTACAGGGGGCTGTGTGCCATCGTCTACAGGGGGCTGTGTGCCATCGTCTACATGGGGTGGTGTGCCATCATCTACAGGGGGGCTGTGTGCCATCATCTACAGGGGGTCTGTGTGCCATCATCTACAGGGGGTCTGTGTTTCATCATCTACAGGGGGTCTGCGTGGCATCATATACAGGGGGTCCGTGTGCCATCATCTACAGGGGGGCTGTGTGCCATCATCTACAGGGGGGCTGTGTGGCATCATCTACAGGGGGCGGTGTGCCATCATCTACAGGGGGGCTGTGTGCCATCATCTACAGGGGGCTGTGTGCCATCATCTACAGGGGGCTGTGTGCCATCATCTACAGGGGGGCTGTGTGACATCATCTACAGGGATGCTGTGAGCCATCATCTACAAGGGTCTGTGTGCCATCATCTACAGGGGGGCTGTGTGCCATCATCTACAGGGGGGCTGTGTGACATCATCTACAGGGAGGCTGTGAGCCATCATCTACAGCGAGGCTGTGAGCCATCATCTACAGGGGGTCTGTGTGCCATCATCTACAGGGGGTCTGTGTTTCATCATCTACAGGGGGTCTGTGTGCCATCATCTACAGGGGGGCTGTGTGGCATCATCTACAGGGGGGCTGTGAAACAATCATGACAATGACCTATGTTTGGGTGTTTTCAGGGGGTTGGGACAAAAGAAGCCAGACAAATGAAATTCATCAGTTTTTTTAACGGCCATGAAAAACGGATGCAAAATGGATGTCAAACGGCCATTAAAAACGGACAGACGGACTGGAAGTGTATAAAAATGTGCAGACACAATGATGCAAAACGGCCATGAAAAACTGACAGTTGATCAGTTTTTAATGGCCATTTTTTTTCACTGTCGTGTGAATGTAGCCTAAGTTCTGGATCGTCTCCATTTTAATGGATAAAGTTACCGGACAATTATCCGCCCACCGAGAGTTTATTGGACACATGGATGGCCTGGGACACATGGATGGCCATTTTCCACCGGCGCGTGCACGAGCTGTGACAGCTGCTGTTTCCGACAGCAGGCTATCACAGCTCAATACGCCGGGACCTATTGCGATGGTCCCGCCTCCACAATCGCCACTATTGGTCAGTCAGTGAGTAACTGTCCAATAGTGGCGATCGGTCTCTTCACTTCCTCTCCCTGACATCACATCCTGCCGCACCCGCCCTGAGATGGAGATAGGGAGGCGTTCAGAGCGGTTGTGAGTAGAGGGAGTGAAAAAAAGTGAAAAAAAGACAACTTTTTTCTGCTTCCCACCTCCCCAATCCACTACCCAGTCCTTTACCCTTCCTCCTTGTGTTCCCCCCACATTTTTGGTCAGTGATCTCCTATCACTGACCACTTCTTAGTCTTCAGGACCAATTTCTTGGTCCCTGGGGATTATTTTTTTCTTTATAAAACATATAAAATAAAAAAATATATAAAAAAAAAAAAAAAAAAAAAAAAAAAACCTGTTAATTTAGAAAATGTATCTAGTTAGTTTAGTATTAGTGTTAGTTAGTGTCAGGGAACCGTCAAAAAGCATAGTTAGGTATAGCGTCAGGAATCCATCACTAGGGCCGGCCTTAGGGTAGATGGCGCCCCGTGCGAAATTATCTTTCGGCGCCCCACGCCATTATAAAAAATGCCCCATAAAAAAGCATAATTCCTCCCCACAGTATAATGCCCTATATAGTGCCCCCACACAGTGTAATGCCCCTTTAGTGCCCCACACACAGTATAATAATAATATTTAATAATGTAATATATTATAACGCCTTCAAGGACACAGTATTTTGTCCTCTAATTGTGCCCACACAGTGTTATGCCCCCTAAGTGCCACGCACATTATATTGCCCCCTGTAGTGCCCCTACACAGTATAATGCCCCCACAGCCCCCCTAGTAGAAAGTGCTCCCTGTAGACAGTGCCATAATCCCCCACCTCCTCCTTGTAGACAGTGCCATACAGCCCCCATCTGCCCCTTGTAGTGCCATACAGCCCCCCATCTGCCCCTTGTAGTGTGATACAGCCCCACCTCCCTCTTGTACACAGTGCCCCCCACCGCCCCCTTGTAGACAGTGTCATACAGCACCCACCTCCCCATTGTAGAAAGTGACATACAGCCCCCACCTCCCCCTTGTAGAAAATGCCATACTGCCCCCCACCTCCACCTGACAGGATCCTTGCGTAGGCCGGCTTGATCCAGAGATGTCATCACGCCGACTGCGCAGGGATCCTGTCCCTGCGCCTCATAGGCTGCAGGCGCCTCTGTAGCCTGCTACAGAGTTTCCCAACCTTTTCGGACTTGAGCCACCCCTGGAAAAAAATAATTCCTCAGGGCCCCCCTACCAAAAATTGTTTCGAGAAAGACAGAAAATAGCTAAAAATAAGCACTACATTCTTAGGGTATGTTCACACAGCGTTTTTTGTAAGGCAGAAAAAATCTGCTTTTGAATTGACAGCGTTATTTGATGGGGTTTTTTTAGCGTTTTTTTTAAGCCGTTGAAGCGAATGCAAAAGACGCAGCAAAAAAATCTCCAAACGAGCACCACAGCTATTTTCTTCCTACTATTAATTTCAATTGGAGGTCAGAGGTGGAAACCACTTGAAGACCATCAGCCCCCCACTCACAGTAAAATAACCATCAGTCCCCCCATTCACAGTAAGGCTGGGTTCACACACACTATTTACGGACGTAATTCGGGCGTTTTAGCCCCGAATTACGTCCAAAAATGCGGCTCAAAAGCGTCGGCAAACATCTGCCCGTTCATTTGAATGGGTCTTACGATATTCTGTGCCGACGGTCATTTTTTTTACGCGCCGCTGTCAAAAGACGGCGTGTAAAAGAGACGCACCCGCGTCAAAGAAAAGCCTGTCACTTCTTGAGACGTAATTGGAGCCGTTTTCCCTTGACTCCATGGAAAAACAGCTCCAATTACGTCCGTAATGGACGCAGCGAAAAGCGCCTGCACATGCCATTACGTCTGAAATTCCGGAGCCGTTTTCTCCTGAAAACAGCTCTGTAATTTCAGCCGTAACGGAGGCTGCCGTGTGGACATACCCTAAAATGACCATTAGCCCGTCCACTCACCGTAAAATGACCATTAGCCCCCCACTCACAGTAAAACTACCATCAGCCCCCACTCACAGTAAAATGACCATCAGCCCGCCACTCACAGATGCCCCCTGTAGATAGTACCACACAGCCCCCTGTAGATAGTGTCAGACAGCCCCCTTGTAGGTTGTGCCACACAGCCCCCTTGTAGGTCGTGCCACACAGCCCCCTTGCTGCACAGCCCCCTTGTAGGTCGTGCCACACAGCCCTCTTGTAGGTCGTGCCACACAGCCCCCTTGCTGCACAGCCCCCTTGTAGGTCGTGCCATACAGCCCTCTTGTAGGTCGTGCCACACAGCCCACTTGTAGGTCGTACCACAGTCCCCTGTAGATAGTGTCACACAGCCCCCTGTAGGTAGTGCCACAAGGCCCCCTTGTAGGTCGTGCCACACAGCCCTCTTGTAGGTCGTGCCACACAGCCCTCTTGTAGGTCGTGCCACACAGCCCCCTGTAGGTCGTGCCACACAGCCCCCTGTAGGTCATGCCACACAGGCCCCTATTGGTCGTGCAACACAGCCCCTTTGTAGGTAGTAGGGATGTCACGATACCTCAATTTGGACTTCGATACCGATACTTCATGTAGTATTGCAATTTTGATACCAAAACGATACTTTGCCAACAGTAATTAAAAAAAAGTTCTTACATTTTCTGATGTGAGGCACGTGGTGTGATGAATTTAACCTCCATGTGCCTCAAATTAATAGTAATTAACCCCATCATGTTTCTCAGTCATAATGGGTTAATGTGTGAGGTACATGATGGGGTTAATTACTATTAATTTGAGGCACATGAAGGTTAAATTCATCACACCTCGGGCCTCACATTAATAAGTGAAAAGTTTTTTTTAATTCTTTTTTTACAGCGTCCACATCATAAATGACGCAAAAAAATTGTTGTGCAGGTTATTACGGCCGCGCCAATACCGAATGTGTTATATTTTATGTATTGACACTTATTTTAAGGTTTATTGTAAAAAAAAGGTGTATGTGTATTTTTGAAAATTTAACATTACTTTATGTTTTTACTTTATTTTTAAACTTTAATATACTGGCATATATCAGATATATGACAGTACATTAGCCTGTGTATGTATAGTACACAGGCAGTTGTTAGGACATACCTAATTATGCCCTAACAACAGGAAATATGGTAAGACGGGCCTGGGGTCCTTCAATGGACCCTGGGCTGTCTGCCCATATATGGTATGGCCCTCAATCGCGTCACAGGAATTCCCTGTGACGCGATCCAAGGGTAATCCCACCTCATCACTTTCCCCTGTATGCTGCAGTCAGCTTTGATCGCAGCATTCAGGAGAATAGCGGCGGAGATGAGCGGTTTCTGTGATCTCCGCCGTTATAGAGCGGGGCTGCGGCTGTGTAATACAGTCATTGCCCCGCTCCTGACAGAAGTGCGTGCGCGGTCAGCATGAGGTAATGCGGCCGGCGCTGCACTAATGAGACAGACACCGAAGACAGAACACTGGGGTGTTTTGCTGTATGTCCGCCATGTTCTGTTTTCAGTGCCTCCGCTCATTAGTGCAGCGCTGGCCGCATCGCATCATCCTCGCGGCGCGCTTTTGTCAGGACTCAGGAGCGGGGCAATGGCTGTATTACACAGCCGCAGCCCCGCTCTCATTCATCATGTATTACTATACTTACCGGTGTGGCTCGAACCATTTGGGGATGCACAGTATCGAAGTTTCGATGCATTGTGCATCCCTAGTAAGTAGTGCCACAAATCCACCCCTTGCCGCACAGCCCCCTTGTAGGTAGTGCCACACAGATCCCTTGTAGTGCCACACACACCCTTGTAGGTAGTGCTACACAGATCCGTGGAAGTGCAACACACACCCTTGTAGGTAGTGCCACACAGCCCCCGTGTAGGTAGCACTCCCTTCCTGTAGATAGCGCCACTGTAGCTCCCTGTGGCTGGGGATTCCGCTCCTTGACGGAGTGCTTGATGTCTCTCTACATATTTGAACAGTGACATCGGGCAACTAACTCCTGAAGCGGAATCCCTGTCCTCAGCATTGCAGACGCTGTGACCGGGGATTCCACTCCAGGAGAAGCCCCTGACGTCTCTGTCCATTTAGTCGGGGGTGTCATCTACAGGGGTTCTGCAAAAAAATCTCCTCCTCCTCCTCACATCCACTTCGCGCTATAAGGCTGGGTTCACACGTGGCGAAATTTCACTTAAATTCCGCTGCGGACACTCCGCAGCGTTAATCCGCAGCGGAGCCGTTTGTCCATTGACTTACACTTTAATTTAGCAGTGTTCGTTTAGACGAGGCGTAAAATTCCGCTGCGGAGCATAGGCTGCGGAGCGGAATTTGGTGTCCGCAGCATGCTCTGTCTGTTGCGGAGCAGTGGCGGACTCATGGCGGAATTTCTCCATTGACTTCAATGGAGATTCTAAGTTCCGCAATGAAGTCCGCAGCTGTCATGCACATGTTATGTGTGCTGCGGATCCGTCTTGCTTTTTTAACTTGACATTTCTTCATTCTGGCTGGACCTATGTATTTCTAGGTCTACAGCCAGACTGAGGAAGTCAATGGGGCTCCCGTAATGACGGGAGCGTTGCTAGGAGACGTCTGTAAATAGTCACTGTCCAGGGTGCTGAAAGAGTTAAGCAATCGTCAGTAACTGTTTCTGCACCCTGGATAGTGACTACCGATCACAATATACAGCAACCTGTAAAAAAATATAAGTTCAAACTTACCGAGAACTCCCTGCTTCTGTCTCCAGTCCGGCCTCCCAGGATGACGTTTCAGGCTAAGTGACGGATGCAGCCAATCACAGGCCAAGCACAGGCTGCAGCGGTCACATGGACTGCCGCGTCATCCAGGGAGGTCGGGCTGGATCCCGAAAGAGGGACGCGTCACCAAGACAACGGCCGGTAAGTATGAACTTCGTTTACTTTCACTAGGGAAAGTGCTGTCCCTTCTCTCTATCCTGCACTGATAGGGAGAAGGGAACAGTCCGCAGCAGCTAGTCCGCATCAATTTACTGCACATTTTGTGCAGATCCGCAGCAGAATCTGCAACGCAGATTCTGTGCGGCATTGATGCGGACAGTTGCGGAGGAAATCCGCCACGTGTGGTCATGCCCTAAGGAGGAGGAGGAGGAGAGAAAGCACGTCCGTGGCAGTTGTCCAGAGGAGTGTCGCGGCACCCCTGGAGGATTCTCATGGGAACCTCATGCTGGGAACCACCAGCCTAGTAGATCACAGAGCAGGGAGATACCTCCCTGCTCTGCTATAGTGTTGAATAGTATCTGCGTCCTTAGCAGGGCCGTATTTACAACTCACGCTGCCCTAGGCACTAAGCCTGAATAGACCCCCATTACAGGCCTATTTAGTTTAGCCAATTATCATCATGATTCGCCAGTTTCTGACCAATTATAATGATATTTGGTCAGTGTTAACAAAGGAGAAGATCAATTAAAAAAAGGTAATACACCCGGCCGTAGTCATAGCGATGCGTATTCTGTTCTGAGCGTAGCCCGGCCTCCAGGGATGACGATGCATCCCATGTGACAGCTGCAGCCAATCAAAGGCCAATCAAAGGCTGCAGCGGTCACATGGACTACAGCGTCATCGCAGGAGGCCGGGCTACGCTCAGAGAGAGAGGGACTACGGCCGGGAGTATTAGCTTTTTTTTAAATTTATTTCTGCAGTCTTTCCGCCAAAAAAACTGCACCAAAATTTGGTGCTGTTTTTCAGGTGAAATTCCCTGCGGTTCTCAGGACGTATACACTAAGTGGTTTTACGTATCCTCCCTGTGTGTTCCTACCCTTATAATCAAGTTGTTCTCCCCCACAAATATTATCACTAAGGGCTTATTCAGACGAATGGGATATACGTCCGTGCAACGCGCGTGATTTTCACGCGCGTGGCACGGACCTATATTAGTGTATGGGGCCGTGCAGACATGTGCGTGATTTTTACGCAGCGTTGGTCCTCTGCGTAAAAGTCACGACATGTCCGTTCTTTGAGCGTTTTTCGCGCATCACGCACCCATTGAAGTCAATGGGTGCGTGAAAACCACGCATGTCACACGGAAGCACTTCCATGCGAACATTGTGATTCACGCACCAGCTGTGAAAAGGATGAATGAAAACAGAAAAGCACCACGTGCTACAAACATCCAAATGGAGTGTCATAATGATGGCGGCTGCGCGAAAATCACGCAGCTGCGCATCATACGGGGCTGACACACGCAGCTGTCAAATGCATTTTGCGCAGGCAAAACGCCGCGTTTTTTGCGTGCGCAAAAGGCACACACTCGTGTGAATCCAGCCTAAGAGTAAGGCCACACAGAGCGGCCCTGACACGGTCGCAACGCAGCTAACAACCACGCCGGCACCATGTAGGAGCGGCTGTCCAATACCTCGTTAAGGGGTATTCCGGTTACATTCGCATGCGCACTGCCGCTCCATTCATTCTCTATGGGAGCGCCGGAGATAGCCGAGTGCAGTGTTCTGCTTTTTCCGGCGCTCCCATAGAGAATGGATAGGAGGTAAGTTGTTGTAATTTGCAAAATCGTGCGTCCATAAAGGGTGTATTAATTCATGGCCGCACGATTTTGCAGATAAAGGGACGGTTTACCCGCGTTAACGTGCGGTCATGAATTAATACACCCTGTAATTTTGCAAATTACAACAACTTACCTCCTATTCATTCTCTATGGGAGCGCCGGAAAAAGCAGAACACTGCACTCGGCTATCTTCGGCGCTCCCATAGAGAATGAATGGAGCTGCAGTGCGCACGCGAGTGTAACCGGAATACCCCTTAACGAGGTATTGGACAGCCGCTCCTACATAGTGCCAGCGCGGTTGTTGGCTGCGTTGCGACAGTGTGAGGGCCGCTCCGTGTGGCCGTACCCTAAAGAATCCTTTCTCCCCATGCATAACGCTAAGTTCCCCTCCCCCATGATTCATAATAAGCTCCTACACCACAAAATAAACTACACAGAAGTCCCCCTCCCCACAAAATACATGTATAAAGAATCCCCCCACACTCCTATAGCACTTAGAGCAATGTCCCCTCCCCCACAAAATCGATCTGTAAAAAATACACACAAAGTACCTCTAACCTAGTCTCCCCTCCCCCACAAAATCGATCTTTTAAAAAAAAAAAACATCCTGTTACACATCACATAAAGCCCCCTCTCTCCCCCTCCCCCACACAGCACATAAATAAACATAGATTAAGCTAAAGCTGCTGCTCTTACCTGACTCCGGAGCTCCGTGGAGGAGTCTTCACTGGGGCAGCAGCACAGCAGGAAGGAGCTGTGGGAGGTGCTGAATGTGTGTGAGTACAGGCTGTGCCGATTGGTGGAGCAGACAGAAGCACCTGCTGCTGCTCCTCCAATCAGCGCTCACTTCACGCAGCAGTGCAGAGGGAGGAACATTTCTCCTCTCTTCTGCTCGTACCCACTGGCGCCCCCCTTACAGCATGGCGGCCGGCGCCCTGTGCGACCGCACGTGTCGCACATAGCTAAGGCCGGCCATGTCCATCATCATAGTTAGATCTAGCGTTAGGGGTCCATCACAGTAGTTAGGTTTAGCGTCAGGGAAGCTCGGAATAATCTAGATAGGTTTAGTGTCAGGCACTCGTCACCGTAGTTAGGTTTAGTGTTAGGGAAGCTCAGAATAATCTAGTTAGGTTTAGTGTCTGAGAATAGTCGCCGTAGTTAGATTTAGTCTCAGGGAAGTTCAAATAAAATCTAGTTAGGTTTAGTGTTAGGAACCCTCGCCCTTGTTAGGTTTAGTCTCAGGGAAGCCCACTCGTTCTATAAAAACACAATTTTTTGAGCTGGTTTAGGTAGCAGCCTATTGCTCCTAGTTAGGAAAGCAATCAAACATGTCCCAACGGACATTTAGTGCCGAAGAGGCATATTCATTTCTTGCCTCCGACACAGAGTCGTCGGATGGTGAGACTCTGTTTTATTTATCCACCTCCTCATCCAGTGATGAAGAAGAGGAACCTCCTAGGAGATGCCCCTTGACCACCAGTGCAGTTGAAGCCCCCGAGCGAAATGACCCCGCCGCAGTTCAAGCCCCCATTTGGACCCCCACACCAGACATTTATGAGCCCAAAATCCCAGAGTTAAAATTTAATACGGCAGGGCTCAGTGAAATGGGCTTTTTCAAGTTCTTCTTCACTGATGACTTTATAGATCTTATGGTCTCCCAGACAAATTTATATGTCCAACAGTATATTACTAAGAACCCTACATCATTTTATGCCCAATCCTACAGGTGGACCCCTGTAGATGTAGCAGAGTTGGGCAAGTTCTGGGGACTTCACTTGAACATGGGGCTTCTGAAAAAGCCATCCATTAGGACCTACTGGGGCATGGACATCTTATACCATACCCCCAATGTACCGTATGGCCATGTCCAGGATGCATTATGAGGCAATATTTCGCTTCTTAAATTATAAGGATAATGAGCAGTGCCCACCCCGAGATGACCCCAGTTTTGACCGTTTGTACAAACTGAGACCCCTATTAGACCATTTCAGTGCTCGGTTTGCCCAAGCATACACCCCCGAGAAGTGTATTTCTATTGATGAGTCCTTGGTACATTTTAAAGGGAGGCTTCAATTCCGCCAGTACCTGCCGAGTAAGAGGGCAAGGTATGGCGTAAAGATGTATAAGCTGTGCGAGAGTGCATCAGGGTATACCTACAAATTTAGGATGTATGAAGGGAAGGACAGCAGTATTCAGCCCCCAGAATGCCCCCCCTTACTGGGAATTAATGCAAAAATTGTGTGGGATTTGGTGCACCCACTGCTGGACCAGGGTTACCACCTCTACTTGGATAATTTTTATACCAGCGTCCCACTCTTCAAGTGCCTCGCTTCCAGAAGTCCTGCGGCATGCGGCACCACTAGAAAAAATCTGAGAGGCCTCCCTAAGACTCTGCTTGGGCAAACACTCATAATGGGTGAGAGCAGGGCACAATCTAGCAGCAACATATTGTGTGTCAAGTACAAGGACAAGAGAGATGTCCTTGTATTAACAACAATACGTGGCCACACCAGTACCCATGTACCTGTACGAGGTACCAGTATAGAGACCCCCAAACCAGACTGCATCCTGGACTACAATAGGTACATGGGAGGGGTTGACTTGTCAGATCAAGTCCTGAAGCCCTACAGCGCGATGCGGAAATCGAGGGTGTGGTATAAGAAGCTGGCCGTGCACATCATACAGATGGCATTGTACAATGCGTATGTGCTACGTCGATGTGCAGGCCAGAGGGTAACTTTCCTGGAATTTCAAGAGGTGATTATCAAGAACCTAATCTTTAGGACCAAGAATAGGGAGCAACCAGTACTTCCGGAAGCGAGGCCACACGCATCGTACCAGGGCAACACTTTCCAGGAGAAGTTCCCCAAACTGGCAAGAAGGGAAAAAGTCAAAAGAGGTGCAGAGTCTGCTCAAAGAGGGGGATAAGGAGGTAAACAATATACGAATGCGACACGTGTCCCGAAAAACCAGGGCTCTGTATGAAAGATTGTTTTCGAATTTATCATACATCCTTTAATTTTTAATTTACCCTGATACACTCCGCACAGCTTATGCCCCTCATCTTTCCCTTCTGAGCCCTGCCGTGTGCCCAGGCAGCTAATAACAGCCACATATAGGGTATTGCCGTACCCGGGAGAACCCACATTACATCTTATGGTGTGTATATCTCCAGTGGCACATGCTGGGCACACTATATCGGGCACGGACATGCCATAGATATATAGAAAATTGCAAATCTCACTCTGCCCCATCTGCTGCGCATTATCTTTTACACAGTACCTGTGGGGTCAAAAGGCTCACTACACCTAAAGATGAATGTCTTAAGGGGTGTAGTTTTTAAAATGGGGTCACTTCTCAGGGGTTTCAACTGTACTGGTACCTCAGGGGCTTCTGCATACATGACTTAGCACCAGAAAAACTCCAGTAGGCCAAATGGTGGTCCTTTCCTTCTGAGCCCTCCCATGGGCCCAAACGGCAGTTTATCACCACAAATGGGGTATTGCCGCACCAAGGACAAATTGGGCAACAAAATGGGGTATTTTGTTTCCTGTGAAAATAAGAAATTTTGATAAAAAATGACATCTTATTGTTCTACACACAGGTATCCAGGCTACCAGGACTACTATTATGGGTAAGGCTATCTGAGTTATTAATGTTGGGAGTATTTTACTCTAGAAAACACCCTTTAGACACTTCTGTCATTAACAAAACAGCTCACACTCAAACAACTAACGTTATATACGATAGCACACTGCCCTATTCATATGTCCTTAATATAAGGACTTTAATTAAGGACGCAGCCTAGTTTGGGCCTTAAAGAGGCTCTGTCACCAGATTTTGCAGCCCCTATCTGCTATTGCAGCAGATCGGCGCTGCAATGTAGATTACAGTAACGTTTTTATTTTTAAAAAACGAGCATTTTTGGCCAAGTTATGACCATTTTCGTATTTATGCAAATGAGGCTTGCAAAAGTACAACTGGGCGTGTTGAAAAGTAAAAGTACAACTGGGCGTGTATTATGTGCGTACATCAGGGCGTGTTTACTACTTTTACTAGCTGGGCTTTCTGACGAGAAGTATCATCCACTTCTCTTCAGAACGCCCCCCTGCTTCTGGCAGTGCAGATCTGTGACGTCACTCACAGGTCCTGCATCGTGTCGGCACCAGAGGCTACAGTTGATTCTGCAGCAGCATCAGCATTTGCAGGTAAGTAGCTACATCGACTTACCTGCAAACGCCGATGCTGCTGCAGAATCATCTGTAGCCTCTGGTGTCGATGTGTCCTCGCTCGTCTGACACGTTGCAGGACCTGTGAGTGACGTCACAGCGTGATCTCTGGAGAACACGGCTGTGTCTGCACTGCCAGAAGCTGGGCGTTGTGAAGAGAAGTGGATGACACTTCTATGCACAACGCCCAGCTAGTAAAAGTAGTAAACACGCCCCGATGTACGCACATAATACACGCCCAGTTGTACTTTTACTTTTCAACACGCCCAGTTGTACTTTTGCAAGCCTCATTTGCATAAATACGAAAATGGTCATAACTTGGCCAAAAATGCTCGTTTTTTAAAAATAAAAACGTTACTGTAATCTACATTGCAGCGCCTATCTGCTGCAATAGCAGATAGGGGTTGCAAAATCTGGTGACAGAGCCTCTTTAAGTCTCAGAGCTCATTTTTCAAATCTGACATATTTCACTTTATGTGGTAATAACGTCGGAATGCTTAAACCTATCCAAGCGATTCTGAGATTGTTTTCTCGTGACACATTGGCCTTCATGGTAGTGGTAAAATTTGGTCGATATATTCAGTGTTTATTTGTGAAAAATTGCAAAATTTAGAGAAAATTTAGAAAAAATAGCATTTTTCTGAATTTAAATGCATCTGCTTGTAAAACAGATGGTTATACCACCAAAAATAGTTACTAGTTCACATTTCCCATATGTCTACTTTAGATTGGCATCATTTTTTGAACATTCTTTTATTTTTCTTGGATGTTACAAGGTTTAGAACATAAACAGCAATTTCTCATATTTTTAAGAAAATTTCAAAAGCCTTTTTTTTAAGGTACCTCTTGAATTCTGAAGTGGCTTTGAGGGGCCTATGTATTAGAAACCCTGATAAAACACCCCATTTTAAAAACTAGACCCCTTAAAGTATTCAAAACAGCATTTAGAAGTTTTTTTAACCCTTTATGCATTTCACAGGAATTAAATCAAAGTGGATGTGAAATTTGCAAATTTGATTTTTCTTGCTGAATTTCAATTTTATTCAATTTTTTTTGGTATCACAGAAGGTTTTACCAGAGAAATACTACTAAATATGTATTGTCCAGATTATGCAGTTTTTAGAAATGTCCCACATGTGGCTCTAGTGCGCTCGTGGAATAAAACACAAGCCCTAGAAGCAAAGAAGCACCTAGTGCATTTTGAGGCCTCTTTTTTATTAGAATATATTTTAGGCAGCATGCCAGGTTTGAAGAGGTGTTGAGGTGCCAAAACAGTGGGAATCCCCCAAAAGTGACCCCATTTTGGAAACTACACCCCTCAAGGAATTAATTTATGGTTGTTGTTACCATTTTGACCCTACGGTTTTTACTCAGCACGTATTTGAATTGGGCTGTGAAATTAAAAAAATGAATTTTTTCCAATAAAATGTAATTTTTCATCAACATTTCTTATTTTCACAGGGAACAAAATACGTCATTTTGTTGCCCAATTTCTCCTGAGTGCAGCAATACCCCATTTGTGGTGATAAACTGCAGTTTGGGCCCATGGGAGGCCTCAGAACTGAAGGAGCGCTGTGTGTTCTTTGGAGTGCAGATTTTGCTGGATTGGTTTTCGGTGCCATGTCGCATTTGCAAAACCCCAGAGGTATCAAAGCAATGGAAACCCACCAGAAGTGACCCCATTTTGGAAACTACACCCCTCAAGGAATTCATTTATGGGTGTTGTGACCATTTAGACCCCACAGTTTCTACACAGAATTTATTTGAATTTGGCTGTGAATTAAATAAAATGTATTTTTTTCCAATAAGATGTAGCTTTGGCTCAAAATGTATTATTTTCACAAGGAATAAAATACTCCATTTTGTTGCCCAATTTCCCCTGAGTGCAGCAATACCCTATTTGTGGAGATAAACTTCCGTTTGGGCCCATGGGAGAGCCCAGAAGGAAAGGAGCGCTGTGTGTTCTTTGGAGTCCAGATTTGCTGGATTGGTTTTCGGGTGCCATGTGGTATTTGCAGAGCCCCAGAGGTATCAAAGCAATGGAAACCCACCAGAAGTGACCCCATTTTGGAAACTACACCCCCCAAGGAATTCATTTATGAGTGTTGTGACCATTTAGACACCATAGTTTTTACACAGAATTTATTTGAATTGGGCTGTGAATTAAAAATGTTTTAATTTTTTCCAATAAGATGTCGTTTTGGCTTAAAATGTCTTATTTTCACAAGGAATAAAATACCCCATTTTGTTGCCCAATTTCCCCTGAGTGCAGCAATACCCCATTTGTGGCGATAAACTGCCGTTTGGGCCAATGGGAGAGCTCAGAAGGAAATGAGCGCTATGTGTTCTTTGGAGTCCAGATTTTGCTGGATTGGTTTTCGGGCGCCATGTCGCATTTGCAGAGCCCCAGAGGTATCAAAGCAATGGAAATCCACCAGAAGTGACCCCATTTTGGAAACTACACTCTTCAAGAAATTCATTTATGAGTGTTGTGACCATTTAGACCCCATAGTTGTTTCACAGAATTTATTTGAAATGGGCTGTGAATTGACAAAAATGTAATTTTTTCCAATGAGATGTCGTTTTGGCTAAAAATTTCTTATTTTCACAAGGAATAAAATACCCCATTTTGTTGCCCAATTTGTCCTGAGTGCGGCAATATCCCAGTTGTGGTGATAAACTGCCGTTTGGGCCCATGGGGAGACGCAAAAGGAAAGGACCACCATTTTGCCTACTGGGGATTTCATGGTGCTAAGTCATGTATGCAGAAGCCCCTGAGGTACCAGTACAGTTGAAACCCCCAAGAAGTGACCCCGTTTTAAAAACTACACCCTTGAGGCATTCATCTAGAGGTGTAGTGAGCATTTTGACCGGAGACATACACCCCATAAACTGGTAATGTGGGTTCTCCCGGGTATGGCAATACCCTCCATGTGGCTGTTATCAGCTGCCTGGGCACACAGCAGGGCTCAGAGGGGAAAGACGAGGGGGATAAGATGTGCGGAGTGCATCAGGGTAAGTAAAACTGGGGTATATTAAAAATAAAGGGATGTATGATACATTTTAAAACACTCTTTCATACAGAGCCTTAGTTTTTCGGGACACGTGTCACATTGATATATTGTGTCCTCCCTTATCACCCTCTTATAGCAGACTTTGCTCCTCCGACTTTTTCCCTTCTTGCCAGTTTGGGGAACTTTTCGGTATGATGTGCACGACCAGCTTCTTATACCACACCGCATGGCGCTCTAATGCTTCAGGACTTGATCTGACAAGTCCACCCCTCCCATGTACCTATTGTAGTCCAGGATGCAGTCTGGTTTGGGGGTCTCTGTACTGGTACCTCGTACAGGTACATGGGTACTGGTGTGGCATCTCTCTTGTCCTTGTACTTGACACACAATATGTTGCTGCTAGATTGTGCCCTGCTCTCACCCGTTCTGTGTGTTTGCCCAAGCAGAGTCTTAGGGAGGCCTCTCAGGTTTCTTCTAGCCGTGCCGCATGCCGCAGGACTTCTGGAAGCCAGGCAGTTGAAGAGCGGGACGCTGATATAAAAATTATCCAGGTAGAGGTGGTGCTGGGGCTGAATACTGGTGTCCTTCCCTTCATATATCCTAAATTTGTAGGTATACCCTGATTCACTCTCGCACAGCTTATACATCTTCACGCCATACCTTGCCCTCTTACTCGGCAGGTACTGGCGGAATTGAAGCCTCCGTTTAAAATGTACCAGGCACTCATCAATAGAAATACACGTCTCGGTGGTGTATGCTTGGGAAAACCGAGCACCGAAACGGTCTAATAGGGGTCTCAGTTTATACAAACGGTTAAAACTGGGGTCATCTCGGGGTGGGCACTGCTCATTATCAGTATAAGGTAAGAAGCTAAGTATTGCCTCATTTATTTATTTTTTTAGGTTACAGTTCAGTTCTGAAGTTGCTTTGAGGGGCCCATATATTAGAAACCCCTATCAAACACCCCTTTTTAGAAACTAGACCCCTCAAAGTATTCACAACAGCATATAGAAAGTTTATGAACCCTTTAGGTGTTTCACAGAAATTTAAAGCAAAGTAGAGGTGAAATGTAAATTATTTTTTTTGTCAGAAAATCCTTTTTATACCATTTTTTTTATAACACAAAAGGTTTTACCAGAGAAACGCAACTCAATACTTATTGCCCAGATTCTGTAGTTTTGAGAAATATCCCACATGTGGCCCTAGTGCGGTAATGGACTGAAGCACCGGCCTCAGAAGCAAAGGAGCACCTAGAGGATTATGAGGCCTCCGTTTTATTAGGCACCATGTCCGGTTTGAAGAGGTCTTGTGGTGCCAAAACAGTGAAAACCCCTCAAAAGTGACCCCATTTTGTAAACTAGACCCCTTGAGGAATTCATTGTAGTTTTCTTGGGGTGCATGCGGCTTTTTGATCAGTTTTTATTCTATTTTTAGGTGGCGCGGTGACTAAAAAACAGCAATTCTACTATTGTTTTTTTGTTCTATTATTTTTACAGCGTTCACCGTGCACTATAAATGACAGATTCACTTTATTCTGCGGGGCGATACGATTACGGCGATACCAGATGTTTATAGTTTTTTTATGTCTTATGGCGTTTGCACAATAAAATACGTTTTGTAAACAATCATTCACTTTTTGTGTTACCTTATTCTAAGAGCCAGAACGTTTTTATTTTTCCTTCAAAAAAGCCGTGCGAGGACTTATTTTTTGCGTAACGAACTGTAGTTTCGATCAGTACCATTTTTAGGTAATCAATGGGAAGAAGGAAAGAGGCTGGCACTACCAAAACCGCACAGTCGGAATAGGAGTTGAAATATGGCTTGCTTACTGTTGGATGATTGCAGGTAAATTGCCACGGAGTTGCTCTTCGAAAGAATAGCACAAAAAGCTGAATATATATGTAGAGGAATGATCGAGGCACTCACCGAAACTGGCAAAAAATTCGTTCTTTATTACAAAAGAGGATCTAGGTCATGACCTTCCTAAGTAGAGTCGTGTGTTAATGAACCTTCCCTTACCCATCTTATCCCTCCACCCCACCTTTAGGAAAGACACGTGACACCGAGGTTGGATGTGAAATGGCCACAGCAGCCGTTTATTAATTTCACAGTTTTATCAAAACAATTTAAATCCGAAACATTCGGATAACTAGTTAGGAATCCACCAGAGAATTCCTCCTAATAATTCACATGACCCAACATGGGTCAGAATCGTACATAACAATTTAACGTTAACATTAACCCGAGCAGAGGAAGTCCTTGAAGCCCCTTCAGATGTTCCTTTTTAAGAACACACCGAATTAGCCATCTGCAAACCACCAATTACCTCCAGCCGTAAACCAGCTCGGAAGCACCGTTCACCTCTGCAGATGGCTCCAACCACTAGAAGTCCACTTCAAGGGGATAACACCCGATGAAGCCCTCAAGTGATATACCGACCACTAGAAGTCCACTTCAAGGGGATAACACCCGATGAAGCCCTCAAGTGATATACCGACCACTAGAAGTCCACTTCAAAGGGATAACACCCGATGAAGCCTTCAAGTGATATACCTTCTACCAGAAGACCACTTCAAAGGGATAACACCCGATGAAGTCTTCAACCATGTACCTTTTTTGGGGGACGCATACCCCCGATGCGACCCCCCCACCATTTTGTACTGACTGGCCTCAAGGACTCCCCCCGCCAGCTGCCATGACAACAGAACCTACTCCGGGAAAAAAGGAAAAACATGTTAAATAAGCACACAAAACAAAGACAACACTCATAAACGGACGTACATAAAGACCCACAGGGGTAACAAACAAAGGGCGGGAGGGTGGGAGCTTGTCTCTCCCTGTGTTACTCCTCCCGCTGCTTCCGGCTCAATGCCGCAAACAGCGGGAAGCTCAGCAACGGCCCCCTGACTCCTCCTTGTCCCTCCTCCACCTCCTCCTAACTCTCCCTCCAACTCTCCCTTACCTATTAACCCTTTCCCTACCAGTGAGGTCATGGAGGCTTCCCCTTAAGCCCTGCAGGCTGCGTCCAGCCTCTTCTTGACCTTCCTAAGTAGAGTCGTGTGTTAATGAACCTTCCCTTACCCATCTTATCCCTCCACCCCACCTTTAGGAAAGACACGTGACACCGAGGTTGGATGTGAAATGGCCACAGCAGCCGTTTATTAATTTCACAGTTTTATCAAAACAATTTAAATCCGAAACATTCGGATAACTAGTTAGGAATCCACCAGAGAATTCCTCCTAATAATTCACATGACCCAACATGGGTCAGAATCGTACATAACAATTTAACATTAACATTAACCCGAGCAGAGGAAGTCCTTGAAGCCCCTTCAGATGTTCCTTTTTAAGAACACACCGAATTAGCCATCTGCAAACCACCAATTACCTCCAGCCGTAAACCAGCTCGGAAGCACCGTTCACCTCTGCAGATGGCTCCAACCACTAGAAGTCCACTTCAAGGGGATAACACCCGATGAAGCCCTCAAGTGATATACCGACCACTAGAAGTCCACTTCAAGGGGATAACACCCGATGAAGCCCTCAAGTGATATACCGACCACTAGAAGTCCACTTCAAAGGCATAACACCCGATGAAGCCTTCAAGTGATATACCTTCTACCAGAAGACCACTTCAAAGGGATAACACCCGATGAAGTCTTCAACCATGTACCTTTTTTGGGGGACGCATACCCCCGATGCGACCCCCCCACCATTTTGTACTGACTGGCCTCAAGGACTCCCCCCGCCACAGCGAAACAGGCCTTGACCACCTTAAGCCTGTGAGTTCCGCCACACCACCACCGCCCTTTCTATTCCTTCTGCTATCGCCAAGCTCCAAAGATCAATGCCAACCTCGGTCAGATGAACCCCATCACCCCTCCAGAAGTTCCCCACTCCTGACTCCAAATCCCTGTGCCGCACACAAATGCCCCCGACTTTTGCTACGAAACGGGACACCGCCCGATTAACTTTAATGCGAGCCTTATTGACTCTTTCACTGACCTAGCCAACCGCCAATGTTTCCTCGGGACTATGTCCGACCACACTATCACCAACTTGGGATAAGAAACCCACAAACCCAACATATCGTGTTTGATATCCCGCACAAACTCACGCAAGGGGCAGACTCCTAAGTCATCCCCACCCACGTGCAACACTAAGACCTCCGGAACCCTATCAAGCCGGGCCTATGTCTGGAATTCTGCCAACCCCCTGCTCCATGACATACCTCTAAATCCCAGCCAATGCACAACCGCATCCTGTCGCGGAATGCGCAACTGGCGACCGTCCGGGCACGTACGAATGACCCAGTGCACGTACGAATGACCCAGCAACCACACCAAACACGGAGGCGAATCTGAAATGGAAAACAATTATAACAAATGGAGCGGACATAGGACTTAACTCAGTTGGACTCCCAACGACCAATGCGCCGCACCCCTTCATCATCCAACCCCCAGCGCCCCGCTGCAGTTGCTGCGCCAAACCTGAAGGAATGAGATGAATATGAGCCCGCCGCGACACCAACCGCCGTCAGACATTCCTTAAATACATCTCCAAACTGAAACCTGGACAAAACGACCCGTCCACATGACGTAACAAAGGCAAATCTGGAGACCCCGCTTGCGGCTTAAAAAACCCTGCATGCACTCTACTGGGCACATAACCGACCCCGGGAGGGCGAACAAAACTATCAGCTTACCCTTCCCTACTTGGCTAAGCAAAGCAAACGACACAGGCCTTCTACTATCCGCCTCCACTCTACCTCGGCCCAACCCAAAAATTCCTTAGATACATCTTGAAAGCCTCGTAACTTAAAACCAAACGCCACCGCAGATATGAACCGGTTCACCTTTGCCACTGAAAACCCCGCCTCCCAGGCGTCCCCTAACCAGTACAAAAGTGCCACCAACCTGTCTCTATCCGTATTGACGTCACCCAACTCTCTTACCCACTCCTCCCACTGCCTCCAACAAGCAGAATAAGCACTCCACGTCGTGCGCGCCAAAGACCTTTGTACCAGTTGTTCTACGGGACCGAGACCAGATCCCAAAGATGTTCCGGACAAGCCTAACCGAGACGTTCCGCTCCCGGTGCCAATTGCCGAAACCGGTCCCACTGCGAGCGAGAAAGAGCATCAGCGATGCAATTCCGTACCCCCGGCACATGCACCGCCACCACCCACGCATTCCACGACAAACATACCAACACTAAATGTCGCAACAATTGAACTACAGGAGGAGAGGACGCCGTGATGTTATTAATGGCCAGCACCACCCCCATGTTGTCGCAGTAAAAACGAACCTTCTTATCCCTGAGCCTGTCCCCCCAAATGGTTGCCGCCACCACGATGGGGAACAGCTCGAGCAGGGCCAGATTCCGCGTGAGTCCACTGGACACCCAACTAGCCGGCCATTGACCTGCGCACCACGGACCTCCCCGTAAGCTCCAAAACCGCCCGCCCCAGCCGCATCCGTAAAATTATTCAAATCACTCGTATCCTGCGCTGGGGCCATCCACAGCGAGCGACCATTGTACTGGCCCAAGAAGTCATCCCAAACCTGAAGATCAGCTCGGTGCTCCTCCTTGAGCCGCACAAAATGATGCGGTGCACGCACTCCCGCCGTTGCCGCTGCCAACCGTCTACCAAACACCCTCCCCATTGGCATAATCCGGCAGGCGAAGTTCAACTTCCCCAGCAGCGACTGAAGCTCCCGCAGCGTCATTTTCTTCAGTCTACAAGCCCGCCGTACCTCCAGCCTCAAAGCACCCAGCTTATCCGCCGGGAGACGACACTCCATTGCCACCGAATCTATTTCAATTCCCAAAAACAAATCGTCGCTACTGGGCCCTCCGTTTTTTCTGGCGCCAAAGGGGTCCCAAAATCCCTCGCAACCTTCTGTAGTGCATAAAGCAAATTACCGCAAACCGGCGAACCCCCCGGGCCAACGCACAAGAAATCATCTAAGTAATGGATCAACGAGTCGACCCCGGATACTCCCCTCGCTACCCACTCCACGAAGCTACTAAACGCCTCGAAGTACGCACAAGAAAGGGAACACCCCATCGGAAGGCACCGATCCACATAAAAGGCCCCATTCCAAAAACTGCCCAACAGCCGTTGGCTTTCTGGATGAACTGGCAACAACCTGAACGCCGCCTCGATTTCGGTTTTTGCTAGCAGCGCGCCCGGACCCGCAGCCCGCACTAACCCCACCGCCTTATCGAATGAGGTATAGGCTACGAAGCACAACTCGTGATCTATCCCGTCGTTTACCGACGAACCCTTGGGATACGATAAGTGTTGAATTAAACGAAATTTTACGGGCTCGCGCTTAGGAACAATACCCAACGGGGACACAACTAAATCTTTTACTGGCGACTCAACAAAAGGCCCTGACATGCGACCCAACGAAACTTCTTTTAACAATTTGTCCGACACGACCTTGGCATGCGAGTAAGCCGATTTTAAATTCCTCCGCGTAACCGGAACCTCATAAGGAGGCGGGGGAATAACGAAACCAACACGAAAACCCTCGTAAAGCAACTTAGCCGCCGCCCTGTCCGGATACTCATTTAGATAAGGGGCCATCTTTTCCACCCTCACCGGTGACACCCCCTTGACCAGCCGCGGAGGACTGGTTCCCTGACCTCCTTTTCCGCATACATTTCGCCGCCCCGTGTGATGCACCATTACACTCCGAACACACGTGCTTGAACTTGCACGTGGCCCCGAACTTGCACTGGCCTTCATTAAATTGCCAGCAAAACCCTGCCTTTCCCCCGCCGCCTTGTCCAACCTGACTAGACTGGCCTCCTTGGCCGGCGCTCCCGGGAAAGGACTGCCTAACCGGAGCCGTAACCCGTAACCTGAGAGCAATATCCTTCTGGTCCCACCGAATCGCCGGCCGAACCGCTTTTCGCTGACGGAATTGCTCGTCGTATCGCAGCCACGCCTGGCCCCCATACGCCCTATGAGCCTCCCCAATAGCATCAAAATAACAAAACAACGCCGAACAATTTTCCGGCGCCTTTTCCCCTATCACACTGGCTAATATGGCGAACGCCTGCGACCAATTAACGAACGTCTGCGGGATAAGCCTATACCGCCGCCGTTCCTCCTCGTCCTTTTTACTCTCGTCCCGCTTGCTCTTATCCAAATTAAATTTAGCGAGCGGCAAGAGAGAAAAAAATCTCTACATATTCGTCCTTCCAGATCCGCTCACGCACCTCCTGCTTTAAATGCGCCCCCAACGGACCTTCGAAACACACATACACCTCCCCACGAGCGCGATCATCAATACGCACCCGATCGCCATCTTTTTGCGCCTCGGTCTGTACCGACACCGCGACCGCCTCTCTAACCGCCGTTACGGGCCGCGCTTGTAACAATCCCCCTTCCCTGGGACCCTCCCCAACTACCGCCGGGGACACTTCCGTGACTACCGGCGCCACCGCCCTATCTAGGCGCCCGACCAGCTCTCTCAAGCAACCCACTAAGTCTGCCAAACCCGCGCCATCGCGCCCGCCCGCGCCACTACCGGCCACCGATGCGACGCTAGCAGCCCCCCCGCCGATACCCGACATAAAAATCGCTGGATATGACAATGATGGAGTTATACACTCACCGGGCTGCACAGGCGCTGTGTTCCCGTCAGCCGGACCATCCTGACCTCGACGATACACGTCCAGTTCACCTTCCTCCAGCTCTTCTCTCGCCGACGACTGTCCATCCAAACGACATCTTCGGAACGGGGATGAGGACGCGCTGACCGATGGGCCGGCAACCTGCCGCCCGACCGCCGGGACCCAGACTTCCGACCGGACCTGTTGCCTCGACGTCGCTGCAGATCTAGACGTCCGTCTCGCTGATCCTGAAGAAGCCTGCCCCCTGGCCGGAACATCACCAGGCGGGGCGGCCGTACCTTGTCCTCCGAATCTTCCATCCGATGGGGGAGGGGTGACAGGGAGCCCGGCCTGCGACTCCCTGCTTACCGCCGGACCCCGTCGCGGCTTGGGATTCCTGCCAGGACGCAGGGCCTGGGAAGGGGCGGTCCTCCCAGCTGCCTGGCCTGCAGCGTCCGAGATCGGGCTCCCTCTGCGACGCCGTGTCCGCGGGACTGCCTCAGGACTGAGGCGCTCTGGAGGTCGGGACCGCCGGGAGGGACGGGTCGACCCGGCCTGAGTCGCCGTCACCCCCGGCAACGCTCTCAGCCTGCTCCGAGCAGGAGCGGTTGTTGCCGACTCCCCCCCCGCCGCCATAGTAATACTAGTAAGGGGGCCGGGGGAGGGGAGCCTGTCCCCTGCAACAGACCCCGAACGCCGGGCCTGGCGTGGCGAAACGGCGTCCGGGATCCTAGTTAATGCAGCCACGGTCTCCTCAAGCCATCCGGGACCGTGGTGCACATCAGCGGCACGCAGCCGCTCTAATAATACGGCCTCCGACATTGTTATAAGCGCGGGCAACGGGGAGCTTGTCTCTCCCTGTGTTACTCCTCCCGCTGCTTCCGGCTCAATGCCGCAAACAGCGGGAAGCTCAGCAACGGCCCCCTGACTCCTCCTTGTCCCTCCTCCACCTCCTCCTAACTCTCCCTCCAACTCTCCCTTACCTATTAACCCTTTCCCTACCAGTGAGGTCATGGAGGCTTCCCCTTAAGCCCTGCAGGCTGCGTCCAGCCTCTTCTGGATGTGGAATTGCCTACGGCCGTTTCACGTGCTGGTACACGCTTTCTCAGGGCCTTGAGAAAGCGTGTACCAGCACGTGAAACGGCCGTAGGCAATTCCACATCCTGACCTAGATCCTCTTTTGTAATAAAGAACGAATTTTTTGCCAGTTTCGGTGAGTGCCTCGATCATTCCTCTACATATATATTCACCATTTTTAGGTACATGCGACTTTTTGATCTCTTTTTATTCCATTTTTTGGGAGGTGAAGTGACCAAACAATTGTGATTCTGGTACGGTTTATTATTTATTTTTTTTACGGCGTTCACCGTGCGGGATAAATAACGAAATAATTTTGTAGTTCAGGCCGTTACGGACGCGGCGATGCCAATTATGCATAGTTTATTTGTTTATTTATTTTAATAATAAAGACTGATAAGGGAAAAGGGGGGATTTTTACTTTTATTACTTTTAAAACTTTTATTTTCTTATTTTTACACAACTTTTTTTTACTTTTTTTTTACTTTTTTACTTTGTCCCACTAAGGGACTTGAGGGCAGGAGGCCCTGAGCGCTATTCTAATACACTGCACTACATGCGTAGTGCAGTGTATTAGAACTGTCAGCTACTCACTGACAGCAAGCATAGTGGGTCCTGAGAGTCAGGACCTACTAGGCTTCCATCGATGGCATAGCCGGACGCCATTTTTTGGTGTCCGGTTGCCATAGTCACCATCGCCGGCCGCTATCGTGTAGCAGGCCGGCGATGGCGGATTAACCCCTAAGAAGCCGCGATCGCTATTGAACGCGGCTTCTGAGGGGTTAAATCTGCGGGGACCACCGCGATCGGTCCCTGCACATTGAGCTGTGATAGCCTGCTGTCGGAAACAGCAGCTATCACAGCTCATGAACGCGCCCCGCGCGAACGGCGCCGTGTTTACTCCATGATATACTATTAGGTCACTGAGCGCGAACGATGCACTTACCATGACATAATAGTATGTCCTGGAGCGTTAAGGGGTTAAACACACCATACACTTGGTTTTCCTACTTACCTGTGTTCATATCATATAGAGTCTCTCCACTCATGTACCTTTTTAACATGTATGTTTTTATATGTATTTAATAAAATTTGTTATTCTTTTCATATATACTTGGCTCTATACTCTGTTTCTTGTGTGTGTATAGGGTTTAAGTAGAGTATAACAGAGAGAGTTCCCAGCATTATCATTCCCTTACCCCCCTACAACATTACGAATTATATTCACTTGGGACTGGTGTTGTTTTATTAAATTTCTTTTGATTCTCTTGATTTTTTTTGCTGTTTTTGACATTCCACTATGTTCTGCATAAAGCTTAGTGTCAGCTGTACTGTGACTTCTTTATCACAACGGAGCCATACCAGGCCCTTATACACCCTATATGCTTCCCCAATAGAATCCATAAAACATAAAAAGGCCGAGCAGTGCTCCGGGGTCTTTTGGCAAATCACTCTAGCTAGAATCGCAAATGAAAACGTTCACCATATTAACCAATTGGTAAACATTTGCGGAATCAGGAGATAACGCCTTTTCTCCTCCTCTTCTTTTATGCTCTAGCCCCTCTTCCCCTGATCCAGATAGAACTTCTCCAAGGGGAGGAGGGAGAACATCTCCACACACTCATCCTTCCCTATTTGTTTCCTGACCTCCTGCTTAAGATGGGCACCGATCCCTCGAAGCAGACATACACAGCCAAGTTATCCCTGTTTACCTAATTAGGTGTCTCAGTCTGGACTGAGACCGCAACCGCCTCATAACTCACCGGAAGAGGGTTAACAAGGGAAAATGTTTTACAGGACCGCCCACGCGAATACCTGGGATTGACCCGCACCCTTCACCAGGGAACCGCCCACCATGTTCAGGAGGCACACCACTGAGTCCCTCAGGCATCTGCACACGCCTCCTGCTGTGTTACCCCACAGCCCCTAGCGGCAGGGGGCAAACCTGACCTAAACAATAATGGCACCAAGCACCAATAGTGATGCTTTTGAAAAGTATCAAAAAACTTTATTAAATATAGAGGACAAATGAATAAAAAGTGTCACACAATAGATATAGCAACATCTCCAGAGTGAAATACACAGGGTGAACACATTCCCATAACAATACGGATACATCTATTTATAAAGTGTATAGTGCTAAGCAATATATATGAAATAAGGATATATATACCATATATAATATAAATTGTCTTTACAATACTGCAGGATGGACAAGGACATGGACAAGAAGCTAAATACAAGTAGTGATGGTCCTAGGATAGGTGCAACACATGTTCAAAAGAGTACAGCATATGAAATAACATGCCTCAATATATACCCATCTATATGACACAACCGGGATGGCGCCTACCACGACGCACGTTTCGGCACAGCCTTCATCTGGGGGTGACATCATCTCCTAACAGGTATAATATAATAATATATATATTATATAATATATTATTATATTATATAATATAATATAAATTTCGGTATAATAATGATACAACAGTAAACTGGAGATGACCGTCCAACACTGCGAATTTAACCCCTTAATGACAATACGCCTTTTCACGGTGGTCATTAAAGGGGTTCTCTGGAAAAAACTTTATGGTCTCATGTTTACTTGATAAAGTGGTTCTGTTTCCACTAAACGCGTTGTACCTCAAGAGACCCTCTATCTCTCTTTTTTATGTATGTTTTATTATGATCTATTGTTTTAGACAATTAATTATATATATATTTTTTCTCAAAAAAGTATTGCGCCTGGATGGTGTCTCTTTTTTACAGTGGATCCCACCTGGTTCCCACTGTTTTTATCTACCTACTCTTACTGAAGATGTCCTCAAAACTGGCTTAATGAGATGGTAGATCGGAGAGTGACTGAGGCAGTGGAGGCAAAACAGGGCGGACCTGTTGCAGGCAGCGGCTAAGGCATCTTGGCCCCCATTGGGGGACCTCTCCAGAACTCCAGTGAAGGACCTGGGCGTGTAGACGAAGCCAAGGCAGACCCAGCAGAACCGGGTTGATGGCTTTAGGCAGGACGATGAAGTTGATCTGTTCTGAGTGAAGGACTCCGATTTTTAACGTAAGTGGTTTCATGATAGCCACAATAGGATCGGGCAATGGTAGTCCATTTACAGAAGCAACAGCAAGGGATCTCTCTAGAAGAACTGTGGGTAGATGTAGTCGGTCTACTAAATCCTGCTGGATGAAATCTGCAGCTGCCCTGGAGTTAAAATAGGCAGAGGAGAAGTGTGATGTCTCTCCCGAGATGTTGGTCACAGGAATAGATAATTTGGAAGAGGTTTTGATGTTTGGCATCATCCCACCTAGAGTTGCCTCTCTAGGAGCTGGAGTTTCCCGGCTTTTTTGGACATTGGCGCACGAAAGGGCCTTTAAGGCCGCAATACAAACACAGACCTGAAGAGCGTCAGCGCTGTTTCTCCTGCTCGGACAACTTGACTCTGTCTACCTGCATTGGTTCCTCAGGTAGAGCAACAAGAGGGGGCAGTAGTGGTCTCTGGAACGAGGGTGCTAATCTGTGAAAACGTCTCTCCACCGAACCTCCTCATCGCGTTCCTGGATCCTCATGTTGACCCGGGTAGCCAACAGGATATGGGCATCCAAGGTAGGTGGGAGGTTGCGGGCTGCCAGCTCGTCCATGGTGTGTGAGGACAGTCTATGCCATAGGTCGCCACCAATGCTTCATTGTTCCATGCCAACTCTGCTGCCAGGGTACGGAAGGAGATGGCATACTCTCCTGCTGTGGACCCCCTTGCTTGATGCTTAGCAGAGTGGCTGCTGCTAAGGATGTTCGACCCGGCTTCTTGAACACGTCACAAAAAGTCTGTAAGAACAGGGCTAAGTCCGAAAATTTGGGCCCCTGTCATTCCAGGATGGGGTTCGCCAATGCGAGGGACTTGCCAGCGAGGAGGGAAATAATGAACGCTACCTTGGCCTCATCAGAGGAGAAATGGTGAGCACGCAGTCATAGCGAGGAAAAAGAGGCAGTGCAACTGTGGATCCAGAAAACAGACAGTAAGAGTATTAGGCAGTGGAACGGCAGCAGTCTCTGGGGAAGGAACAGGGATTTCATCCAGTCGGGCGATGATGGAGTTTACAGCCACGAGGAGTTGATCCTGACGTGCATATAGATACAATATATACTATTGGGGTCCACCCCTTAGTAATTGCTGACGTGCATATAGGTCACGCATATCCGTCTGTATGACCTGAACTGTGGTCTTAGGCTGGCCAGCGGGTTCCATGGCCTGAGCGTACTGTCACAATCTAGGGAACATATGTAGCTGACTTTAGCTTGACTAATAACGCATTAAATACACAGTGGAAAGATCCCTTATCTTGACCTTTTCAATGACTTCTCAATGGTTATTTTTGTGTGATATCACGCTGCAACAAGTTATCAGAGTCAAGTTAAAGATGGCTACATCCGTATGTGGACCCACTAGGCCGTGGGCTCCGGCTCAGATAGAGCTAGGTGTGGCAGGTTGCGCCAGACGAAGCGGATGGCACCAGGAATGGTAGATGACACACAGACGTGGCATATCCAGCCGGCGGTACCACACGACTCTGATAAAAGGCAGGCACAGTTAGGAAACAGCAAGGGATACAGGAAATAGGATGCAGGGAACGGGAACTCTGGGATCAAGCAGGAAAATACTAAGGGACCCTTTGCAATACAAACACGGGAAAAGTACAAACAACGCTCAAGCAAGGAGTGGAAGGGCAGAGACCTTTTTATAATCCAGGATGCACTGGGGTAGGATAGAAAAGTTTTAGGAAGTGCACACGCTGGCCCTTTAAGGCACTCCTCGCACACTTCAGGAAGGGAAGGCCGCGCCAGCCGTGGTCTCTGGGGAGGTGGCCAGGAAGTTGCGGTCGCTGCCGTTCATCACAGGGTGAGCGACAGAGGTCCGCAGTCATAACACTGAGATTTTTTTGGGTGTTGTATATATGTACTGAGCAGTGGCGTAACTACCGCCGTAGCGGCTGCTACGGGGCCCGCGGCATTAACTGGCCACCGCTCTGCCATTAACTGGTTCCCGACCGCTGGCTGTATTTTTACGGCCAGCGGTCAGGGTCCTTAAAACCCGAGCCATAGACTTTTTACAACTCCGGTTTTAACTTACTGCCCGCGCGATCGGGCTGCTGAATGTCGGGTCTCCGGCTGTCAGTGACTGCCAGGGACCCTGAGGAGAGGATAGAAGCAGCTTTCGCTGCCAGCGATCACACATGTATCCCCTATCCTGTGGATAGGGGATACATGTATTTTGTAGGACACACTGTAGGTCGCATTTTTTTGGGAGGGGCGACGCTGTATGGCGTTCCCTACAGGGGGGGGAAGGCTGTATGGCGTTCCCTACAGGGGGGCTGTATGGCGTTCCCTACAGGGGGGGCTATATGGCGTTCCCTACAGGGGGGTGCTCTATGGCGTTCTCTACAGGGGGGGGATGTATGGCGTTCCCTACAGGGGGGGGCTGTATGGCGTTCTCTACAGGGGGGCTGTATGGCGTTCTCTACAGTGGGGGCTGTATGGCGTTCTCTGCAGGGGGACTGTATGGCGTTCTCTGCAGGAGGGCTGTATGGCGTTCTCTACAGGGAGGGCTGTATTGGTTTAGCACTGTCCAATAAATATAAAGTAAACAGAAGAAAATACGGTCCAGCAATCCTCATGACAATGTGATGATTTTATTAGAAAAACATTTTATAAACCACACGGCATGTTGAAGTGATAATACAAGACTGCTTACGCGCTTCGAAAGCCAACTACATTCTTCGCAAATGTACGCCATCTCCTCCAAACAGTCAATTACATCAGAAGTCCAGTTCCTTGTGCTGCATGACTCGTGGACGCCCTATCCGTGGCGATATCCGTGTCCTTTCCACTGCTTCTCACTTGAGTCCTGTGGGCACAAAAAACATTCTGCAAGTATCCATTGTCATCCGTGCCTGCAGATTCTGCTTTAATGATGCAACTCACTCAACTCCTTGTCTATTTCATAGTTTACTGATGCCTCTTTTAGATGCGACAGATGTATTTTTTTTATACGTACCAGCCTGCTTCACAGGCACCATCCCTTTTTATTGGCACCTGATCAATAAGGGGGTCCTTGCTCCACCACCATAACACTGCAATACTAAACAAAATCTTCCATAGACATCACAAAAACTAGACAAGCCTTTCCTCCCTTATGTTTCCCAACATTTCCTGGGACAAGTGTGTGTAGGTAGAAATCAACAAACATGTTTCCTGGCCCCAAACTTTACCCCCTCTTTCCAGTAAAGGATTGGCTTTCGGTATCACGCCTCCTCGCTTTTACCTTTTTACTTTATCCTGCATAAACATTTTTTTAAGCATCTTAAACGTCTTGCCCATTAGCCCATCTATCCCCAACATATCATCTGACAGATCAGAATCAGGCTCAACCAGCTACTGTTGCCTTCTTCTGCTTCTCTTTACATCCAGATGTGCTGCTCCTGTAATTCCAAACATTGTGCCAGTACCCCGTGTTCTAAACATTTTGGCAACCCCAAGGTGTCCCTCTCCCATGTTGAGATTATAAGGCCCTACTGGGGTATTGCTGCCTTCATCGACCCTGGATCCCTGCGCAAGGATCCTGGCACTTGGCCCATCATCGTGCCATGTTCCCTCAAATTTTTGCTAGAATGATACCATTGAGGATACCTGCCTTGCTTCCTTGATGCCATTTGCTCCAAACAATCCAGTACACCCCAAGTCCAGGTCCTTGTGCTGCATGACTTGTGGGGGCTCTATACGTGGCAATATCCTGGCACCTTCCATTGCTTTCTGCTTGAGTGCTGTAAATATAAAAACATTCTGCCAGTGTCCATTATCACCTATGCCTGCAGATTATGACTGTGTAATGAAACTCACTTAAGTCCTTGTCTATTGCATCCAGGCCTTGACACATCGCAAATGTTCTTGGCAGACCAAAGCTGTCTAAAATCCCCCTACTCTCCCTCACCCAATTACCTTACACCTACATTCAGTCCCAAACCGAGCCATGTGGCCAGCATTTTGGACAAAGATACCCCTAACTTACATTATGCCTATTCCTACCAACTATCCAAGGTTCCCCACTGCTACGCCTTTCTTGGCATTTTGCCCGCTCATTACTTTTTCAATGTACAGAGCAACTGGTGGATACTGTATATAGTAACTAATGATGGACATACCGCATATAGATGAAATATTACTTCAGAGAGTCCCCCTGGCAGGGAGAGAACCTCCAGCTCACCGGTCTGCGTCTCCTGGTAGCGTCAGTCGGATCCCCGCGACGGCCCGCAGTGTAGAATATCGAATGAGGAGAAAGAAATGATCCAGCGCTGATGATGGTGTTTAAAAGGGAATTGGAAGTCCCATATTTATTGGAGAAAGTAAGTAAAATCGAAAGGGAGACGCAGTCCCAAAGTGCAAGTAGTCAGGCTTGGAACCTGAGCCTACGCGTTTCGAACGCGAGCTGCGTTCTTAATCATGGCAAGTCCCCCTGGCAGCAGGCAGCCGATCTCAAGAAATTCTGGAACAAAAAGTATAAACTGTGAAGATATTATGACGTGCGCTTAGTATGGTTCATCATATCAACAAATATATGTTCAGCCTATTGAAAACATCAGGGAGATTGTTCCCACAGTCTTGTCATGTGTCTCTATAGGAACATTCTGGATGACATCACATTATAGAATTTCTATAGGTTGTTATTTGCTATAATACTTACATCTATACAGTGGATCTTCTAGCATGTCGGCTGTCACTGGTGCCACATATTCAGATGTTATAAATGTCTGTAAAATACATAATGGGTTTAATGCACATACATAAAATAACCCCATATCTATAATGAATAATAATATATTTACTTTCACACATTTCATTTTCTATCACAGGGCGAGTCCAATGCCCCTCTGCCACACAAATAACACCAGCAGTATAATGGCACATAATAGTTGGAGGACCCTGGTATAGATTTTGTATCAGGGACCAGGAGCTTATTGTTATTCTTCTATATAAACTTATCCTTAATGGAAAACTTCTAATTTGTCTTTTGTGGAGTCTTTTGGACTGGAGTAGAGAGAGTAGAAAATGGTAAATTGGATTTCTGGATTCAACAGACAAAATAATTATTAAAGGGGTTTTCTGACAGTTTCATAAACCTTAGTCTAAGCCGCATATGGCTAAAAATAACAAATTGTCCCTACTCATTTTTTTAATTCCCTGTGGCTCCTGCGCTGGTGGTTCTGTTGTCTTTAGTTGCTAGGCCACAGCGGTCATGTCCGTGTGGATGGCATGTCACGTGGCAGCTATTGTGTCACATCCAGGGCCGGCCTTAGGTTTATTGGTGACATGTGTAGTATCTGTGACGTCCTCCCCCTTATGATGCACCATGTAGTGTCCAAATAATTTAATCATACAGTGCCCAAATAACATCACCCAGTCAATAAACTAGGGATTGTATCTTTCCGTTTTTTTATATTATAGGTTTGGGCCCTAAATGCCGGATCGGCAGTGTAAGTTGAGGGTGCCCAGGCCATCTATGGTGGTAGTGCCCTCTTCAGTATTGACCAGTAATACACACTATGTGATCATTTAGAGATGCAGTTAATAAAATACACTGACCTTGGACTCTCCTACTGAATACATCCGACTGAATGTAGAACGTTATGTGATGTGAGGTGGAGGGCTCTGCTTAATCTTTGATCTGCCCTCCTGGGATGTGTGGTTATCATTAACTCTTATGAGGAATTAATTCTAGGAGAAAGAAAGACAATGTATTAGGACAAATCTCAATCAATGGCAACATTTCTATCTAGAACAGAGTCCAGTCCCCAACCAGTGTAAAATTACCAAAGGGGTAAATAGGATGACCGGCTGGGGTCCAGGGATTTGGGGTGGCCCACAGCTCTGGGGCTCCATACGCCCCTGAAATTGGACAAACAATAACGGCGCAGGGAGGAAGCGAAATGTCTGACCCGGTTGGTCGTCTATTAGGTGAGTATAATTTTTTATTTTATAGGAGCAAAGGGGGCACTATTAATATGGGGGATAAAAGGACTGAGTCGGGGCTTAGAAAAGGGGGCTTCATTACTGTGGGGCCATACAAAAGGGGCATTCTGACCCAGGACATACAAAAAGTGTCATTCTAACTGTGGAGGGTATTGGTGGATACTGCATATAGCAACTAATAAGAGACGCACCTTGCATAGATGAAATATTGCTTCAGAGAGTCCCCCTGGCAGCAGGCAGCCGATCTTAAGGTGTTCTGGAAAAAACAATAATTGTGTAGTTTTATTTCTCCAGACAGACGTGTGCTCAGTATAGACCACCCAACAATGAAGGAAATGTACATTAGGGCTCATGTACACAGCAACTTCATGTGGACGGACCTGTATGGTGGCGCACAGACTGCAGTACTGGTAATGTAGACACTCTGTGTGCGCTTTGTGCTCCCCCATAAGCCAAATGTGTATTAGGAAATTACATAAATAACAAGTCCCTTATATATTACTAATACCATCATATCTTCTTTATGGAGCATTTCTATAATAATAATAATATAAAGCTGCAGCAAAATTCCCAGCGTTTACTTTTGCTACATGTGGATGAGTTTTTGAGACTGTAACTATTCACCTGTAACACTTGTGAATTTTGCCGTGCAGCAAATCTGCAGCGTCTGAATTCAGCTTTATGGCGTAGAATATAGTACTCAAATACTGCAATCATACAGTGCCCAAATAACACTGCCAGACAAGTATTGTCTGCCACACTGTAATGTAATCCATTATCAAGGAATTGTATCTGCATCCTGAGCAGTGCCCTTTACTTTTTTTACATGAAGAGTGGGATTGAGTGTTCAAGCAATGGGTGCCCCAGACATCAAGACCATTGGCGCCCCATTCATTAGTGACAGGTGATGCACCCAGTGTAACCGCACAGGTCGCACACCCCTAAGACAGGCCCTGGATGAACAACATTGGGGAATTTGTTCCCACAGTCTTGTCATGTGTCTCTATAGGAACATTCTGGATGACATCAGATTATAGAATTTCTATAGGTTGTCATTTGCTATAATACTTACATATATACAGTGTATGTCCTAGCATGTCGGCTGTCACTGGTGCCACATATTCAGATGTCATAAATGTCTGTAAAATATATAATGGAATAAACATAAAATAACCCCATATCTAGAATGAATAATAATATATTTACTTTCACACCTTTCATTTTCTATCACAGGACGAGTCAGAGATTGAAAACATTTTGTAATGTTAGTGTAAACCCAGGGAACATAACTATAGGGGTGAAGAGGTTGCAGTCACACCCAGGCCCAGGTGTCCATGACTGACATTAGGGGGGGTCACAATGTGGGCAATTTACAAATGCCAATCCCCAATGCCCCCATCTCCTAGAGGAATCCCGATTTTCGCTGCTAGAAACGCGATGTCAGTGAGAGAAGCACCCAGGCGGAAAGGCAGCTGCTGAGTTGCCCGGCCGCTTCTAAAACACAAGCAGTGGAAGGGAGCCAGCGGAGCGCCCCGTTCCACCTGCTGGAGGGATGCGCCCTATGTAATGGCACAGGTCGCACACCCCTAAGGCCGGCCCTGGCTACTGCTGAGCCTTATTAGGATAATATACGGTAGCTTTTTAAGACTATTTAATTAAATTAAATTAGACATCATATTGAAAACGACTGAGAAGTCACATTCCACATTACTGACAGCCAGGGCCGCCATCAGGGGGGGACTGGGGGTACTGCAGTGAGGGGCCCGGGCATAAATTAAAAAAAAAGGGGCCCGCACTCTGCCGCTGGAATTAATATACTCACGGCAGTGTGACTCTTACGATTTCATTTCGGTGAAAGGAACAGGTCCCATCACGAAGCAGGGGCCCGTTCATTACATCAGAATAAAATCGTAAGGGCCCGCTGGAGAGTGACATGTGCCTGCCCCTCCTCCTCCGCAACAGCTGACAGCGTGTGGGGAGGAGACAAGGGGTGGAGACATCACAGCAGCGGGAGTTATGAGCTCAGCCTCGGAGGATACGTCCAGCAGCAGCAGCAGTCGTCGTCTTCTTCTTCAGACACAGTGAGTACTAAGTTATGTCTGTGTCCCGCTTCTGCTGCCCGGAGCCTCATGAAAAAATCTCCTCCTGCCCCCATAGAAAGTAAATATCTTACCCCCCTCTGTATTATGTTAACACTGCAGCATAGGATTGTATCACTATCGTCTCTGCGGCTCTTATCTCCCGTCCTGTGTAACATGTGACAATAAACCTGTCTTCTCCCTCTGTTTACACAGGACAGGAGAAAAGAGCCGTCGTGGAGCTGAGTGATACAATCCTATGCTGCAGTGTGAACTAATACAGACGTGGGGAAGATTTTTGCTTTCTATGGGGAGGGGGTAGAGTTAGATGATAATGGGGGCAGGGAGATGATAATGGGGCAGGGAGATGATAATGGGGGCAGGGAGATGATAATGGGGCAGGGAGATGATAATGGGGGCAGGGAGATGATAATGGGGCAGGGAGATGATAATGGGGGCAGGGAGATGATAATGGGGCAGGGAGAAGATAATGGGGGCAGGGAGATGATAATGGGGGCAGGGAGATAATAATGGGGGCAGGGAGATGATAATGGGGCAGGGAGATGATAATGGGGCAGGGAGATGATAATGGGGGCAGGGAGATGATAATGGGGGCAGGGAGATGATAATGGGGGCAGGGCAATGATAATGGGGGCAGGGAGATGATAATGGGTGCAGGGAGATGATAATGGGGCAGGGAGATGATAATGGGGGCAGGGAGATGATAATGGGGCAGGGAGATGATAATGGGGGCAGAGAGATGATAATGGGGCGGGGAGATAATAATGGGGGCAGGGAGATGATAATGGGGCAGGGAGATGATAATGGGGCAGGGAGATGATAATGGGGGCAGGGAGATGATAATGGGGGCAGGGAGATGATAATGGGGGCAGGGAGATGATAATGGGGGCAGGGAGATGATAATGGGGCAGGGAGATGATAATGGGGGCAGGGAGATGATAATGGGGGCAGGGAGATGATAATGGGGGCAGGGAGATGATAATGGGGCAGGGAGATAATAATGGGGGCAGGGAGATGATAATGGGGGCAGGGAGATGATAATGGGGCAGTGAGATGATAATGGGGGCAGTGAGATGATAATGGGGGCAGGGAGATGATAATGGGGGCAGGGAGATGATAATGGGGCAGTGAGATGGCATTGGGTAGGGAGGGAAATGATGCTAGAGTGGGAAGGAGATAATAATGGAGGGCGGATGGCACTTGAGTAGGGATGCACGATGCATCAAAACTTCGATACGGTTTCGATACCGTGCACCCCCAAACGGTTCAATACCGTTATTTCATGTATTTCGATACTAAGCTGTGCGGCCGCACAGCTCAATATTGTAATACATGAATGTATGAGAGCGGAGCTGCGGCTGTGTAACACAGTCACGGCCCTGCTCCGGAGTCCTGACATGTGCGCGCCGCCAGGATTATGTGATGCGGCCAGCGCTGCACTAATGAGCGGCGGCACTGAAAACAGAACATGGCGGGCGCACTACAAAACACCCCCACATGTTCTGTCTTCAGTGCCTGAACCGCCGCTCATTAGTGCAGCGCCGCCCGCATCACCTCGTGCTGACCGCGTGCGGGGCGGGGCAATGGTTGTATTACACAGCCGCAGTCCCACTCTATAAAGGCAGAGATCAAAGAAACCTCTAATCTCTGTCGCTATTCCCCTGAATGCTGCGATCAAAGCTGACTGCAGCATTCAGGGGAAAATAAGAAGGGGGGATGCCCCTTGGATCACGTCACAGGAATCCCTGTGACGCGATTGAGGGACATACCATATATGGGCAGACAGCCCAAGGTCCAATGAAGGACCCCAGGGCTGTCCTACCATATTTCCTGTTAGGGCATACTCAGGTCTGTCCTAACAACTGCCTGTGTACTATCCGTATATAGATATATACCAGTACATTAAAGTTTCAAAAAGAAAGTAAAAACATAAAGTAATGTTAAATAAAAAAAAAATACACATACACCTTTTTTACAAAACACATTAAAATAAGTCTCAATACATAAAATATTCACATTCAGTATTGGCGCGGCCGTAATAACCTGCACAACAATTTTTTTGCATCATTTATGATGTGTACGTTGTAAAAAATAAAATAAAAACTTCTTTCACTTATTAATGTGAGGCACGAGGTATTATGAATTTTGAACCTCCATGTGCCTCACATTAATAGTAATTAACCCCATCATGTACCTTACACATTAACCCTTTATAATTGAGGAACATGATGGGGTTAATTACTATTAATGTGAGGCACATGGAGCTTACATTTACCATCATACCTCGCGCCTCACATAAGAAATGGAAGAACTGTTTTTTTTTTTTATTACTGTTGGCAAAGTATCGCTTTGTTATCGAAATCGCAATACTACACAAAGCATCGGTACCGAAGTCCAAATTCTGGTATCGTGACATCCCTCCACTGGAGGAGGCATTATACAATGGGGGGGGGGGGTAATAATTGGGTGAAAAGTAATGATATCTGAAGGGAGGGGAGAAATTATACATGGGGAGGGGTAGAGGAAGGAGAGAGTATACCTGGGTAGGGGGAGAAAGCTTATACCGGAGGCATAGTTAGCAACAGTCCTGAATTTGCAGGGACTGTCCTGAATCTAAAGAGGCAGTCCCGGCAAATTACTGTCCCAGACGTGTCTCAGCCACTGCCATATTCAATTGTATCAGCGTCCACAGGATGCAGATACAATTGAATACTATGGCAGAGCAGGAAAGTATCAGCTTCCTGCTCTGCCATTCACCCATCCAGGAGCGGAATCCCCGGCCAGAGAGTTGCCGACACTCTGGTCGGGGATTCCTCTCCTAGAGGTAGCCCCTGAGGTCACTGTCCATATATGGACAGTGAGGTCAGGGTCTCCTCCTGGACTGGAATCCCCTGTAGAGAGTGCCACACACTCCCCTGTAGTTAGCGCCGAACATACCCCCTGTAGATAGCGCCACACACACACTCCCCTGTAGATAGTGTCACACACTGCCCCCTGTAGATAGCACCACACAATCCCATGTAGATAGCGCCACACAATCCCATGTAGATAGCGCCACACCCACCCTGTAGATAGCGCCACACACCCCCCCTGTAGATAGCGCCTCACCCACCCCTGCAGATAGCGCCACACACAGCCCCCTGTAGATAGCGCTACACACAGATAACGTGTGTGCAGCGTGTGAAGAGAATGCAAAAGCATCATCCTGACATGCCCGTGGCGGTGGGAGATCTTAGGGACTACATTTTGGTGAGTGACTCTGCTGTGTATAGGGCTTCAGTGCAATGATTTTTGTTTATAGTGCCCTCCTACACCCAGACAGATTCTACATACACACACACACATACACACACACTCACTTTCCCTTTTTGCCCCCCACAGAGCCGCTGTCTCTTGTCTCTTCCTTGTCACTCCACAGAGACCCTGTGAGGTTGCGTCTCCCCCCTGGCTACCACTGCTACCTTCAGTTCTCCCAGCCCTGGCACTTAGTTTCTCCCCTTTGCCCTCCGACACCCACCTCCTGTCTCTGCACTGCTCTTCCAAAGAGTTTTCTTTTTAATGTGCCCTACCTCCCGCCCCTTTACATTTCACACCCCCTCCTAATAACGAGGGGGGCGGGGGCCCAGACTCATTGGCAGTATGGGGCCCAGAAATTCCTGATGGCAGCCCTGCTGACAGCTGCAATTCTCAGACAATGGTAAGGGTATGTTCACACACTTAACTAAAAAACGTCTCTAAAATACAGAGCTCTTTTCAAGGGAAAACAGCCTCTGATTTTCAGCCATTTTTTAAACCACAAACATTTTTTGAGGCGTTTTTACCAACGTTCTTGGAGCTGTTTTTCTATTGAGACAATGAAAAACGGCTCCAAAAACGGCCGAAGGAGTGAAATGCACTTCTTTTTACAGGGTGTTTTTTATGCGCCGCTTTATCAAACGCCCACGTAAAATGCACCATCGGAAAAAAAAACAGTTTTTCCCATTGAAATCAATGGGCAGATGTTTGGAGGCGTCCAGCCTCCGTATTTTCGGCTGTTTTTCTGGGTGTTTACGGCCAGGAAAACGGCTGAAAATAGGCTGTGTGAACATACTCTGTTGTACTGAGTTGTAACTTTAATGAGAAAATATGAAACATTGAAATCTGAATGTAAAATGTTCAGTTGTTACTTGCATTAATAGAAACATTTTACTGGAACTTGAACTGTTTGTCTAAAAAAAAAACAACCCCCGACAATCACCAGAAAAAAATCCTTCTACAGTTTTTTTTAAACGGCCACGTAAAAAACGCCTCATCGGAACAAACCCCCGTTTTTCCCATTGAAATCAAAGCGCAGATGTTTGGAGGCGTTCAGCCTCTGTAGTTTTAGATGTTTATGGCCATGAAAATAGGCCATGTGAACATACTCTGAGTTGTAACTTTAATGAGAAAATATGAAACCTTGAAATCTGAATGTAAAATGTTCAGTTGTTACTTGCATTAATAGAAACATTTTACAGGAACTTGAACTGTTTGTCTAAAAAAAAAAACAACCCCTGACAATCACCAGAAAAAAATCCTTCTACAATCATATCGTTGTGGTGAGGTGTTGGTGTGGTTAGAAATTGCTGCAGTAATGTCCAGTGTGAATCTGGCCTTATATGAGAATTCTAGAGCGTATATATTTCATGTGTCCAGTAACATGTAGAATTAATGATAAAATGCTGCATCTTACCTGTCAATCACACAGTCAATCACAGTCCCGGTCCAGACGTCATTGGCAGAAATTGTAAAAAATATGTAATCCAGCTGCACATAGAACCTAACGGCTAGTACTGTCTATGACATCATCAGTGACATCATAAGCGGCTGCAGTATCTGTTACATCATCTAATTATCTCCTACTGCCTGGATAGACTGTCTGTGCATACACTGGATATAGGCGTTACATGGGACTGCTGTTTATAAACATGGAAGAAAGATACATGTGTGGTTATAGGGGCTACGACTAAGAACATGTAATGTATGAAACGTGTAATCTGTTACTAGATGGATTTTATACTGTAATACAGATGTAGCCATCTTTAACTTGACTCTGATAACTTGTTGCAGCGTGATACTTTCTTGATCCCGCAGCACTCCGTGTTTCAAGTGTGCGTGAGTAGGCTTCCACGCCAATGTGTAAAAAATGGGAACTCAGCACTCCAAGGTATTATGCAATAAGTGATATTTGATTTCACATATAGCGAAAAGTAGTAATCCAAAAATAATGGCGCCATTACCCAACAGCGACCGAGGTCACAAGCGCCGCATATCTGTGTCTAAAGAAGGTTGAATGTATAGACCGAAACGTTAAAAACCTATTTTTGGATTACTACTTTTCGCTATATGTGAAATAAAATATCATTTGTTGCAGCGTGATATCACACAACAAAAGCCATTGAAAAAGTCAAGATAAGGGATTGTTTATTTAATGCGTTAAAAGTCAACGTAAAGACGGCAACATCTGAACTAATAAAGGATACATTTTATTGAATTTCGTTTTAGGCTACATTCACACAACAGTAAAAAACGTCCGCTTTCAGAACAATGATGTTCTATGGGTATATTCACACGGCCTTTTTTTAACCACCCGTGAATACTGGCCGTCAAAAAATAGAACATGTCCTATTTTTGGCCGCTTTCACGGCCAGACAGCCCCCATAGAAGTCAATGGATCAATTTTTAACGGCCGTCAATACATGTAACAGCCGTTAAAAACGGTTCTGTGATTTGGGGATTCAAGAGCCAAGGGAACTATTGGCTCCCTTGCTGGTAATCGGCGGCGCAATGACACATACTCACCGATGCAGCGCCGTCCTCTACAGGTGTGGTCTCTAGTCTTATGGGTTCTGCGAAGGTGACGAGATGACGTCCTCGCGTCGCCTTCGCAGAACCAGTGAGACTAGAGATCACTCGTGACGTAGACGGTCATGCATCGGTGAGTATGTAGGGCATTCAGGCGGACAAAAATTACGGATATTGTTGCGCTCACTACTATGGTAGCATGGCGCTAGTACAGGGGACATTGTTGTCTACTGTAGCAAATTTTTCGGCACGGTCCTGAATTTACAGAGAGAGTCCTGGAAGATTACCACAGGGAGGGGGGGTGTGGTGCTTTCTCCGGAGAGGTGTCTGTGTCATCATCTACAGGGGGGCTGTGTGCCATCGTCTACAGGGGGCTGTGTGCCATCGTCTACAAGGGGGCTGTGTGCCATCATCTACAGGGGGGCTGTGTGCCATCATCTACAGGGGGGCTGTGTGCCATCATCTACAAGGGGGATGTGTGCCATCATCTACAGGGGGGCTGTGTGACATCATCTACAGGGAGGCTAAGAGCCATCATCTACAGGGGGTCTTTGTGCCATCATCTACAGGGGGTCTGTGTGCCATCATCTACAGGGGGTCTGTGTGCCATCATCTACAGGGGGTCTGTGTGCCATCATCTACAGGGGGTCTGTGTGCCATCATCTACAGGGGGTCTGTTTCATCATCTACAGGGGGTCTGTGTGGCATCATATACAGGGGGTCTGTGTGGCATCATATACAGGGGGTCCGTGTGCCATCATCTACAGGGGGGCTGTGTGGCATCATCTACAGGGGGGCTGTGAAACAATCATGACAATGACCTTTGTTTGTGTGTTTTCAGGGGGTTGGGACAAAAGAAGCCAGACAAATGAAATTCATCAGTTTTTTTTAACGGCCATGAAAAACGGATGCAAAATGGATGTCAAACGGCCATTAAAAACGGACAGACGGACTGGAAGTGTATAAAAATGTGCAGACACAATGATGCAAAACGGCCATGAAAAACTGACAGTTGATCAGTTTTTAATGGCCATTTTTTTTCACTGTCATGTGAATGTAGCCTAAGTTCTGGATCGTCTCCATTTTAATGGATAAAGTTACCGGACAATTATCCGCCCACCGAGAGTTTATTGGACACATGGACGGCCTGGTGAGCAGATGAACTTCTTGTTTCTTTGTTTGGAGTCATGTACAGATATAGCAATCCTTATCCTGACTCTGATAACTTGCTGCAGCGTTATAATTTATCACTTAAGTCACTGAAAACCATTGAAAAAGTGAAATTAAAGTTTCTTGACACTGTGTATTCAATGTATTTAACCCCTTCGAGCTCAGCAACGTAATATTCCGTCGCGCTGACCGCCCCGTTCGCGCTCAGCGACGGAATATTATGTCGCAGGGAAAATGCATCGCCATTTTCCACCGGCGCGTGCACGAGCTGTGACAGCTGCTGTTTCCGACAGCAGGCTATCACAGCTCAATACGCCGTGACCTATTGCGATGGTTCTGCCTCCACAATCGCCACTATTGGTCAGTCAGTGAGTAACTAGTTGTCCAATAGTGGCGATCGGTCTCTTCACTTCCTCTCCCTGACATGGAGATAGCGAGGCGTTCAGAGCGGTTGTGAGTAGAGGGAGAGAAGAAAAAGAGTGAAAAAAAGTGAAAAAAAGACAACTTTTTTCTGCTTCCCACCTCCCCAATCCACTACCCAGTCCAGTCCTTTACCCTTCCTCCTTGTGTTCCCCCCACATTTTTGGTCAGTGATCTCCTAGCACTGACCACTTCTTAGTCTTCAGGACCAATTTCTTGGTCTCTGGGGATTATTTTTTTCTTTATAAAACATATAAAATAAAAAAATATATGAAAAGAAAAAAAAACCTGTTAATTTAGACAATTTATCTAGTTAGTTTAGTATTAGTGTTAGTTAGTGTCAGGGAACCGTCAAAAAGCATAGTTAGGTATAGCATCAGGAATCCATCACCATAGTTAGATCTAGCGTTAGGGGTCCATCACAGTAGTTAGGTTTAGCGTCAGGGAAGCTCGGAATAATCTAGATAGGTTTAGTGTCAGGCACCCGTCACCGTAGTTAGGTTCAGTGTTAGGGAAGCTCAGAATAATCTAGTTAGGTTTAGTGTCAGAGAATAGTCGCCGTAGTTAGATTTAGTCTCAGGGAAGTTCAAATAAAATCTAGTTAGGTTTAGTGTTAGGAACCCTTGCCCTTGTTAGGTTTAGTCTCAGGGAAGCCCACTCGTTCTATAAAAACACCAATTTTTTGAGCTGGTTTAGGTAGCAGCCTATTGCTCCTAGTTAGGAAAGCAATCAAACATGTCCCAACGGACATTTAGTGCCGAAGAGGCATATTCATTTCTTGCCTCCGACACAGAGTCGTCGGATGGTGAGACTCTGTTTTATTTATCCACCTCCTCATCCAGTGATGAAGAAGAGGAACCTCCTAGGAGATGCCCCTTGACCACCAGTGCAGTTGAAGCCCCCGAGCGAAATGACCCCGCCGCAGTTCAAGCCCCCATTTGGACCCCCACACCAGACATTTATGAGCCCAAAATCCCAGAGTTAAAATTTAATACGGCAGGGCTCAGTGAAATGGGCTTTTTCAAGTTCTTCTTCACTGATGACTTTATAGATCTTATGGTCTCCCAGACAAATTTATATGTCCAACAGTATATTACTAAGAACCCTACATCATTTTATGCCCAATCCTACAGGTGGACCCCTGTAGATGTAGCAGAGTTGGGCAAGTTCTGGGGACTTCACTTGAACATGGGGCTTCTGGAAAAGCCATCCATTAGGACCTACTGGAGCATGGACATCTTATACCATACCCCCAATGTACCGTATGGCCATGTCCAGGATGCATTATGAGGCAATATTTTGCTTCTTAAATTATAAGGATAATGAGCAGTGCCCACCCCGAGATGACCCCAGTTTTGACCGTTTGTACAAACTGAGACCCCTATTAGACCATTTCAGTGCTCGGTTTGCCCAAGCATACACCCCCGAGAAGTGTATTTCTATTGATGAGTCCCTGGTACATTTTAAAGGGAGGCTTCAATTCTGCCAGTACCTGCCGAGTAAGAGTGCAAGGTATGGCGTAAAGATGTATAAGCTGTGTGAGAGTGCATCAGGGTATACCTACAGGTTTAGGATATATGAATGGAAGGACACCAGTATTCAGCCCCCAGAATGCCCCCCCTTACTGGGAATTAATGCAAAAATTGTGTGGGATTTGGTGCACCCACTGCTGGACCAGGGTTACCACCTCTACTTGGATAATTTTTATACCAGCGTCCCACTCTTCAAGTGCCTCGCTTCCAGAAGTCCTGCGGCATGCGGCACCACTAGAAAAAATCTGAGAGGCCTCCCTAAGACTCTGCTTGGGCAAACACTCATAAGGGGTGAGAGCAGGGCACAATCTAGCAGCAACATATTGTGTGTCAAGTACAAGGACAAGAGAGATGTCCTTGTATTAACAACAATACATGGCCACACCAGTACCCATGTACCTGTACGAGGTACCAGTATAGAGACCCCCAAACCAGACTGCATCCTGGACTACAATAGGTACATGGGAAGGGTTGACTTGTCAGATCAAGTCCTGAAGCCCTACAGCGCCATGCGGAAATCGAGGGTGTGGTATAAGAAGCTGGCCGTGCACATCATACAGATGGCATTGTACAATGCGTATGTGCTACGTCGATGTGCAGGCCAGAGGGGAACTTTCCTGGAATTTCAAGAGGTGATCATCAAGAACCTAATCTTTAGGACCAAGAATAGGGAGCATCCAGTACTTCCGGAAGCGAGGCCACACGCATTGTACCAGGGCAACACTTTCCAGGAGAAGTTCCCCAAACTGGCAAGAAGGGAAAAAGTCAAAAGAGGTGCAGAGTCTGCTCAAAGAGGGGGATAAGGAGGTAAACAATATACGAATGCGATACGTGTCCCGAAAAACCAGGGCTCTGTATGAAAGATTGTTTTCGAATTTATCATACATCCCTTAATTTTAAATTTACCCTGATACACTCCGCACAGCTTATGCCCCTCATCTTTCCCTTCTGAGCCCTGCCGTGTGCCCAGGAAGCTAATAACAGCCACATATAGGGTATTGCCGTACCCGGGAGAACCCACATTACATCTTATGGTGTGTATATCTCCAGTGGCACATGCTGGGCACACTATATCGGGCACGGACATGCCATATATATATAGAAAATTGCAAATCTCACTCTGCCCCATCTGCTGCACATTATCTTTTACACAGTACCTGTGGGGTCAAAAGGCTCACTACACCTCTAGATGAATGTCTTAAGGGGTGTAGTTTTTAAAATGGGGTCACTTCTCAGGGGTTTCAACTGTACTGGTACCTCAGGGGCTTCTGCATACATGACTTAGCACCAGAAAAACTCCAGTAGGCCAAATGGTGGTCCTTTCCTTCTGAGCCCTCCCATGGGCCCAAACGGCAGTTTATCACCACAAATGGGGTATAGCCGCACCAAGGACAAATTGGGCAACAAAATGGGGTATTTTGTTTCCTGTGAAAATAAGAAATTTTGATAAAAAATGACATCTTATTGTTCTACACACAGGTATCCAGGCTACCAGGACTACTATTATGGGCAAGGCTATCTGAGTTATTAATGTTGGGAGTATTTTACTCTAGAAAACACCCTTTGGACACTTCTGTCCTTAACAAAACAGCTCACACTCAAACAACTAACGTTATATACGATAGCACACTGCCCTATTCATATGTCCTTAATATAAGGACTTTAAACACACCATACACTTGGTTTTCCTACTTACCTGTGTTCATATCATAGAGAGTCTCTCCACTCATGTACCTTTTTAACATGTATGTTTTTATATGTATTTAATAAAATTTGTTATTCTTTTCATATATACTTGGCTCTATACTCTGTTTCTTGTGTGTGTATAGGGTTTAAGTAGAGTATAACAGAGAGAGTTCCCAGCATTATCATTCCCTTACCCCCCTACAACATTACGAATTATATTCACTTGGGACTGGTGTTGTTTTATTAAATTTCTTTTGATTCTCTTGATTTTTTTTGCTGTTTTTGACATTCCACTATGTTCTGCATAAAGCTTAGTGTCAGCTGTACTGTGACTTCTTTATCATAACGGAGCCATACCAGGCCCTTATACACCCTATATGCTTCCCCAATAGAATCCATAAAACATAAAAGGGCCGAGCAGTGCTCCGCAAATCACTCTAGCTAGAATCGCAAATGAAAACGTTCACCATATTAACCAATTGGTAAACATTTGCGGAATCAGGAGATAACGCCTTTTCTCCTCCTCCTCCTTCTTTTATGCTCTAGCCCCTCTTCCCCTGATCCAAATAGAACTTCTCCAAGGGGAGGAGGGAGAACATCTCCACATACTCATCCTTCCCTATTTGTTTCCTGACCTCCTGCTTAAGATGGGCACCGATCCCTCGAAGCAGACATACACAGCCAAGTTATCCCTGTTTACCTAGTTAGGTGTCTCAGTCTGGACTGAGACCGCAACCGCCTCATAACTCACCGGAAGAGGGTTAACAAGGGAAAATGTTTTACAGGACCGCCCACGCGAAAACCTGGGATGGACCCGCACCCTTCACCAGGGAACCGCCCACCATTGTTACGATACTGGCGAACACTGCTGGAATCCTATGGTCAGAAGTAGCGAGCGGAGCACAGTGCAGAACCCGGTGAGACGTCCCCAGGGACAGTGCTTGGAGGGTGGAACACGAGTAGTAGTAAATAGCAAGGAAGTAGGAACCGTCTGGCAAAGACAGTTCTCAGGAGCAGGAGACTGGAACAAGACACAATACTCAAGCACTGTTTGGTATTCCATGTGGTCTGAAGTAGGCCCAACAGGAAACAAGATGGTTCCACACGATGCAACATTTGCCATCTTGGTTAAGGGCAAGTTTAAGGGCAAAACAGCAGCCTCCGGTGGTAAGGAGTAAAAGTGCAACAAGAGAATCCTAACATTACTCCCTCCTTTCGACAGCGGCCTCAGCACGATGTTTGACTTGGTTTATCTGGATATCTTTGGTGAAAATCCCTAACCAGTCGAGGAGCATTGAGATTGCCTACGGGTTCCCACAAATTATCCTCAGGGCCATATCCTTGCCATTTTATTAGATATTGCAACCGATTTCTGAATATCCTGGAGTCCAGGATGTTTTCAACAGTATAATGTTCTTGTCCATCAACTTCGATAGGATCAGGGGGAGGCAGGTGGCGTCCTGGAAATGGATTTGAAACAACAGGTTTCAGTAGGGATACATGGAACACTAGATGTATTCTCATTGGTCTGGGAAGTTTGAGACGAAAAGCCACTGAGTTTTCTTGTCCAATAATCTTGAAAGGACCAATACATTTTTGGCCCAATCTTGCTGAAGGTAAGTGAAGTTTCAGATTCTTGGTGGAAAGCCATACTTCATCTCCCACTTTGAAGGTTGGAGAAGGTCTACGAGATTTATCTGCTGTTTCCTTATATTTCTCCTGGGCAATTGATAATGTAATTTTTAGCATTTCCAGATTCTGTTGAAGTGATTGTATTCTGTCAGTCACTGCAGGAATAAAAATTTCTCTGGGAAGATTAGGAAGAATACTGGGATGGTAACCCAAATTTGCAAAAAACGGTGTTTGTTTAGTGGAGGCATTCTGAGAATTATTGTAGGAGAACTCCGCCATCGGAAGCAAATCGACCCAGTCATCCTGTAAATGGCAGATGTAGCATCGGAGATACTGTTCTAACGTTTGATTTGTGCGCTCAGTCTGACCATTAGACTGGGGATGAAAAGCAGAAGACAAACTGACATTTATGTCGAGTGCTGTGCAAAAACTCAGCCAGAATCTTGATGTGAATTGTACTCCGCGATCCGAAACCACTTCATCTGGTATTCCATGAAGACAAAACACATTCTGAATTATAAGATCAGCAGTCTCTTTAGCAGAAGGTAGTCCAGGGCAAGGAATAAAATGGGCTGCTTTAGTGAGCCGATCAACCACTACTAAGGAATTCTTCCCTTTGGAGACTGGTAAGTCGACAATAAAGTCCATAGAAATAGATCCCCAAGGACGAGATGGAATTGACAGAGGCTGCAATAATCCCATGCGTGAGGTACGAGGAGTTTTGTACATGGCACAGGTGTTGCAAGAAGAAACATATTTCTTCACATCTTTTTGATAATTGGGCCACCAAAAGAAGCGGGAAATAAATTATTGTGTTTTTTTAATCCCCTTGTGACCTGCTAGTTTAGAGTCATGCATTAATTTTAGCACGTTTAATCTTACAGTTTCTGGAACGTAAATGCAGTGCTTGTTAGTCCATACTTGATTTTTGAAAGTTAGGGACACTTCATCTGGTGGGTGCAAAAGAATTGGGTCGGTCTCATAGGCTTCCTTTATCTCATCAAGCAAGTCCTTGCTATGGATCACCCCCAGGAAATTGGACTCGGAAAGAATAGTTGTTGGTGGTACTGTCGAGGAGGAATCATTGGAGAACAACCTAGATAAGGCATCGGACTTACCATTTCGGTAACCAGGTGTAAAGGATCTGCCAGGCACAGCTTCGGGGTTAACTCCCTTAATTAATCAGTCAGCACCTGAATCTACATCCCTGAGACTGACTCCAGCTTCCACCACTCAGGCTGGCAGGCTTAGGAGTGGGAGAGCCTATCGCAGCCTGGCCAGACTCAGCTAGCTCCCGCCCTCTGTCTATTTATACCTGCATTTCCTGTTCCTCCTTGCTTGTTATTCTTTTTCTTGTGGTTGGGTACCCGCCCGGGATGTTCACGCTGGGGTATTGGTCAGGAGGTTCCACCTGCGTTTCCCCAGTAAGCCAGGTCCACTTAGAAAGGGTCCGGTGGCCCCTCATAAAAGGGGGGGTACTGTAAAGGATCTGCCAGGCACAGCTTCGGGGTTAACTCCCTTAATTAATCAGTCAGCACCTGAATCTACATCCCTGAGACTGACTCCAGCTTCCACCACTCAGGCTGGCAGGCTTAGGAGTGGGAGAGCCTATCGCAGCCTGGCCAGACTCAGCTAGCTCCCGCCCTCTGTCTATTTATACCTGCATTTCCTGTTCCTCCTTGCTTGTTATTCTTTTTCGTGTGGTTTCCTGGCCCAGCTACAGCTCCTTCTATTTTGTTCCTGCTCCATACAGACCCTGGCTTACTGACTACTCTTCTGCTCTTCGTTTGGTACCTCGCACACTCCTGGCTTGACTCGGCTCGTTCACCTCTCTGGTTGCTCACGGTATTGCCGTGGGCAACTGCCCCTTTCCCTTGCTTGTATTCCCTTGTATGTTTGTCGTGTTTGTCGTGCACTTACTGAGTGCAGGGACCGCCGCCCAGTTGTACCCCGTCGCCTAGGGCGGGTCGTTGCAAGTAGGCAGGGACAGAGTGGCGGGTAGATTAGGGCTCACTTGTCCGTTTCCCTACCCCCCAGTCATTACACCAGGCCTGTAAGTGATCACAAAGTTGAAACGATTTAGAAACAGACTCCACCGGGCTTGGCGGGGAGACAAACATTTGGCAGATCTAACAAATTCAAGGTTACGATGATCAGTTAGAACCACTATTTGTTGAGCTGTGCCTTCTAAATGATGTCTCCATTCTTTGAAAGCAGCAATGATGGCTAGGAGTTCCTTGTTCCCCACGTCATAATTCTTTTCAGCAGAAGTCAAACTTCGAGAAAAGTAAGCACAAGGGTGCAGCAAATCTTTCTCTCCAGTTCTCTGTGATAGAATAGCCCCTATTGCACAGTCTGAAGCATCCACTTCAACAATAAACGCTTTTTCAGGGTTAGGATGAACCAGTATTGGGGCTGTTGTGAATTTTGTTTTCAAATAGAAAAAAGCATCTTGTGTCTGAGGAGACCACACAAAAGGTATCCCTTTCTTTGTTAATTGGGTAATTGGTGTAATAATGCCCGAAAAACTCTTGATAAAACGCCTGTAGAAATTAGCAAATCCTACAAATCGTTGGACCTCTTTCACATTTTTTGGAGTTGGCCAGTCTCTAATTGCTTGAATCTTGCTAGAATCCATGTGTAACCCTAGGGGAGAAATGATATAACCCAACCCAAGAACTGTATTTCCGTTTGATGGAATTCACATTTCTCCAACTTGATATAGAGTTGATATGCTTTCAGACGCTCCAACACCATTCTCACATGATTCTGATGTTCTTCTGCAGAATTAGAAAAGAGCAAACCGAACAATACCCCGAATGATACTAGTGGTCCTAGTGACTAATTTAAGCTGAACCAGAAAAAGAAACAAGTCACGACCAGGTGTTTGAAAAAATACAAATAATCTTTATTAAAGTCAATTAGACACATGGAGACAACGTATAACACTTAGACATAATAAAATGCCATGGACCCTCGAACACAAACGGAATCCGAACGTAAAAGCAGAGTAGCCCCCAGATGTAAAAATGGTCTGACACAACCTATATATGGCTAAAGTGCATAAGTACATATTAATGAGCAGGTACTAGGCATGGTACGCTTTGCACAGATGAACACATAAATAAGTATAGAGAATATATATAAAGTACAATCTAAGTAAAAACAACATGCAAAGTAGTATACCTACACCTGCGTATAAGAAGATAAATAGGAGATCAGGACCAGGAGGGGGACCTCTGCTTAACCCAATGCGCGTTTCGCTGGTGCTTCGTCAGGGGTTGATGTCCAAATGCCCCAGTTACCCCTAGATATACCTTCCTCAATGATGTTTTACCGGTAAAATCACAGCTGTTTCTTATCGGGTGGTTAGGTGTTCAGCGTCGGTCACCCATGACAGACGCCGATACATCCCGCCCACCCACGATAGCGTCCTATCGTGCAGTCCTATATCAAATCAATCCTCCTCCCAGAACCGCCTCCATCGGCATAACCACACCAGGCGGGCGGGGGAATTAACTCCACCCGCCTGCTCGATGCGGAATCGCAAAAGGTCAGAAACAGGGAGACGAAGATAAATGAAACTAAAAGTTTAGTGGCAATCCAGTTTTGGCCCAAGGTAAAAACATCTATCCTGAACACTAAGGTGAAAAATAGGTTGAAAAGCCCAGCCGATCTCATTAAACAACAGCAGCGGGACGAAGCGTCCCGTTGCTAGGTGACAGTCCAGCGTGAAAACAGCGATTGCTGTTAGACACGCTGGAGAGCATAGCACAGCATTAGAAGCCAAGGTCGCTGTCCAACGTGCTGAAATACTCAGCACAGCTGTCAAACCTAAATAACAGGGAGAGTCAGGGCAGTCACTGTCCAAGGTGCTGAAGCTGACTATCCAAGTCCATATAGCGCTTCAGAGCTGAAACACAGTACCGGAACTGACCAGTAATGCTGTGAAGAGTGAAAAATGAAAAAAGGAGGAAGGAAAATAAAGGAGACCAAGGATATACATATATATATATGAATCTATATATATATATATATATATATATATATATATATATATATATATATATATATATATATATATATATCAAAGTGAATGGTTGTGAATGTGAGAGAGGTGAGGAAACGTGAAAAAATAGCAACAAAAATGATAATAAAATGATAATAAAATAAAACAACAAGTGTTAATTGATTGATGCTGAAGAGGAAAAAAGAGAGAACAATATAATTAGTATTGATGCAATACAAAACCATACATATGACCCGAAGATTGTGAATATGCGGTGAATGAAACAAAAGGTGAATAAACACCAAAAATGACAATCAAAACGATGACCAAAAGAAATATATATCAAAAATTAATGTACATAAAAATATACATAAATCTAATTAATTTTAATCCAGTATGTGCAAGGATATGTGCAAAGTGCACAAGTATGTGCTAAGACTATAGCTGCAGTTCTCAGGAGCAGGAGACTGGAACAAGACACAATACTCAAGCACTGTTTGGTATTCCATGTGGTCTGAAGTAGGCCCAACAGGAAACAAGATGGTTCCACACGATGCAACATTTGCCATCTTGGTTAAGGGCAAGTTTAAGGGCAAAACAGCGGGCTCCAGTGGTAAGGAGTAAAAGTGCAACAAGAGAATCCTAACAACAATGTTCAGCAGGCACATCACTGAGTCTCTCAGGCATCTGCACACGCCTTCTGCTGTGTTACCCCACAGCCCCTAGCGGCAGGGGGCAAACCTGACCTAAACAATAATGGCACCAAGCACCAATAGTGATGCTTTTGAAAAGTATCAAAAAACTTTATTAAATATAGAGGACAAATGAATAAAAAGTGTCACACAATAGATATAGCAACATCTCCAGAGTGAAATACACAGGGTGAACACATGCCCATAACAATACGGATACATCTTATTTATAAAGTGTATAGTGCTAAGCAATATATATGCAATAAGGATATATATACCATATATAATATAAATTGTCTTTACAATACTGCAGGATGGACAAGGACATGGACAAGAAGCTAAATACAAGTAGTGATGGTCCTAGGATAGGTGCAACACATGTTCAAAAGAGTACAGCATATGAAATAACATGCCTCAATATATACCCATCTATATGACACAACCGGGATGGCGCCAACCACGACGCACGTTTCGGCACAGCCTTCATCTGGGGGTGACATCATCTCCTAACAGGTATAATATAATAATATATATATTATATAATATATTATTATATTATATAATATAATATAAATTTCGGTATAATAATGATACAACAGTAAACTGGAGATGACCATCCAACACTGCGAATTTAACCCCTTAATGACAATACGCCTTTTCACGGTGGTCATTAAAGGGGTTCTCTGGAAAAAACTTTATGGTCTCATGTTTACTTGATAAAGTGGTTCTGTTTCCACTAAACGCGTTGTACCTCAAGAGACCATCTATCTCTCTTTTTTATGTATGTTTTATTATGATCTATTGTTTTAGACAATTAATTATATATATATTTTTTCTCCAAAAAGTATTGCGCCTGGATGGTGTCTCTTTTTTACAGTGGATCCCACCTGGTTCCCACTGTTTTTATCTACCTGCTCTTACTGAAGATGTCCTCAAAACTGGCTTAATGAGATGGTAGATCGGAGAGTGACTGAGGCAGTGGAGGCAAAACAGGGCGGACCTGTTGCAGGCAGCGGCTAAGGCATCTTGGCCCCCATTGGGGGACCTCTCCAGAACTCCAGTGAAGGACCTGGGCGTGTAGACGAAGCCAAGGCAGACCCAGCAGAACCGGGTTGATGGCTTTAGGCAGGATGAGGAAGTTGATCTGTTCTGAGTGAAGGACTCCGATTTGTAACGTAAGTGGTTTCTTGATAACCACAATAGGATAAGGCAATGGTAGTCCATTTACAGAAGCAACAGCAAGGGATCTCTCTAGAAGAACTGTGGGTAGATGTAGTCGGTCTACTAAATCCTGCTGGATGAAATTTGCAGCTGCCCTGGAGTTAAAATAGGCAGAGGAGAAGTGTGATGTCTCTCCCGAGATGATGGTCACAGGAATAGATAATTTGGAAGATGTTTTGATGTTTGGCATCATCCCACCTAGAGTTGCCTCTCTAGGAGCTGGATTTTCCCAGCTTTTGTGGACATTGGCGCACGAAAGGGCCTTTAAGGCCGCAATACAAACACAGACCTGAAGAGCGTCAGCGCTGTTTCTCCTGCTCGGACAACTTGACTCTGTCTACCTGCATTGGTACCTCAGGTAGAGCAACAAGAGGGGGCAGTAGTGGTCTCTGGAACGAGGGTGCTAATCTGTGAAAACGTCTCTCCACCGAACCTCCTCATCGCGTTCCTGGATCCTCATGTTGACCCGGGTAGCCAACAGGATATGGGCATCCAAGGTAGGTGGGAGGTCGCGGGCTGCCAGCTCGTCCATGGTGTGTGAGGACAGTCCATGCCATAGGTCGCCACCAATGCTTCATTGTTCCATGCCAACTCTGCTGCCAGGGTACGGAAGGAGATGGCATACTCTCCTGCTGTGGACCCCCTTGCTTGAGGGTTAGCAGAGTGGCTGCTGCTAAGGATGTTCGACCCGGCTTGTTGAACACGTCACAAAAAGTCTGTAAGAACAGGGCTAAGTCCGAAAATTTGGGCCCCTGTCATTCCAGGATGGGGTTCGCCCATGCGAGGGACTTGCCAGCGAGGAGGGAATTAATGAACGCTACCTTGGCCTCATCAGAGGAGAAATGGTGAGCACGCAGTCATAGCGAGGAAAAAGAGGCAGTGCAACTGTGGATCCGGAAAACAGACAGTAGGAGTATTAGGCAGTGGAACGGCAGCAGTCTCTGGGGAAGGAACAGGGAGTTGATCCAGTCGGGCGATGATGGAGTTTACAGCCACGAGGAGTTGATCCTGACGTGCATATAGATACAATATATACTATTGGGGTCCACCCCTTAGTAATTGCTGACGTGCATATAGGTCACGCATATCCGTCTGTATGACCTGAACTGTGGTCTTAGGCTGGCCAGCGGGTTCCATGGCCTGAGCGTACTGTCAGAATCTAGGGAACATATGTAGCTGACTTTAGCTTGACTAATAACGCATTAAATACACAGTGGAAAGATCCCTTATCTTGACCTTTTCAATGACTTCTCAATGGTTATTTTTGTGTGATATCACGCTGCAACAAGTTATCAGAGTCAAGTTAAAGATGGCTACATCTGTATGTGGACCCACTAGGCCGTGGGCTCCGGCTCAGATAGGGCTAGGTGTGGCAGGTTGTGCCAGACGAAGCGGATGGCACCAGGAATGGTAGATGACACACAGACGTGGCATATCCAGCCGGCGGTACCACACGACTCTGATAAAAGGCAGGCACAGTTAGGAAACAGCAAGGGATACAGGAAATAGGATGCAGGGAACGGGAACTCTGGGATCAAGCAGGAAAATACTAAGGGACCCTTTGCAATACAAACATTGGAAAAGTACAAACAACGCTCAAGCAAGGAGTGGAAGGGCAGAGACCTTTTTATAATCCAGGGTGCACTGGGGTAGGATAGAAAACTTTTAGGAAGTGCGCACGCTGGCCCTTTAAGGCACTCCTCGCACACTCCAGGAAGGGAAGGCCGCGCCAGCCGTGGTCTCTGGGGAGGTGGCACTGTAGGTCGCATTTTTTTGGGAGGGGGACGCTGTATGGTGTTCCCTACAGGGGGGGGAACGCTGTATGGCGTTCCCTACAGGGGGGCTGTATGGCGTTCCCTACAGGGGGGGCTATATGGCGTTCCCTACAGGGGGGGGCTCTATGGCATTCTCTACAGGGGGGGATGTATGGCGTTCCCTACAGGGGGGGGCTGTATGGCGTTCTCTACAGGAGGGGGGGGCTGTATGGCGTTCTCTACAGGCGGGGCTGTATGGCGTTCTCTGCAGGGGGAATGTATGGCGTTCTCTACAGGAGGGCTGTATGGCGTTCTCTACAGGGAGGGCTGTATGGCGTTAGCACTGTCCAATAAATATACAGTAAACAGAAGAAAATACGGTCCAGCAATCCTCATGACAATGTGATGACTTTATTAGAAAAATTTTTTATAAACCACACGGCATGTTGAAGTGATGATACAAGACTGCTTACGCGCTTCGAAAGCCAACTACATTCTTCGCAAATGTACGCCATCTCCTCCAAACAGTCAATTACATCAGAAGTCCAGTTCCTTGTGCTGCATGACTCGTGGACACCCTATCCGTGGCGATATCCGTGTCCTTTCCACTGCTTCTCACTTGAGTCCTGTAGGCACAAAAAACATTCTGCAAGTATCCATTGTCATCCGTGCCTGCAGATTCTGCTTTAATGATGCAACTCACTCAACTCCTTGTCTATTTCATCGTTTACTGATGCCTCTTTTAGATGCGACAGATGTATTTTTTTTATACTTACCAGCCTGCTTCGCAGGCACCATCCCTTTTTATTGGCACCTGATCAATAAGGGGGTCCTTGGTCCACCACCATAACACTGCAATACTAAACAAAATCTTCCATAGACATCACAAAAACTAGACAAGCCTTTCCTCCCTTATGTTTCCCAACAGTTCCTGGCACAAGTGTGTGTAGGTAGAAGTCAACAAACATGTTTCCTGGCCCCAAACTTTACCCCCTCTTTCCAGTAAAGGATTGGCTTTCGGTATCACGCCTCCTCGCTTTTACCTTTTTACTTTATCCTGCGTAAACATTTTTTTCAGCATCTTAAACGTCTTGCCCATTAGCCCATCTATCCCCAACATCAGACCACTTATTATCATCTGACAGATCAGAATCAGACTCAACCAGCTACTGTTGCCTTCTTCTGCTTCTCTTTACATCCAGATGTGCTGCTCCTGTAATTCCAAACATTGTGCCAGTACCCCGTGTTCTAAACATTTTGGCAACCCCAGGGTGTCCCTCTCCCATGTTGAGATTATGAGGCCCTACTGGGATATTGCTGCCTTCATCGACCCTGGATCCCTGCGCAAGGATCCTGGCCCTTGGCCCATCATCGTGCCATGTTCCCTCAAATTTTTTCTGGAATGATACCATTGAGGATACCTGCCTTTATTCCTTGATGCCATTTGCTCCAAACAATCCAGTACACCCCAAGTCCAGGTCCTTGTGCTGCATGACTTGTGGGGTCTCTATACGTGGCAATATCCTGGCACCTTCCATTGCTTTCCGCTTGAGTGCTGTAAATATAAAAACATTCTGCCAGTGTCCATTATCACCTATGCCTGCAGATTATGACTGTGTAATGAAACTCACTTAAGTCCTTGTCTATTGCATCCTGGCCTTGACACATCGCAAATGTTCTTGGCAGACCAAAGCTGTCTAAAATCCCCCTACACTCCCTCACCCAATTACCTTACACCTACGTTCAGTCCCAAACCGAGCCATGTGGCCAGCATTTTAGACAAAGATACCCCTAACTTACATTATGCCTATTCCTACCAACTATCCAAGGTTCCCCACTGCTACGCCTTTCTTGGCATTTTGCCCGCTCATTACTTTTTCAATGTACAGAGCTACTGGTGGATACTGTATATAGTAACTAATGATGGAAATACCGCATATAGATGAAATATTACTTCAGAGAGTCCCCCTGGCAGCAGGCAGCCGATCTCAAGAAATTCTGGAACAAAAAGTATAAACTGTGAAGATATTATGACGTGCGCTTAGTATGGTTCATCATATCAACAAATATATGTTCAGCCTATTGAAAACATGTGGGAGATTGTTCCCACAGTCTTGTCATGTGTCTCTATAGGAACATTCTGGATGACATCACATTATAGAATTTCTATAGGTTGTTATTTGCTATAATACTTACATATATACAGTGGATCTTCTAGCATGTCGGCTGTCACTGGTGCCACATATTCAGATGTTATAAATGTCTGTAAAATACATAATGGGTTTAATGCACATACATAAAATAACCCCATATCTATAATGAATAATAATATATTTACTTTCACACATTTCATTTTCTATCACAGGGCGAGTCCAATGACCCTCTGCCACACAAATAACACCAGCAGTATAATGGCACATAATAGTTGGAGGACCCTGGTATAGATTTTGTATCAGGGACCAGGAGCTTATTGTTATTCTTCTATATAATCTTATCCTTAATGGAAAACTTCTAATTTGTCTTTTGTGGAGTCTTTTGGACTGGAGTAGAGAGAGTAGAAAATGGTAAATTGGATTTCTGGATTCAACAGACAAAATAATTATTAAAGGGGTTTTCTGACAGTTTCATAAACCTTAGTCTAAGGCTATGGCTAAAAATAACAAATTGTCCCTACTCATTTGTTAAAATCCCTGTGGCTCCTGCGCTGGTGGTTCTGTTGTTTTTTAGTTGCTAGGCCACAGCGGTCATGTCCGTGTGGATGGCATGTCACGTGGCAGCTATTGTGTCACATCCAGGGCCGGCCTTAGGTTTATTGGTGACATGTGCAGTATCTGTGACGTCCTCCCCCTTATGATGCACCATGTAGTGTCCAAATAATTTAAACATACAGTGCCCAAATAACATCACCCAGTCAATAAACTAGGGATTGTATCTTTCTGTTTTTTTATATTATAGGTTTGGGCCCTAAATGCCGGATCGGCAGTGTAAGTTGAGGGTGCCCAGGCCATCTATGGTGGTAGTGCCCTCTTCAGTATTGACCAGTAATACACACTATGTGATCATTTAGAGATGCAGTTAATAAAATACACTGACCTTGGACTCTCCTACTGAATACATCCGACTGAATGTAGAACGTTATGTGATGTGAGGTGGAGGGCTCTGCTTAATCTTTGATCTGCCCTCCTGGGACGTGTGGTTATCATTAACTCTTATGAGGAATTAATTCTAGGAGAAGGAAAGACAATGTATTAGGACAAATCTCAATCAATGGCAACATTTCTATCTAGAACAGAGTCCAGTCCCCAACCAGTGTAAAATTACCAAAGGGGTAAATAGGATGACCGGCTGGGGTCCAGGGATTTGGGGTGGCCCACAGCTCTGGGGCTCCATACGCCCCTGAAATTGGACAAACAATAACGGCGCAGGGAGGAAGTGAAATGTCTGACCCGGTTGGTCGTCTATTAGGTGAGTATAATTTTTTATTTTATAGGAGCAAAGGTGGCACTATTAATATGGGGGATAAAAGGACTGAGTCGGGGCTTAGAAAAGGGGGCTTCATTACTGTGGGGCCATACAAAAGGGGCATCCTGACCCAGTACATACAAAAAGTGTCATTCTAACTGTGGAGGGTATTGGTGGATACTGCATATAGTAACTAATAAGAGACGCACCTTGCATAGATGAAATATTGCTTCAGAGAGTCCCCCTGGCAGCAGGCAGCTGATCTTAAGGTGTTCTGGAAAAAACAATAATTGTGTAGTTTTATTTCTCCAGACAGACGTGTGCTCAGTATAGACCACCCAACAATGAAGGAAATGTACATTAGGGCTCATGTACACAGCAACTTCATGTGGACGGACCTGTATGGTGGCGCACAGACTGCAGTACTGGTAATGTAGACACTCTGTGTGCGCTGTGTGCTCCCCCATAAGCCAAATGTGTATTAGGAAATGACATAAATAACAAGTCCCTTATATATTACTAATACCATAATATCTTCTTTATGGAGCATTTCTATAATAATAATAATATAAAGCTGCAGCAAAATTCCCAGCGTTTACTTTTGCTACATGTGGATGCGTTTTTGAGACTGTAACTATTCACCTGTAACACTTGTGAATTTTGCCGCACAGCAAATCTGCAGCGTCTGAATTCAGCTTTATGGCGTAGAATATAGTACTCAAATACTGCAATCATACAGTGCCCAAATAACACTGCCAGACAAGTATTGTCTGCCACACTGTAATGTAATCCATTATCAAGGAATTGTATCTGCATCCTGAGCAGTGCCCTTTACTTTTTTTTACATGAAGAGTGGGATTGAGTGTTCAAGCAATGGGTGCCCCAGACATCAAGACCAGTGGCGCCCCATTCATTAGTGACAGGTGTTACACCCAGTGTAGCCGCACAGGTCGCACACCCCTAAGACAGGCCCTGGATGAACAATATTGGGGAATTTGTTCCCACAGGCTTGTCATGTGTCTCTATAGGAACATTCTGGATGACATCACATTATAGAATTTCTATAGGTTGTCATTTGCTATAATACTTACATATATACAGTGTATGTCCTAGCATGTCGGCTGTCACTGGTGCCACATATTCAGATGTCATAAATGTCTGTAAAATACATAATGGAATAAACATAAAATAACCCCATATCTAGAATGAATAATAATATATTTACTTTCACACCTTTCATTTTCTATCACAGGACAAGTCAGACATTGAAAACATTTTGTAATGTTAGTGTAAACCCAGGGAACATAACTATAGGGGTGAAGAGGCTGCAGTCACACCCAGGCCCAGGTGTCCATGACTGACATTAGGGGGGGTCACAATGTGGGCAATTTACAAATGCCAATCCCTAAATGCCCCCATCTCCTAGAGGAATCCCGATTTTCGCTGCTAGAAACGCGATGTCAGTGAGAGAAGCACCCAGGCGGAAAGGCAGCTGCTGAGTTGCCCGGCCGCTTCTAAAACACAAGCAGTGGAAGGGAGCCAGCGCAGCGCCCCGTTCCACCTGCTGGAGGGATGCGCCCTATGTAATGGCACAGGTCGCACACCCCTAAGGCCGGCCCTGGCTACTGCTGAGCCTTATTAGGATAATATACGGTAGCTTTTTAAGACTATTTAATGAAATTAAATTAGACATCATATTGAAAACGACTGAGAAGTCACATTCCACATTACTGACAGCTGCAATTCTCAGACAATGGTAAGGGTATGTTCACACACTTAACTAAAAAACGTCTCTAAAATACAGAGCTCTTTTCAAGGGAAAACAGCCTCTGATTTTCAGCCATTTTTTAAACCACAAACATTTTTTGAGGCGTTTTTACCAACGTTCTTGGAGCTGTTTTTCTATTGAGACAATGAAAAACGGCTCCAAAAACGGCCGAAGGAGTGAAATGCACTTCTTTTTACAGGGTGTTTTTTATGCGCCGCTTTATCAAACGCCCACGTAAAATGCACCATCGGAAAAAAAAAACAGTTTTTCCCATTGAAATCAATGGGCAGATGTTTGGAGGCGTCCAGCCTCCGTATTTTAGGCTGTTTTTCGGGGTGTTTACGGCCAGGAAAACGGCTGAAAATAGGCTGTGTGAACATACTCTGAGTTGTAACTTTAATGAGAAAATATGAAACATTGAAATCTGAATGTAAAATGTTCAGTTGTTACTTGCATTAATAGAAACATTTTACTGGAACTTGAACTGTTTGTCTAAAAAAAAAAACAACCCCCGACAATCACCAGAAAAAAATCCTTCTACAATCATATAGTTGTGGTGAGGTGTTGGTGTGGTTAGAAATTGCTGCAGTAATGTCCAGTGTGAATCTGGCCTTATATGAGAATTCTAGAGCGTATATATTTCATGTGTCCAGTAACATGTAGAATTAATGATAAAATGCTGCATCTTACCTGTCAATCACACAGTCAATCACAGTCCCGGTCCAGACGTCATTGGCAGAAATTGTAAAAAATATGTAATCCAGCTGCACATAGAACCTAACGGCTAGTACTGTCTATGACATCATCAGTGACATCATAAGCGGCTGAAGTATCTGTTACATCATCTAATTATCTCCTACTGCCTGGATAGACTGTCTGTGCATACACTGGATATAGGCGTTACATGGGACTGCTGTTTATAAACATGGAAGAAAGATACATGTGTGGTTATAGGGGCTACGACTAAGAACATGTAATGTATGAAACGTGTAATCTGTTACTAGATGGATTTTATACTGTAATACAGATGTAGCCATCTTTAACTTGACTCTGATAACTTGTTGCAGCGTGATACTTTCTTGATCCCGCAGCACTCCGTGTTTCAAGTGTGCGTGAGTAGGCTTCCACGCCAATGTGTAAAAATGGGAACTCAGCACTCCAAGGTATTATGCAATAAGTGATATTTGATTTCACATATAGCGAAAAGTAGTAATCCAAAAAGAATGGCGCCATTACCCAACAGCGATCGAGGTCACAAGCGCCGCATATCCGTGTCTAAAGAAGGTTGAATGTATAGACCGAAACGTTAAAAACCTATTTTTGGATTACTACTTTTCGCTATATGTGAAATAAAATATCATTTGTTGCAGCGTGATATCACACAACAAAAGCCATTGAAAAAGTCAAGATAAGGGATTGTTTATTTAATGCGTTAAAAGTCAAGGTAAAGATGGCAACATCTGAACTAATAAAGGATACATTTTATTGAATTTCGTTTTAGGCTACATTCACACAACAGTAAAAAACTTCCGCTTTCAGAACAATGATGTTCTATGGGTATATTCACACGGCCTTTTTTTAACCACCCGTGAATATTGTCTGTCAAAAAATAGAACATGTCCTATTTTTGCCCGCTTTCACGGCCAGACGGCCCCCATAGAAGTCAATGGATCAATTTTTAACGGCCGTCAATACATGTAACAGCCGTTAAAACGGTTCTGTGATTTGGGGATTCAAGAGCCAAGGGATCTATTGGCTCCCTTGCTGGTAATCGGCGGCGCAATGACACATACTCACCGATGCAGCGCCGTCCTCTACAGGTGTGGTCTCTAGTCTCATGGGTTCTGCGAAGGTGACGAGATGACGTCCTCGCGTCGCCTTCGCAGAACCAGTGAGACTAGAGATCACTCGTGACGTAGACGGTCATGCATCGGTGAGTATGTAGGGCATTCAGGCGGACAAAAATTACGGATATTGTTGCGCTCACTACTATGGTAGCATGGCGCTAGTACAGGGGACATTGTTGTCTACTGTAGCAAATTTTGCGGCACGGTCCTGAATTTACAGAGAGAGTCCCGGAAGATTACCGCAGGGAGGGGGGGTGTGGTGCTTTCTCCGGAGAGGTGTCTGTGTCATCATCTACAGGGGGGCTGTGTGCCATCGTCTACAGGGGGCTGTGTGCCATCGTCTACAAGGGGGCTGTGTGCCATCATCTACATGGGGCGGTGTGCGATCATCTACAGGGGGGCTGTGTGCCATCATCTACAGGGGGGCTGTGTGCAATCATCTACAGGGGGGCTGTGTGACATCATCTACAGGGAGGCTGTGAGCCATCATCTACACGGGGTCTGTGTGCCATCATCTACAGGGGGTCTGTGTGCCATCATCTACAGGGGGTCTGTGTTTCATCATCTACAGGGGGTCTGTGTGGCAACATATCCGTGTGCCATCATCTACAGGGGGGCTGTGAAACAATCACGACAATGACCTTTGTTTGGGTGTTTTCAGGGGGTTGGGACAAAAGAAGCCAGACAAATGAAATTCATCCGTTTTTTTAACGGCCATGAAAAACGGATGCAAAATGGATGTCAAACGGCCATTAAAAACGGACAGACGGACTGGAAGTGTATAAAAATTTGCAGACACAATGATGCAAAATGGCCATGAAAAACTGACAGTTGATCAGTTTTTAATGGCCATTTTTTTTCACTGTCGTGTGAATGTAGCCTAAGTTCTGGATCGTCTCCATTTTAATGGATAAAGTTACCGGACAATTATCCGCCCACCGAGAGTTTATTGGACACATGGACGGCCTGGTGAGCAGATGAACTTCTTGTTTCTTTGTTTGGAGACATGTACAGATATAGCAATCCTTATCCTGACTCTGATAACTTGCTGCAGCGTGATAATTTATCACTTAAGTCACTGAAAACCATTGAAAAAGTGAAATTAAAGTTTCTTGACACTGTGTATTCAATGTATTTAACCCCTTCGAGCTCAGCAACGTAATATTCCGTCGCGCTGACCGCCCCATTCGCGCTCAGCGACGGAATATTATGTTGCAGGGAAAATGCATCGCCATTTTCCACCGGCGCGTGCACGAGCTGTGACAGCTGCTGTTTCCGACAGCAGGCTATCACAGCTCAATACGCCGGGACCTATTGCGATGGTCCCGCCTCCACAATCGCCACTATTGGTCAGTCAGTGGGTAACTGTCCAATAGTGGCGATCGGTCCCTTCACTTCCTCTCCCTGACATCACATCCTTCCGCACCCGCCCTGAGATGTAGATAGCGAGGCGTTCAGAGCGGTTGTGAGTAGAGGGAGAGAAGATAAAGTGCTTCCCACCTCCCCAATCCACTACCCAGTCCTTTACCCTTCCTCCTTGTGTTCCCCCCACATTTTTGGTCAGTGATCTCCTATCACTGACCACTTCTTAGTCTTCAGGACCAATTTCTTGGTCCCTGGGGATTATTTTTTTCTTTATAAAACATATAAAATAAAAAAATATATAAAAAAATAAATTAAAAAAAAATAAAATAAAATAAAAATGTTGATTTAGACAATTTATCTAGTTAGTTTAGTATTAGTGTTAGTTAGTTTCAGGGAACCGTCAAAAAGCATAGTTAGGTATAGCGTCAGGAATCCATCACCATAGTTAGATCTAGCGTTAGGGGTCCATCACAGTAGTTAGGTTTAGCGTCAGGGAAGCTCAGAATAATCTAGATAGGTTTAGTGTCAGGCACCCGTCACCGTAGTTAGGTTTAGTGTTAGGGAAGCTCAGAATAATCTAGTTAGGTTTAGTGTTAGGAACCCTCGCCCTTGTTAGGTTTAGTCTCAGGGAAGCCCCCTCGTTCTATAAAAACACCAATTTTTTTAGCTGGTTTAGGTAGCAGCCTATTGCTCTTAGTTAGGAAAGCAATCAAACATGTCCCAACGGACATTTAGTGCCGAAGAGGCATATTCATTTCTTGCCTCCGACACAGAGTCGTCGGATGGTGAGACTCTGTTTTATTTATCCACCTCCTCATACAATGATGAAGAAGAGGAACCTCCTAGGAGATGCCCTTTGACCACCAGTGCAGTTGAAGCCCCCGAGCAAAATGACCCCGCCGCAGTTCAAGCCCCCATTTGGACCCCCACACCAGACATTTATGAGCCCAAAATCCCAGAGTTAAAATTTAATACGGCAGGGCTCAGTGAAATGGGCTTTTTCAAGTTCTTCTTCACTGATGACTTTATAGATCTTATGGTCTCCCAGACAAATTTATATGTCCAACAGTATATTACTAAGAACCCTACATCATTTTATGCCCAATCCTACAGGTGGACCCCTGTAGATGTAGCAGAGTTGGGCAAGTTCTGGGGACTTCACTTGAACATGGGGCTTCTGAAAAAGCCATCCATTAGGACCTACTGGAGCATGGACATCTTATACCATACCCCCAATGTACCGTATGGCCATGTCCAGGATGCATTATGAGGCAATATTTCGCTTCTTAAATTATAAGGATAATGAGCAGTGCCCACCCCGAGATGACCCCAGTTTTGACCGTTTGTACAAACTGAGACCCCTATTAGACCATTTCAGTGCTCGGTTTGCCCAAGCATACACCCCCGAGAAGTGTATTTCTATTGATGAGTCCTTGGTACATTTTAAAGGGAGGCTTCAATTCCGCCAGTACCTGCCGAGTAAGAGGGCAAGGTATGGCGTAAAGATGTATAAGCTGTGCGAGAGTGCATCAGGGTATACCTACAAATTTAGGATGTATGAAGGGAAGGACAGCAGTATTCAGCCCCCAGAATGCCCCCCCTTACTGGGAATTAATGCAAAAATTGTGTGGGATTTGGTGCACCCACTGCTGGAGCAGGGTTACCACCTCTACTTGGATAATTTTTATACCAGCATCCCACTCTTCAAGTGCCTCGCTTCCAGAAGTCCTGCGGCATGCCGCACTGCTAGAAAAAATCTGAGAGGCCTCCCTAAGACTCTGCTTGGGCAAACACTCATAAGGGGTGAGAGCAGGGCACAGTCTAGCAGCAACATATGGTGTGTCAAGTACAAGGACAAGAGAGATGTCCTTGTATTAACAACAATACATGGCCACACCAGTACCCATGTACCTGTACGAGGTACCAGTATAGAGACCCCCAAACCAGACTGCATCCTGGACTACAATAGGTAAATGGGAGGGGTTGACTTGTCAGATCAAGTCCTGAAGCCCTACAGCGCCATGCGGAAATCGAGGGTGTGGTATAAGAAGCTGGCCGTGCACATCATACAGATGGCATTGTACAATGCGTATGTGCTACGTCGATGTGCAGGCCAGAGGGGAACTTTCCTGGAATTTCAAGAGGTGATCATCAAGAACCTAATCTTTAGGACCAAGAATAGGGAGCATCCAGTACTTCCGGAAGCGAGGCCACACGCATCGTACCAGGGCAACACTTTACAGGAGAAGTTCCCCAAACTGGCAAGAAGGAAAAAAGTCAAAAGAGGTGCAGAGTCTGCTCAAAGAGGGGGATAAGGAGGTAAACAATATACGAATGCGACACGTGTCCCGAAAAACCAGGGCTCTGTATGAAAGATTGTTTTCGAATTTATCATACATCCCTTAATTTTTAATTTACCCTGATACACTCCGCACAACTTATGCCCCTCATCTTTCCCTTCTGAGCCCTGCCGTGTGCCCAGGCAGCTAATAACAGCCACATGTAGGGTATTGCCGTACCCGGGAGAACCCACATTACATCTTATGGTGTGTATATCTCCAGTGGCACATGCTGGGCACACTATATCGGGCACGGACATGCCATATATATATAGAAAATTGCAAATCTCACTCTGCCCCATCTGCTGCGCATTATCTTTTACACAGTACCTGTGGGGTCAAAAGGCTCACTACACCTCTAGATGAATGTCTTAAGGGGTGTAGTTTTTAAAATGAGGTCACTTCTCAGGGGTTTCAACTGTACTGGTACCTCAGGGGCTTCTGCATACATGACTTAGCACCAGAAAAACTCCAGTAGGCCAAATGGTGGTCCTTTCCTTCTGAGCCCTCCCATGGGCCCAAACGGCAGTTTATCACCACAAATGGGGTATTGCCGCACCAAGGACAAATTGGGCAACAAAATGGGGTATTTTGTTTCCTGTGAAAATAAGAAATTTTGATAAAAAATGACATCTTATTGTTCTACACACAGGTATCCAGGCTACCAGGACTACTATTATGGGTAAGGCTATCTGAGTTATTAATGTTGGGAGTATTTTACTCTAGAAAACACCCTTTGGACACTTCTGTCCTTAACAAAACAGCTCACACTCAAACAACTAACGTTATATACGATAGCACACTGCCCTATTCATATGTCCTTAATATAAGGACTTTAAACACACCATACACTTGGTTTTCCTACTTACCTGTGTTCATATCATATAGAGTCTCTCCACTCATGTACCTTTTTAACATGTATGTTTTTATATGTATTTAATAAAATTTGTTATTCTTTTCATATATACTTGGCTCTATACTCTGTTTCTTGTTTGTGTATAGGGTTTAAGTAGAGTATAACAGAGAGAGTTCCCAGCATTATCATTCCCTTACCCCCCTACAACATTACGAATTATATTCACTTGGGACTGGTGTTGTTTTATTAAATTTCTTTTGATTCTCTTGATTTTTTTTGCTGTTTTTGACATTCCACTATGTTCTGCATAAAGCTTAGTGTCAGCTGTACTGTGACTTCTTTATCATAACGGAGCCATACCAGGCCCTTATACACCCTATATGCTTCCCCATAGAATCCATAAAACATAAAAGGGCCGAGCAGTGCTCCGGGGTCTTTTGGCAAATCACTCTAGCTAGAATCGCAAATGAAAACGTTCACCATATTAACCAATTGGTAAACATTTGCGGAATCAGGAGATAACGCCTTTTCTCCTCCTCCTTCTTTTATGCTCTAGCCCCTCTTCCCCTGATCCAGATAGAACTTCTCCAAGGGGAGGAGGGAGAACATCTCCACATACTCATCCTTCCCTATTTGTTTCCTGACCTCCTGCTTAAGATGGGCACCGATCCCTCGAAGCAGACATACACAGCCAAGTTATCCCTGTTTACCTAATTAGGTGTCTCAGTCTGGACTGAGACCGCAACCGCCTCATAACTCACCGGAAGAGGGTTAACAAGGGAAAATGTGGAAAACCGCCCACCTACCCAGACTTTACAGGACCGCCCACGCGAAAACCTGTGATGGACCCGCACCCTTCACCAGGGAACCGCCCACCATGTTCAGCAGGCACACCACTGAGTCCCTCAGGCATCTGCACACGCCTCCTGCTGTGTTACCCCACAGCCCCTAGCGGCAGGGGGCGAACCTGACCTAAACAATAATGGCACCAAGCACCAATAGTGATGCTTTTGAAAAGTATCAAAAAACTTTATTAAATATAGAGGACAAATGAATAAAAAGTGTCACACAATAGATCTAGCAACATCTCCAGAGTGAAATACACAGGGTGAACAGATGCCCATAACAATACGGATACATCTTATTTATAAAGTGTATAGTGCTAAGCAATATATATGAAATAAGGATATATATACCATATATAATATAAATTGTCTTTGCAATACTGCAGGATGGACAAGGACATGGACAAGAAGCTAAATACAAGTAGTGATGGTCCTAGGATAGGTGCAACACATGTTCAAAAGAGTACAGCATATGAAATAACATGCCTCAATATATACCCATCTATATGACACAACCGGGATGGCGCCAACCACGACGCACGTTTCGGCACAGCCTTCATCTGGGGGTGACATCATCTCCTAACAGGTATAATATAATAATATATATATTATATAATATATTATTATATTATATAATATAAATTTAGGTATAATAATGATACAACAGTAAACTGGAGATGACCGTCCAACACTGTGAATTTAACCCCTTAATGACAATACGCCTTTTCATGGTGGTCATTAACCCCTTAATGACCAGCCTATTTTGGACCTTAATGACCAAGCCATTTTGTAAGTTTTTCCATCGTCGCATTCCAAGAGCTATAACGTTTTTATTTTTGCGGCGACATAGCTGTATAAGGTCTTGTTTTTTGCGGCACAAGTTGTACTTTTCAATAGCACCATTTTGGGGGACATATTATTTATTGATTAACTTTTTCGTTTCAATGATTTTTATTGAATTTTTTGCAAAGAAATGTGCAGATTTTGAACATTACATTTTCTTAGCTCAAATTACATTTAGACAGGTTGATAATACGTTTATCATATGTACAAAACATCCGCATATATAATATCAACTCTCGTTTATATTTCAGAAAATGCAGATAAATCACTTGAGTTCCAGTATAAAAGTAACCAAAACAGTAAACAAAACCGGATTAGAACTACACCAGTTTTTTACATTACTTGTGTACTTACGGTACCTATTGCTTTACATACATAATTTACCCCCTTCTCAGTTAAGCTTGTAGTAAGAACTATGGTTCCACAACTTCCATCTCGTATCAAATGTATCATACGTAAAATTACCATATGCAATAATTTTCTCGTATGCATGAGATGTATTAATCAGCTCCACTAGTTCCGATAAGAGAGGGGTTGTATTGGTCTTCCAATAACGAGTTATGACCAGCTTAGCCATAGTCAATATTTTACATACTATGACCCTAGCATGTGGAGGAATTTCTTCCATCTGGAGGAATAGTAGGGCTTTCTGTGGTGACATATGAATCCCACTCCCCAGTAACTCTCTCAAGAGGGCAAATACGTCTTTCCAATATTCTCCAATGACAGGGCATTCCCATAGTATATGAATCAGTGTACCCTTATGGTTGCAATTTCTCCAAAATAGGGCTGGGGTTTGGGGAAACATCTGTTGGAGTCGATCAGGTGTATAGTACCACCATAAGGCGGTTTTAATCGCTGCTTCTGCATGAGACGCACATGATAAGGAGGTATGTGTGAGTTTAAAGGCCTTCAACCATTCTTTGTCTGTGAAACCGGTTCCCAAGTCTCTCTCCCACATTTTAATACGGTAGGTTTTGACAAATATAGCTTGAGTATCGATTGAATCATATATATATTTAAGACCCTTGAGATTTCTGTTTAACCCCCCAAATATTGTATGGTTGTATACAGATTCCAGATTACCATGACTACTCAGGAAGTGTCTAATTTGGAAGTATTTATATAGGTCTCGTGCAGGGATTGAGTATTTGGATTTCAGATATGAAAAGTCTACTAGCTGATTATTTTGGAAGAGTTTTGCTATATCCGTTATACCTCCTTTTTTCCATATAGAAATATTCAAGTCTGAAATAGCCAACTCCAAGAAGTCTATGGGTATGAATGATTTGGGCATAGGAAGACTTTCTTTAGAATATGTATGCAAATATTTCCAGCAATGTAGAGCGACTATAGTGAGCGGGGATAGGTCTAATTGGCAAGGTAAGTCCCAGTATTGAAGAAATAAAAGTGCCTTTAGTGAAGCCGGGGAAATACAAGAAGCCTCGATATGAACCCAAGGTTTCGCGTTTTCAGTTTTCCACCAAGCGGAAATTTGAGCTACTACCGTGGCTATGTAATATCTATGAATATTCGGGATTCCCATTCCCCCTAGCTTCCTATCTCTGGTCAATATGTGAAATGCAATTCTGGGTTTCCTCTTAGCCCACACAAATTGTGATAATATTTTCTGGATTTGTTGAAAAAATGTCTTGGGAAGGTGTATGGGCAGGGTGCGGAATAGATATAAGAGTTTCGGGAGTAAAAGCATTTTAAAGGAAGCGATCCTTCCAATCCAGGAGATCTCACATTTTTGCAGTCTATTAGCTTCATTTTTTATGTCATTGAGGAGTGGTGTGTAGTTATTTACATACAAAGACTCATGTTTGGGAGTCAAATGAAGTCCCAAATATGATATTTCTACCATCCTCCAATCTAACCGATGCTTGTTTTGTAAGAAATGTAACTTGGACGGGGATAAACACAAAGGGAGGATTTGTGATTTTTGGGTGTTGAGTTTATAAAGGGAGATATTACCAAATAATTGTATACATTCTAGGACTGCCGCCAGGGAAGACTCCGGATGTGACAAAGACAAAAGTATGTCGTCTGCAAATAGTGAGATAGTGTGAGTTAGCGGACCTACCTGTATTCCATGGATTTTTTCATGCATTCTAAGCATCTGAGCCAAGGGTTCCATAGCCAATATAAATATGAGGGGGGATAGCGGACAACCCTGTCTCGTACCGTTTGTGATTTTAAAATCTTCTGATAAGACCCCGTTTGTAAATACCTTTGCAGACGGGTGGGAGTACAGGGCTTGGATTGCAGTGGAAATCTCTCCCTTGAACCCCATATTATCTAGCACTTTAAATGCATAGGTCCAATGAATCCGGTCAAATGCCTTCTCTGCATCTAATGCAAGTAATACAGATGGTATTTTATGTTTATCAATATGATGTAAAAGACTCACTATCCTCCTGGTGTTATCCGAAGCCTGTCAGCCTTTGACAAATCCGACTTGATCTTCTTGAATTAAGGCAGGGAGTAGGGAGGCTAACCTGTTTGCCAAAAGTTTTGCATACATCTTAATATCTGTATTTAACAGAGATATGGGTCTGAAATTCTGTGGGACATCCGGAGACTTCCCTGGTTTAGGTATCGTCACAATCAATGCCATCTGATTTTCTCGAGGGAGCGATCCCGAGGACATAGCTTTCTGAAAAAAATTGTTAAGAACAGGTGTTAGAATATCTCGGAACGTTTTATAATAATCGTTAGTCAACCCATCTGGGCCAGGGGATTTACCGGAAGGAGATCCACGGATGATATCTTTTATCTCAGATTCCGAGATTGGGGCATTTAGGTTGGAGAGTTGGAGAGGTGACAAGTGAGGAAGTGTGATATGCCTTAAAAAATTCTCAATTTCTAATGGAGTCGGATGAGCCGTGAATGGGTCCTCTTTCAAGTTATATAGTGACGAATAGTATATTTTAAACTGATCAGCTATATCTTTAGGATGCATAATTTTGTGTTTAGTGTGAGGATCGATCAAAAAGGGAATTCTGGATTTCCTAGTTTGAATTTTGAGTCTAGCGGCCAACAGTTTACTTGCTTTGTTATTTTGTGAGTAATATGTGGCTTTCGTTTTCCTAAGAGATTTCTCATATTCCATTAGTAAACATTTTCGCATTTCTTGTCTAAGTCGAAAAAGCTGAGCCGCATAACTCTGAGACGGGGCTGATTTATTCAATGCCTCTATTTTATGTATGTCTTCCGTCAGTGACACCAGTTTTGCTAACCTTTGCTTCTTAACAATATGTCCGAGGCGGATCAAGGAGCCTTGTATAAATGCTTTATGAGCATTCCAAAGGGTATCTATATTAATATCAGGGGTGTCGTTAGTCTGGAAGTACTCCTTAAGGTCTCGTTCAAGTTCTCCCTTGTATTTACCATGGGACAAAAGGAAAGAGCTACATCGCCACAAGTAAGTCTGATTGACGCTATGTCTTTCGTCAAGTTTTATCATCAAGGTCGCATGATCAGACCACGTGATATCTTGAATCTGCGTCTCTTTTGACAGGAGTAATACCTCTTTATCTACGATAAACATATTGATGCGTGAGTAGCTGTTATGAGGCTGTGAATAAAAGGAGAAATCCGCCTCAGAGCCATGTTGTAGGCGCCATACATCATACAATTCTCTATTCCAACATAGATCTTTCAGGTATGTCTGGGACAATCTATTTTTGGAAGTAGAGTCAATTGAGGCATCCATCACTGTGTTAAAATCTCCACATATAAGTAATTTCCCCTCTTTACATTTATCTAGAATTCTGAAAATGTGATGGAAAAATCTAGTTTGGTGTCTGTTAGGAGCATACAGATTCACCAATGTGTATTTAACGTTATTAAGCAGACATATAATCACTACATATCTTCCTTCCGGGTCTATGTGTGTTTGAAGCATTTGAAAGGCTACAGTATTTTTGACTGCTATCAGGACGCCTCTAGATTTAGTGGGAGAATGTGACTGATATATGTCAGGAAATAATCGATGTTTTATGCGATCAGCATCTTTCTTCAAGAGGTGTGTCTCCTGTATACACAAAACATCACACATCTTAGATTGGGCCTCTCTCCACATATGAGCTCGTTTCTGAGGGCTATTCAGGCCGTTTACATTCAAGGACATAATTGAGATAACCATTATACCGTATGTATATATGCTAGCATCGTACCTAATCTCCGAACATACATATCTAAAAGAAATTGCCCCTTTCCTCGCCTAGTATAGGGCTCCCTGAGTTTCATATAGCAAGGCATATGTAAAGCAAACATGTAAGCACTGGTTAGGATTTTGATTGTAAACAACAGGTGCACAGGGAAAAAGAACAAGATAGAAACAACAACATAAAGTAACATCGAACCAAATTTCAGGGACGGACGAAGTATCTCGTTGTCCCGTGGGTCTGGGGTAGAGCAGTCCATCCGATACCGAACTCCAATGGCCGCCCGCCGGAATCTCTAATGGCTAGCGAAGACCGTAAGAACAAGAGAGAGTCTAAGGACATGCACTGAATTCCTTATTACAGCCATCCAGGCCTCAATCCCAGCAATCAGCGGGGTAGTCTCCCACGTTGGCCAGCTGTTCTCCATTCCTCTCTGATATGTTGTGGAGCGCCCAGAAATGGTGGTTTAGGAGGAGGAACGACAATGTTCCATTTTCTCAGAAGGGTAACGCCATCCGATACCGATTTAATTATGTGAGACGAATTTTCGTATGAGACCATGAGGCGAACCGGAAAACCCCACCTATAAGGGATGTTATGATCTCTTAACGCCAAAGTGATCGGGTGTAGTTGTCTGCGTAGTTGCAGGGTCACCGCAGATAGATCTGAGTATACTGATATCTCTTTAAATTTTGCTGGGATAGCTGATTCTTTCCTAGAGGCATATAAAAATCTCTCTTTGATGTGAAAAAAATGCACTCTGGCCAGTACATCTCGGGGTATGGGTTCCGCTAGATGTTTAGGCTTAGGTATTCTATGTACTCGATCTATGATTAGGTCTTGCGAAGAACAAGTTGGGAGCAGAGCTTGAATAAAGTCCTGAACATATTGATTTAGATCTTTTGGTGCAATATTTTCCGAGATGCCTCTGAATTTGAGATTATTACGTCTGGATCTATCTTCCAAATCTGCTGTTTTTGCTTTTACTTGAGACAGGTCATTTTCTAGGTCATAGTGGGCATCAATAAGAGAGTTATGAGATGAGGTGATTTCACTCATTTTCGTTTCTACATGCTGCACTCTATGTTCCACTGCTGCAACAGCGGTAGCCAAGGGGTTAATGAGCTCAGCCATGCCTGCATGAAGTGAGTGTTGTAAAGCCTGCAACATGGTCTTGAGCATAGCTTCTGTTACAGGGTTGGAGGATGAGGGCAATTAATCAAGGACTTGCCCAGGTATAGAGGTAACAGATATATTAGCTCCTACCATGTCCTGTGTATCGTCCGGGTCATATACTGTCTCCCTTGGTGTCTCAGGGGTTCTGGGTGCCGGGGAAGATGGCGCCGAGAAGGCCAGCCCACGTGGTGATGCAGGGCTATGTGGAGAGGCGCGCTCTCTCAGAGAGATTGCATCTCTGAATGCTCTTGTGTGCGCATTCCTCCCCTCTGCAAGCAGACTAACCTCCGATGCTGGCACTGATCTGCTTCTTCTCGGCAGCTGCTCTTCCATCTCTCTCCTCTGGGTTTGTTGGTACGGCTCAGAGGTGAGTGAGCTAGCCTGTGTGTCGGAGGCCATTTCCTCCCTGTCTTCCTCTGGTCGCCTTGGATAGTAAAAGTCCGTCAATTTTACCGGTTTCGTCACCGGTTTTCTTTTCCTCGGCATCTCCCTTCTGTGCTTGTATGTTTAGTTTGCGTCCTCTCTCATTCCTCGGTGCTAAACAGCTAGTTTTCAGTGCTTCATGCCGGAGCCGAAGTATCAAGCGGCCATCAGGTTCAGCTGCCAAGCCACGCCCCCTATTGATTAACTTATATTAACTTTTATTTGGGGGGAAATAGAAAAAAACGGAAATTTTGCCACTCTTTTTCGCGTCTTAAATCTACGCCGTTTACCGTGTGATATAAATAACACAATAACTTTATTCAGCGGGTTGTTACGATTGCAACGATACCAAATCTGTATAGTTTTTGTATGTTTTACTACTTTTACACAGTAAAAACGCTTTTTTTTCAAAATTATTTGTTTTTGTGTCTCCATGTTTGAAGAGCCGTAACGTTTTTATTTTTTCGCCGATACGGTTGTATGAGGGCTTTTTTTTTGCGGGAAGACTTGTAGTTTTTATTGGTATCATTTTGGAGTAGATGCGACTTTTTTATCACTTTTTATCACTTTTTTTAAAGTCAGGATTCACAGAAAACAGCAATTTTTCCATAATTTTTTATTAAATTTTTTACGGCGTTCACCGTGCGGGTTAAATAATGTTATAGATTTATAGTCGGGGTCGTTACGGACGCGGCGATACCAAATATGTGTAACTTTTTTACTTTATTTTGTTTTTTTAATAGTAAAGCAGTTTGTAAGGGGAACAGCTGGGATTTTCATTTTTTTCAAATTTTTTTTTTTATTAACATTATTAAACTTTTTTTTCACTTTTTTACTAGTCCCATTAGGGGACTATAATATGCGATTCTGCGATCACTATTATAATACACTGCAATACTTTTGTATTGCAGTGTATTATGCCTGTCCGTTTAAAACAGACAGGCATCTGCTAGGTCATGCCTGCGGCATGATCTAGCAGGCATTCACTCCAGGCAGACCTGGGGGCCTTTATTAGACTCCCAGGTGCCATTGGAGACACAGACACTCGGCGATCGTATCGCCGGGTGTCGGTGGGGGAGAGAGGGAGCTCCCTCCCTCTCTCCAAAACCACTCACATGCGGTGCTCGCTATTGAGCACCGCATCTGAGAGGTTAAACGGGTGAGATCAATACTAATATCGATCTCACCCGGCAGAGCAGGGACGCTCCCAGCCCTCAGCTGCCTCTAGCAGCTGAGAGCAGGGAGATTTGACAGCTCCCTGCTCTGTAAACTTATTCCGATGCCGCGACGTAAAAAGTCTATGGCATCGGAATAAGGCCCGTTAGTGACCGACGTAGAAACACGATGGGCCGGTCACTAACGTGTTAAAGGGGTTCTCTGGAAAAAACTTTATGGTCTCATGTTTACTTGATAAAGTGGTTCTGTTTCCACTAAACGCGTTGTACCTCAAGAGACCCTCTATCTCTCTTTTTTATGTATGTTTTATTATGATCTATTGTTTTAGACAATTAATTATATATATATATTTTCTCAAAAAAGTATTGCGCCTGGATGGTGTCTCTATTTTACAGTGGATCCCACCTGGTTCCCACTGTTTTTATCTACCTGCTCTTACTGAAGATGTCCTCAAAACTGGCTTAATGAGATGGTAGATCGGAGAGTGACTGAGGCAGTGGAGGCAAAACAGGGCGGACCTGTTGCAGGCAGCGGCTAAGGCATCTTGGCCCCCATTGGGGGACCTCTCCAGAACTCCAGTGAAGGACCTGGGCGTGTAGACAAAGCCAAGGCAGACCCAGCAGAACCGGGTTGATTTTTTTAGTCAGGACGAGGAAGTTGATCTGTTCTGAGTGAAGGACTCCGATTTGTAACGTAAGTGGTTTCATGATAGCCACAATAGGATCGGGCAATGGTAGTCCATTTACAGAAGCAACAGCAAGGGATCTCTCCAGAAGAACTGTGGGTAGATGTAGTCGGTCTTCTAAATCCTGCTGGATGAAATCTGCAGCTGCCCTGGAGTCAAAATAGGCAGAGGAGAAGTGTGATGTCTCTCCCGAGATGATGGTCACAGGAATAGATAATTTGGAAGAGGTTTTGATGTTTGGCATCATCCCACCTAGAGTTGCCTCTCTAGGAGCTGGAGTTTCCCGGCTTTTGTGGACATTGGCGCACGAAAGGGCCTTTAAGGCCGCAATACAAACACAGACCTGAAGAGCGTCAGCGCTGTTTCTCCTGCTCGGACAACTTGACTCTGTCTACCTGCATTGGTTCCTCAGGTAGAGCAACAAGAGGGGGCAGTAGTGGTCTCTGGAACGAGGGTGCTAATCTGTGAAAACGTCTCTCCACTGAACCTCCTCATCGCGTTCCTGGATCCTCATGTTGACCCGGGTAGCCAACAGGATATGGGTATCCAAGGTAGGTGGGAGGTCGCGGGCTGCCAGCTCGTCCATGGTGTGTGAGGACAGTCCATGCCATAGGTCGCCACCAATGCTTCATTGTTCCATGCCAACGCTGCTGCCAGGGTACGGAAGGAGATGGCATACTCTCCTGCTGTGGACCCCCTTGCTTGAGGGTTAGCAGAGTGGCTGCTGCTAAGGATGTTCGACCCGGCTTCTTGAACACGTCACAAAAAGTCTGTAAGAACAGGGCTAAGTCCGAAAATTTGGGCCCCTGTCATTCCAGGATGGGGTTCGCCCATGCGAGGGACTTGCCAGCGAGGAGGGAAATAATGAACGCTACCTTGGCCTCATCAGAGGAGAAATGGTGAGCACGCAGTCATAGCGAGGAAAAAGAGGCAGTGCAACTGTGGATCCGGAAAACAGACAGTAGGAGTATTAGACAGTGGAACGGCAGCAGTCTCTGGGGAAGGAACAGGGAGTTGATCCAGTCAGGCGATGATGGAGTTTACAGCCACGAGGAGTTGATCCTGACGTGCATATAGATACAATATATACTATTGGGGTCCACCCCTTAGTAATTGCTGACGTGCATATAGGTCACGCATATCCGTCTGTATGACCTGAACTGTGGTCTTAGGCTGGCCAGCGGGTTCCATGGCCTGAGCGTACTGTCACAATCTAGGGAACATATGTAGCTGACTTTAACTGGACTAATAACGCATTAAATACACAGTGGAAAGATCCCTAATCTTGACCTTTTCAATTATTTTTGTGTGATATCATGCTGCAACAAGTAATCAGAGTCAAGTTAAAGATGGCTACATCCGTATGTGGACCCACTAGGCCGTGGGCTCCGGCTCAGATAGGGCTAGGTGTGGCAAGTTGCGCCAGACGAAGCGGATGGCAGCAGGAATGGTAGATGACACACAGACGTGGCATATCCAGCCGGCGGTACCACACGACTCTGATAAAAGGCAGGCACAGTTAGGAAACAGCAAGGGATACAGGAAATAGGATGCAGGGAACGGGAACTCTGGGATCAAGCAGGAAAATACTAAGGGACTCTTTGCAATACAAACATGGGAAAAGTACAAACAACGCTCAAGCAAGGAGTGGAAGGGCAGAGACCTTTTTATAATCCAGGGTGCACTGGGGTAGGATAGAAAACTTTTAGGAAGTGCGCACGCTGGCCCTTTAAGGCACTCCTCGCACACTCCAGGAAGGGAAGGCCGCGCCAGCCGTGGTCTCTGGGGAGGTGGCCAGGAAGCTGCGGTCGTGGCCGTTCATCACAGGGTGAGCGACAGAGGTCCGCAGTCATAACACTGAGATTTTTTTTGGTGTTGTATATATGTACTGAGCAGTGGCGTAACTACTGCGGCATGAGGGAGCCCATGTCGCCCGCCGGCACGGGCCCCCACCATGGCCGGAGGCTCCGCTGGCAGCCGCTATGGCTACTACAGCGGGACGCCACTGAACACTACGGCAGAGCAGGGAGGTATCTCCCCGCTCTGCCATTAACTGGTTCCCGACCGCTGGCTGTATTTTTACGGCCAGCGGTCAGGGTCCTTAAAACCCGAGCCATAGACTTTTTACGACTCCGGTTTTAACTTACTGCCCGCGCGATCGGGCTGCTGAATGTCGGGTCTCCGGCTGTCAGTGACTGCCGGGGACCCTGAGGAGAGGATAGAAGCAGCTTTCGCTGATAGCGATCACACATGTATCCCCTATCCTGTGGATAGGGGATACATGTATTTTGTAGGACACACTGTAGGTCACATTTTTTTGGGAGGGGGGACGCTGTATTGTGTTCCCTACAGGGGGGGCTGTATGGCGTTCCATACAGGGGGGCTGTATGGCGTTCCCTACAGGCGGGGGCTCTATGGCGTTCTCTACAGGGGCGGGATGTATGGCGTTCCCTACAGGGGGGGCTGTATGGCGTTCTCTACAGAGGGGGCTGTATGGCGTTCTCTACAGGGGGGGGCTGTATGGCGTTCTCTGCAGGGGGACTGTATGGCGTTCTCTACAGGAGGGCTGTATGGCGTTCTCTACAGGGAGGGCTGTATGGCGTTAGCACTGTCCAATAAATATACAGTAAACAGAAGAAAATACGGTCCAGCAATCCTTATGACAATGTGATGACTTTATTAGAAAAACATTTTATAAACCACAAGGCATGTTGAAGTGATGATCCAAGACTGCTTACGCGCTTCGAAAGCCAACTACATTCTTCGCAAATGTACGCCATCTCCTCCAAACAGTCAATTACATCAGAAGTCCAGTTCCTTGTGCTGCATGACTCGTGGACGCCCTATCCGTGGCGATATCCGTGTCCTTTCCACTGCTTCTCACTTGAGTCCTGTAGGCACAAAAAAATTCTGCAAGTATCCATTGTCATCCGTGCCTGCAGATTCTGCTTTAATGATGCAACTCACTCAAATCCTTGTCTATTTCATCGTTTACTGATGCCTCTTTTAGATGCGACAGATGTATTTTTTTTATACTTACCAGCCTGCTTCACAGGCACCATCCCTTTTTATTGGCACCTGATCAATAAGGGGGTCCTTGCTCCACCACCATAACACTGCAATACTAAACAAAATCTTCCATAGACATCACAAAAACTAGACAAGCCTTTCCTCCCTTATGTTTCCCAACATTTCCTGGGACAAGTGTGTGTAGGTAGAAATCAACAAACATGTTTCCTGGCCCCAAACTTTACCCCCTCTTTCCAGTAAAGGATTGGCTTTCGGTATCAAGCCTCCTCGCTTTTACCTTTTTACTTTATCCTGCGTAAACATTTTTTTCAGCATCTTAAACGTCTTGCCCATTAGCCCATCTATCCCCAACATCAGACTACTTATTATCATCTGACAGATCAGAATCAGACTCAACCAGCTACTGTTGCCTTCTTCTGCTTCTCTTTACATCCAGATGCGCTGCTCCTGTAATTCCAAACATTGTGCCAGTACCCCGTGTTCTAAACATTTTGGCAACCCCAAGGTGTCCCTCTCCCATGTTGAGATTATGAGGCCCTACTGGTATATTGCTGCCTTCATCGACCCTGGATCCCTGCGCAAGGATCCTGGCACTTGGCCCATCATCGTGCCATGTTCCCTCAAATTTTTGCTAGAATGATACCATTGAGGATACCTGCCTTGCTTCCTTGATGCCATTTGCTCCAAACAATCCAGTACACCCCAAGTCCAGGTCCTTGTGCTGCATGATTTGTGGGGGCTCTATACGTGGCAATATCCTGGCACCTTCCATTGCTTTCCGCTTGAGTGCTGTAAATATAAAAACATTCTGCCAGTGCCCATTATCACCTATGCCTGCAGATTATGACTGTGTAATGAAACTCACTTAAGTCCTTGTCTATTGCATCCAGGCCTTGACACATCGCAAATGTTCTTGGCAGACCAAAGCTGTCTAAAATCCCCCTACACTCCCTCACCCAATTACCTTACACCTACGTTCAGTCCCAAACCGAGCCATGTGGCCAGCATTTTGGACAAAGATACCCCTAACTTACATTATGCCTATTCCTACCAACTATCCAAGGTTCCCCACTGCTACGCCTTTCTTGGCATTTTGCCCGCTCATTACTTTTTCAATGTACAGAGCTACTGGTGGATACTGTATATTGTAACTAATGATGGACATACCGCATATAGATGAAATATTACTTCAGAGAGTCCCCCTGGCAGCAGGCAGCCGATCTCAAGAAATTCTGGAACAAAAAGTATAAACTGTGAAGATATTATGACGTGCGCTTAGTATGGTTCATCATATCAACAAATATATGTTCAGCCTATTGAAAACATCAGGGAGATTGTTCCCACAGTCTTGTCATGTGTCTCTATAGGAACATTCTGGATGACATCACATTATAGAATTTCTATAGGTTGTTATTTGCTATAATACTTACATATATACAGTGGATCTTCTAGCATGTCGGCTGTCACTGGTGCCACATATTCAGATGTTATAAATGTCTGTAAAATACATAATGGGTTTAATGCACATACATAAAATAACCCCATATCTATAATGAATAATAATATATTTACTTTCACACATTTAATTTTCTATCACAGGGCGAGTCCAATGCCCCTCTGCCACACAAATAACACCAGCAGTATAATGGCATATAATAGTTGGAGGACCCTGGTATAGATTATGTATCAGGGACCAGGGGCTTATTGTTATTCTTCTATATAATCTTATCCTTAATGGAAAACTTCTAATTTGTCTTTTGTGGAGTCTTTTGGACTGGAGTAGAGAGAGTAGAAAATGGTAAATTGGATTTCTGGATTCAACAGACAAAATAATTATTAAAGGGGTTTTCTGACAGTTTCATAAACCTTAGTCTAAGCCGCATATGGCTAAAAATAACAAATTGTCCCTACTCATTTTTTAAATTCCCTGTGGCTCCTGCGCTGGTGGTTCTGTTGTCTTTAGTTGCTAGGCCACAGCGGTCATGTCCGTGTGGTTGGCATGTCACGTGGCAGCTATTGTGTCACATCCAGGGCCGGCCTTAGGTTTATTGGTGACATGTGCAGTATCTGTGACGTCCTCCCCCTTATGATGCACCATGTAGTGTCCAAATAATTTAATCATACAGTGCCCAAATAACATCACCCAGTCAATAAACTAGGGATTGTATCTTTCTGTTTTTTTATATTATAGGTTTTGGCCCTAAATGCCGGATCGGCAGTGTAAGTTGAGGGTGCCCAGGCCATCTATGGTGGTAGTGCCCTCTTCAGTATTGACCAGTAATACACACTATGTGATCATTTAGAGATGCAGTTAATAAAATACACTGACCTTGGACTCTCCTACTGAATACATCCGACTGAATGTAGAACGTTATGTGATATGAGGTGGAGGGCTCTGCTTAATCTTTGATCTGCCCTCCTGGGACGTGTGGTTATCATTAACTCTTATGAGGAATTAATTCTAGGAGAAAGAAAGACAATGTATTAGGACAAATCTCAATCAATGGCAACATTTCTATCTAGAACAGAGTCCAGTCCCCAACCAGTGTAAAATTACCAAAGGGGTAAATAGGATGGCCGGCTGGGGTCCAGGGATTTGGGGTGGCCCACAGCTCTGGGGCTCCATACGCCCCTGAAATTGGACAAACAATAACGGCGCAGGGAGGAAGCGAAATGTCTGACCCGGTTGGTCGTCTATTAGGTGAGTATAATTTTTTATTTTATAGGAGCAAAGGGGGCACTATTAATATGGGGGATAAAAGGACTGAGTCGGGGCTTAGAAAAGGGGGCTTCATTACTGTGGGGCCATACAAAAGGGGCATTCTGACCCAGGACATACAAAAAGTGTCATTCTAACTGTGGAGGGTATTGGTGGATACTGCATATAGTAACTAATAAGAGATGCACCTTGCATAGATGAAATATTGCTTCAGAGAGTCCTCCTGGCAGCAGGCAGCCGATCTTAAGATGTTCTGGAAAAAACAATAATTGTGTAGTTTTATTTCTCCAGACAGACGTGTGCTCAGTATAGACCACCCAACAATGAAGGAAATGTACATTAGGGCTCATGTACACAGCAACTTCATGTGGACGGACCTGTATGGTGGCGCACAGACTGCAGTACTGGTAATGTAGACACTCTGTGTGCGCTTTGTGCTCCCCCATAAGCCAAATGTGTATTAGGAAATTACATAAATAACAAGTCCCTTATATATTACTAATACCATAATATCTTCTTTATGGAGCATTTCTATAATAATAATAATAATATAAAGCTGCAGCAAAATTCCCAGCGTTTACTTTTGCTACATGTGGATGAGTTTTTGAGACTGTAACTATTCACCTGTAACACTTGTGAATTTTGCCGTGCAGCAAATCTGCAGCGTCTGAATTCAGCTTTATGGCGTAGAATATAGTACTCAAATACTGCAATCATACAGTGCCCAAATAACACTGCCAGACAAGTATTGTCTGCCACACTGTAATGTAATCCATTATCAAGGAATTGTATCTGCATCCTGAGCAGTGCCCTTTACTTTTTTTACATGAAGAGTGGGATTGAGTGTTCAAGCAATGGGTGCCCCAGACATCAAGACCATTGGCGCCCCATTCATTAGTGACAGGTGATGCACCCAGTGTAACCGCACAGGTCGCACACCCCCAAAACAGGCCCTGGATGAACAACATTGGGGAATTTGTTCCCACAGTCTTGTCTTGTGTCTCTATAGGAACATTCTGGATGACATCAGATTATAGAATTTCTATAGGTTGTCATTTGCTATAATACTTACATATATACAGTGTATGTCCTAGCATGTCGGCTGTCACTGGTGCCACATATTCAGATGTCATAAATGTCTGTAAAATATATAATGGAATAAACATAAAATAACCCCATATCTAGAATGAATAATAATATATTTACTTTCACACCTTTCATTTTCTATCACAGGACGAGTCAGACATTGAAAACATTTTGTAATGTTAGTGTAAACCCAGGGAACATAACTATAGGGGTGAAGAGGTTGCAGTCACACCCAGGCCCAGGTGTCCATGACTGACATTAGGGGGGGTCACAATGTGGGCAATTTACAAATGCCAATCGCCAATGCCCCCATCTCCTAGAGAAATCCCGATTTTCGCTGCTAGAAACGCGATGTCAGTGAGAGAAGCACCCAGGCGGAAAGGCAGCTGCTGAGTTGCCCGGCCGCTTCTAAAACACAAGCAGTGGAAGGGAGCCAGCGCAGCGCCCCGTTCCACCTGCTGGAGGGATGCGCCCTATGTAATGGCACAGGTCGCACACCCCTAAGGCCGGCCCTGGCTACTGCTGAGCCTTATTAGGATAATATACGGTAGCTTTTTAAGACTATTTAATTAAATTAAATTAGACATCATATTGAAAACGACTGAGAAGTCACATTCCACATTACTGACAGCTGCAATTCTCAGACAATGGTAAGGGTATGTTCACACACTTAACTAAAAAACGTCTCTAAAATACAGAGCTCTTTTCAAGGGAAAACAGCCTCTGATTTTCAGCAATTTTTTAAACCACAAACATTTTTTGAGGCGTTTTTGCCAACGTTCTTGGAGCTGTTTTTCTATTGAGACAATGAAAAACAGCTCCAAAAACGGCCGAAGGAGTGAAATGCACTTCTTTTTACAGGGTGTTTTTTATGCGGCGCTTTATCAAACGCCCACGTAAAATGCACCATCGGAAAAAAAAACAGTTTTTCCCATTGAAATCAATGGGCAGATGTTTGGAGGCGTCCATCCTCCTTATTTTCGGCTGTTTTTCGGGGTGTTTACGGCCAGGAAAACGGCTGAAAATAGGCTGTGTGTACATACTCTGTTGTACTGAGTTGTAACTTTAATGAGAAAATATGAAACCTTGAAATCTGAATGTAAAATGTTCAGTTGTTACTTGCATTAATAGAAACATTTTACAGGAACTTGAACTGTTTGTCTAAAAAAAAAACAACCCCCGACAATCACCAGAAAAAAATCCTTCTACAGTTTTTTTTAAACGGCCACGTAAAAAACGCCTCATCGGAACAAACCCCCGTTTTTCCCATTGAAATCAAAGCGCAGATGTTTGGAGGCGTTCAGCCTCTGTAGTTTTAGATGTTTATGGCCATGAAAATAGGCCATGTGAACATACTCTGTTGTACTGAGTTGTAACTTTAATGAGAAAATATGAAACCTTGAAATCTGAATGTAAAATGTTCAGTTGTTACTTGCATTAATAGAAACATTTTACAGGAACTTGAACTGTTTGTCTAAAAAAAAAACAACCCCCGACAATCACCAGAAAAAAATCCTTCTACAATCATATCGTTGTGGTGAGGTGTTGGTGTGGTTAGAAATTGCTGCAGTAATGTCCAGTGTGAATCTGGCCTTATATGAGAATTCTAGAGCGTATATATTTCATGTGTCCAGTAACATGTAGAATTAATGATAAAATGCTGCATCTTACCTGTCAATCACACAGTCAATCACAGTCCCGGTCCAGACGTCATTGGCAGAAATTGTAAAAAATATGTAATCCAGCTGCACATAGAACCTAACGGCTAGTACTGTCTATGACATCATCAGTGACATCATAAGCGGCTGCAGTATCTGTTACATCATCTAATTATCTCCTACTGCCTGGATAGACTGTCTGTGCATACACTGGATATAGGCGTTACATGGGACTGCTGTTTATAAACATGGAAGAAAGATACATGTGTGGTTATAGGGGCTACGACTAAGAACATGTAATGTATGAAACGTGTAATCTGTTACTAGATGGATTTTATACTGTAATACAGATGTAGCCATCTTTAACTTGACTCTGATAACTTGTTGCAGCGTGATACTTTCTTGATCCCGCAGCACTCCGTGTTTCAAGTGTGCGTGAGTAGGCTTCCACGCCAATGTGTAAAAAAATGGGAACTCAGCACTCCAAGGTATTATGCAATAAGTGATATTTGATTTCACATATAGCGAAAAGTAGTAATCCAAAAATAATGGCGCCATTACCCAACAGCGACCGAGGTCACAAGCGCCGCATATCCGTGTCTAAAGAAGGTTGAATGTATAGACCGAAACGTTAAAAACCTATTTTTGGATTACTACTTTTCGCTATATGTGAAATAAAATATCATTTGTTGCAGCGTGATATCACACAACAAAAGCCATTGAAAAAGTCAAGATAAGGGATTGTTTATTTAATGCGTTAAAAGTCAACGTAAAGACGGCAACATCTGAACTAATAAAGGATACATTTTATTGAATTTCGTTTTAGGCTACATTCACACAACAGTAAAAAACGTCCGCTTTCAGAACAATGAGGTTCTATGGGTATATTCACACGGCCTTTTTTTAACCACCCGTGAATACTGGCCGTCAAAAAATAGAACATGTCCTATTTTTGGCCGCTTTCACGGCCAGACAGCCCCCATAGAAGTCAATGGATCAATTTTTAACGGCCTTCAATACATGTAACAGCCGTTAAAAACGGTTCTGTGATTTGGGGATTCAAGAGCCAAGGGAACTATTGGCTCCCTTGCTGGTAATCGGCGGCGCAATGACACATACTCACCGATGCAGCGCCGTCCTCTACAGGTGTGGTCTCTAGTCTCATGGGTTCTGCGAAGGTGACGAGATGACGTCCTCGCGTCGCCTTCGCAGAACCAGTGAGACTAGAGATCACTCGTGACGTAGACGGTCATGCATCGGTGAGTATGTAGGGCATTCAGGCGGACAAAAATTACGGATATTGTTGCGCTCACTACTATGGTAGCATGGCGCTAGTACAGGGGACATTGTTGTCTACTGTAGCAAATTTTTCGGCACGGTCCTGAATTTACAGAGAGAGTCCTGGAAGATTACCACAGGGAGGGGGGGTGTGGTGCTTTCTCCGGAGAGGTGTCTGTGTCATCATCTACAGGGGGGCTGTGTGCCATCGTCTACAGGGGGCTGTGTGCCATCGTCTACAAGGGGGCTGTGTGCCATCATCTACAGGGGGGCTGTGTGCCATCATCTACAGGGGGGCTGTGTGCCATCATCTACAGGGGGGATGTGTGCCATCATCTACAGGGGGGCTGTGTGACATAATCTACAGGGAGGCTGTGAGCCATCATCTACAGGGGGTCTGTGTGCCATCATCTACAGGGGGTCTGTGTGCCATTATCTACAGGGGGGCTGTGTGCCATCATCTACAGGGGGGCTGTGTGACATCATCTACAGGGAGGCTAAGAGCCATCATCTACAGGGGGTCTTTGTGCCATCATCTACAGGGGGTCTGTGTGCCATCATCTACAGGGGGTCTGTGTGCCATCATCTAAAGGGGGTCTGTGTGCCATCATCTACAGGGGGTCTGTGTGCCATCATCTACAGGGGGTCTGTTTCATCATCTACAGGGGGTCTGTGTGGCATCATATACAGGGGGTCTGTGTGGCATCATATACAGGGGGTCCGTGTGCCATCATCTACAGGGGGGCTGTGTGGCATCATCTACAGGGGGGCTGTGAAACAATCATGACAATGACCTTTGTTTGTGTGTTTTCAGGGGGTTGGGACAAAAGAAGCCAGACAAATGAAATTCATCAGTTTTTTTTAACGGCCATGAAAAACGGATGCAAAATGGATGTCAAACGGCCATTAAAAACGGACAGACGGACTGGAAGTGTATAAAAATGTGCAGACACAATGATGCAAAACGGCCATGAAAAACTGACAGTTGATCAGTTTTTAATGGCCATTTTTTTTCACTGTCATGTGAATGTAGCCTAAGTTCTGGATCGTCTCCATTTTAATGGATAAAGTTACCGGACAATTATCCGCCCACCGAGAGTTTATTGGACACATGGACGGCCTGGTGAGCAGATGAACTTCTTGTTTCTTTGTTTGGAGTCATGCACAGATATAGCAATCCTTATCCTGACTCTGATAACTTGCTGCAGCGTTATAATTTATCACTTAAGTCACTGAAAACCATTGAAAAAGTGAAATTAAAGTTTCTTGACACTGTGTATTCAATGTATTTAACCCCTTCGAGCTCAGCAACGTAATATTCCGTCGCGCTGACCGCCCCGTTCGCGCTCAGCGACGGAATATTATGTCGCAGGGAAAATGCATCGCCATTTTCCACCGGCGCGTGCACGAGCTGTGACAGCTGCTGTTTCCGACAGCAGGCTATCACAGCTCAATACGCCGTGACCTATTGCGATGGTTTTGCCTCCACAATCGCCACTATTGGTCAGTCAGTGAGTAACTAGTTGTCCAATAGTGGCGATCGGTCTCTTCACTTCCTCTCCCTGACATGGAGATAGCGAGGCGTTCAGAGCGGTTGTGAGTAGAGGGAGAGAAGAAAAAGAGTGAAAAAAAGTGAAAAAAAGACAACTTTTTTCTGCTTCCCACCTCCCCAATCCACTACCCAGTCCAGTCCTTTACCCTTCCTCCTTGTGTTCCCCCCACATTTTTGGTCAGTGATCTCCTAGCACTGACCACTTCTTAGTCTTCAGGACCAATTTCTTGGTCTCTGGGGATTATTTTTTTCTTTATAAAACATATAAAATAAAAAAATATATGAAAAAAAAAAGAAAAAAAAACCTGTTAATTTAGACAATTTATCTAGTTAGTTTAGTATTAGTGTTAGTTAGTGTCAGGGAACCGTCAAAAAGCATAGTTAGGTATAGCATCAGGAATCCATCACCATAGTTAGATCTAGCGTTAGGGGTCCATCACAGTAGTTAGGTTTAGCGTCAGGGAAGCTCGGAATAATCTAGATAGGTTTAGTGTCAGGCACCCGTCACCGTAGTTAGGTTCAGTGTTAGGGAAGCTCAGAATAATCTAGTTAGGTTTAGTGTCAGAGAATAGTCGCCGTAGTTAGATTTAGTCTCAGGGAAGTTCAAATAAAATCTAGTTAGGTTTAGTGTTAGGAACCCTTGCCCTTGTTAGGTTTAGTCTCAGGGAAGCCCACTCGTTCTATAAAAACACCAATTTTTTGAGCTGGTTTAGGTAGCAGCCTATTGCTCCTAGTTAGGAAAGCAATCAAACATGTCCCAACGGACATTTAGTGCCGAAGAGGCATATTCATTTCTTGCCTCCGACACAGAGTCGTCGGATGGTGAGACTCTGTTTTATTTATCCACCTCCTCATCCAGTGATGAAGAAGAGGAACCTCCTAGGAGATGCCCCTTGACCACCAGTGCAGTTGAAGCCCCCGAGCGAAATGACCCCGCCGCAGTTCAAGCCCCCATTTGGACCCCCACACCAGACATTTATGAGCCCAAAATCCCAGAGTTAAAATTTAATACGGCAGGGCTCAGTGAAATGGGCTTTTTCAAGTTCTTCTTCACTGATGACTTTATAGATCTTATGGTCTCCCAGACAAATTTATATGTCCAACAGTATATTACTAAGAACCCTACATCATTTTATGCCCAATCCTACAGGTGGACCCCTGTAGATGTAGCAGGGTTGGGCAAGTTCTGGGGACTTCACTTGAACATGGGGCTTCTGGAAAAGCCATCCATTAGGACCTACTGGAGCATGGACATCTTATACCATACCCCCAATGTACCGTATGGCCATGTCCAGGATGCATTATGAGGCAATATTTTGCTTCTTAAATTATAAGGATAATGAGCAGTGCCCACCCCGAGATGACCCCAGTTTTGACCTTTTGTACAAACTGAGACCCCTATTAGACCATTTCAGTGCTCGGTTTGCCCAAGCATACACCCCCGAGAAGTGTATTTCTATTGATGAGTCCCTGGTACATTTTAAAGGGAGGCTTCAATTCTGCCAGTACCTGCCGAGTAAGAGTGCAAGGTATGGCGTAAAGATGTATAAGCTGTGTGAGAGTGCATCAGGGTATACCTACAGGTTTAGGATATATGAATGGAAGGACACCAGTATTCAGCCCCCAGAATGCCCCCCCTTACTGGGAATTAATGCAAAAATTGTGTGGGATTTGGTGCACCCACTGCTGGACCAGGGTTACCACCTCTACTTGGATAATTTTTATACCAGCGTCCCACTCTTCAAGTGCCTCGCTTCCAGAAGTCCTGCGGCATGCGGCACCACTAGAAAAAATCTGAGAGGCCTCCCTAAGACTCTGCTTGGGCAAACACTCATAAGGGGTGAGAGCAGGGCACAATCTAGCAGCAACATATTGTGTGTCAAGTACAAGGACAAGAGAGATGTCCTTGTATTAACAACAATACATGGCCACACCAGTACCCATGTACCTGTACGAGGTACCAGTATAGAGACCCCCAAACCAGACTGCATCCTGGACTACAATAGGTACATGGGAAGGGTTGACTTGTCAGATCAAGTCCTGAAGCCCTACAGCGCCATGCGGAAATCGAGGGTGTGGTATAAGAAGCTGGCCGTGCACATCATACAGATGGCATTGTACAATGCGTATGTGCTACGTCGATGTGCAGGCCAGAGGGGAACTTTCCTGGAATTTCAAGAGGTGATCATCAAGAACCTAATCTTTAGGACCAAGAATAGGGAGCATCCAGTACTTCCGGAAGCGAGGCCACACGCATTGTACCAGGGCAACACTTTCCAGGAGAAGTTCCCCAAACTGGCAAGAAGGGAAAAAGTCAACAGAGGTGCAGAGTCTGCTATAAGAGGGGGATAAGGAGGTAAACAATATACGAATGCGACACATGTCCCGAAAAACCAGGGCTCTGTATGAAAGATTGTTTTCGAATTTATCATACATCCCTTAATTTTAAATTTACCCTGATACACTCTGCACAGCTTATGCCCCTCATCTTTCCCTTCTGAGCCCTGCCGTGTGCCCAGGAAGCTAATAACAGCCACATATAGGGTATTGCCGTACCCGGGAGAACCCACATTACATCTTATGGTGTGTATATCTCCAGTGGCACATGCTGGGCACACTATATCGGGCACGGACATGCCATATATATATAGAAAATTGCAAATCTCACTCTGCCCCATCTGCTGCACATTATCTTTTACACAGTACCTGTGGGGTCAAAAGGCTCACTACACCTCTAGATGAATGTCTTAAGGGGTGTAGTTTTTAAAATGGGGTCACTTCTCAGGGGTTTCAACTGTACTGGTACCTCAGGGGCTTCTGCATACATGACTTAGCACCAGAAAAACTCCAGTAGGCCAAATGGTGGTCCTTTCCTTCTGAGCCCTCCCATGGGCCCAAACGGCAGTTTATCACCACAAATGGGGTATTGCCGCACCAAGGACAAATTGGGCAACAAAATGGGGTATTTTGTTTCCTGTGAAAATAAGAAATTTTGATAAAAAATGACATCTTATTGTTCTACACACAGGTATCCAGGCTACCAGGACTACTATTATGGGTAAGGCTATCTGAGTTATTAATGTTGGGAGTATTTTACTCTAGAAAACACCCTTTGGACACTTCTGTCCTTAACAAAACAGCTCACACTCAAACAACTAACGTTATATACGATAGCACACTGCCCTATTCATATGTCCTTAATATAAGGACTTTAAACACACCATACACTTGGTTTTCCTACTTACCTGTGTTCATATCATATAGAGTCTCTCCACTCATGTACCTTTTTAACATGTATGTTTTTATATGTATTTAATAAAATTTGTTATTCTTTCCATATATACTTGGCTCTATACTCTGTTTCTTGTGTGTGTATAGGGTTTAAGTAGAGTATAACAGAGAGAGTTCCCAGCATTATCATTCCCTTACCCCCCTACAACATTACGAATTATATTCACTTGGGACTGGTGTTGTTTTATTAAATTTCTTGTGATTCTCTTGATTTTTTTTGCTGTTTTTGACATTCCACTATGTTCTGCATAAAGCTTAGTGTCAGCTGTACTGTGACTACTTTATCATAACGGAGCCATACCAGGCCCTTATACACCCTATATGCTTCCCCAATAGAATCCATAAAACATAAAAGGGCCGAGCAGTGCTCCGGGGTCTTTTGGCAAATCACTCTAGCTAGAATCGCAAATGAAACCGTTCACCATATTAACCAATTGGTAAACATTTGCGGAATCAGGAGATAACGCCTTTTCTCCTCCTCCTTCTTTTATGCTCTAGCCCCTCTTCCCCTGATCCAGATAGAACTTCTCCAAGGGGAGGAGGGAGAACATCTCCACATACTCATCCTTCCCTATTTGTTTCCTGACCTCCTGCTTAAGATGGGCACCGATCCCTCGAAGCAGACATACACAGCCAAGTTATCCCTGTTTACCTAATTAGGTGTCTCAGTCTGGACTGAGACCGCAACCGCCTCATAACTCACCGGAAGAGGGTTAACAAGTGAAAATGTGGAAAGCCGCCCACCTACCCAGACTTTACAGGACCGCCCACGCGAAAACCTGGGATGGACCCGCACCCTTCACCAGGGAACCGCCCACCATGTTCAGCAGGCACACCACTGAGTCCCTCAGGCATCTGCACACGCCTCCTGCTGTGTTACCCCACAGCCCCTAGCGGCAGGGGGCAAACCTGACCTAAACAATAATGGCACCAAGCACCAATAGTGATGCTTTTGAAAAGTATCAAAAAACTTTATTAAATATAGAGGACAAATGAATAAAAAGTGTCACACAATAGATATAGCAACATCTCCAGAGTGAAATACACAGGGTGAACACATGCCCATAACAATACGGATACATCTTATTTATAAAGTGTATAGTGCTAAGCAATATATATGAAATAAGGATATATATACCATATATAATATAAATTGTCTTTACACTACTGCAGGATGGACAAGGACATGGACAAGAAGCTAAATACAAGTAGTGATGGTCCTAGGATAGGTGCCAGGGGCGTAACTAGGAAAGACTGGGCCCCATAGCAAACTTTTGACTGGGGCCCCCCTCCCCTGGGTGTCACACAACCCCCCCCTTGTAGTTAGTGCCTTTTTTACAGCCCCCCCTCTGTAGATAACGCTATACAGCCCCCCCTCTGTAGATACCGCCATACATCCCCCTGTAGAGAACGCCATACAGCCCCCTGTAGATAACGCCATACAGCCCCCCCTGCAGAGAACGCCATACAGCCCCCCCCCCTGTAGAGAACACCATACAGCCCCCCCTGTAGGGAACGCCATACAGCCCCCCCCCTGTAGAGAACGGCATACAGCTCCCCCCCTGTAGGGAACGCCATACAGCTCCCCCCCTGTAGGGAACGCCATACAGCCACCCCCCCTGTAGGGAACGCCATACAGCCACCCCCCCTGTAGGGAACGCCATACAGCCACCCCCCCCCCTGTAGGGAACGCCATACAGCCACCCCCCCTGTAGGGAACGCCATACAGCCACCCCCCCCCTGTAGGGAACGCCATACAGCGTCCCCCCTCCCAAAAAAATGCGACCTACAGTGTGTCCTACAAAATACATGTATCCCCTCTCCACAGGATCTCCACAGGATAGGGGATACATGAGTGATCGCTGGCAGCGATAGGGAGAACGGGGGACTGAAAGTCCCCCTGAACTTCTCCATGACTAACCTCTGACTTCCGGCGTCTGCGCAGCTCAATAAAAATGAAAGGAGCGCTGGTCATGCATGCGCACAAGCGCGACCGGCGCTCCATTCATTTCTACGTAGCTGCCGACACAGACCCCGGAAGTCCGAGGTTTATGATGGAGAACTTCAGGGGACTTTCAGTCCCCCGTTCTCCCTATCAATGCCAGCGATCACACATGTATCCCCTATCCTGTGGAGATCCTGTGGAGATCCTGTGGAGAGGGGATACATGTCCTGTGGAGAGGGGGATACATGTCTTTTGCTCTATTTTGCGCCTTCAGGACCAGACACCGTTTAGCCATTTTTAGCACGTGTTCGTTAAATGGCTATAACTTTTTTATTTGTTGGGCTAACGACGTGAGCACCGCATCTGAGAGGTTAAACGGGTGAGATCGATACTAATATCGATCTCACCCGGCAGAGCAGGGACGCTCCCAGCCCTCAGCTGCCTCTAGCAGCTGAGAGCAGGGAGATTTGACAGCTCCCTGCTCTGTAAACTTATTCCGATGCCGCGACGTAAAAAGTCTATGGCATCGGAATAAGGCCCGTTAGTGACCGACGTAGAAACACGATTATTTTTATTTTATTTTTTTTTTTTTTTTTTATTTATTTATTTATTTTTTTCTCTTTCTCCTAAATGTTTTTATTTATATTGTCGATTAATGAAAGGATATTTGAAATACATGTTGTATCTATTGTAAGATGTGAATATGTTTGAGAAAAAAAAAAGTAACCTGCTTTCTTTTTTTGTTGTTTATGTTATGTTGAAAAATAATAATAAAGAAATAAATTTAAAAAAAAAAGAAACACGATGGGCCGGTCACTAACGGGTTAAAGGGGTTAAAGGGGTTCTCTGGAAAAAACTTTATGGTCTCATGTTTACTTGATAAAGTGGTTCTGTTTCCACTAAACGCGTTGTACCTCAAGAGACCCTCTATCCCTCTTTTTTATGTATGTTTTATTATGATCTATTGTTGTAGACAATTAATTATATATATATTTTTTCTCAAAAAAGTATTGCGCCTGGATGGTGTCTCTTTTTTACAGTAGATCCCACCTGGTTCCCACTGTTTTTATCTACCTGCTCTTACTGAAGATGTCCTCAAAACTGGCTTAATGAGATGGTAGATCGGAGAGTGACTGAGGCAGTGGAGGCAAAACAGGGCGGACCTGTTGCAGGCAGCGGATAAGGCATCTTGGCCCCCATTGGAGGACCTCTCCAGAACTCCAGTGAAGGACCTGGGCGTGTAGACGAAGCCAAGGCAGACCCAGCAGAACCGGGTTGATGGCTTTAGGCAGGACGAGGAAGTTGATCTGTTCTGAGTGAAGGACTCCGATTTGTAACGTAAGTGGTTTCATGATAGCCACAATAGGATCGGGCAATAATAGTCCATTTACAGAAGCAACAGCAAGGGATCTCTCTAGAAGAACTGTGGGTAGATGTAGTCGGTCTACTAAATCCTGCTGGATGAAATCTGCAGCTGCCCTGGAGTCAAAATAGGCAGAGGAGAAGTGTGATGTCTCTCCCGAGATGATGGTCACAGGAATAGATAGTTTGGAAGAGGTTTTGATGTTTGGCATCATCCCACCTAGAGTTGCCTCTCTAGGAGCTGGAGTTTCCCGGCTTTTGTGGACATTGGCGCACGAAAGGGCCTTTAAGGCCGCAATACAAACACAGACCTGAAGAGCGTCAGCGCTGTTTCTCCTGCTCGGACAACTTGACTCTGTCTACCTGCATTGGTTCCTCAGGTAGAGCAACAAGAGGGGGCAGTAGTGGTCTCTGGAACGAGGGTGCTAATCTGTGAAAATGTCTCTCCACCGAACCTTCTCATCGCGTTCCTGGATCCTCATGTTGACCCGGGTAGCCAACAGGATATGGGCATCCAAGGTAGGTGGGAGGTCGCGGGCTGCCAGCTCGTCCATGGTGTGTGAGGACAGTCCATGCCATAGGTCGCCACCAATGCTTCATTGTTCCATGCCAACTCTGCTGCCAGGGTACGGAAGGAGATGGCATACTCTCCTGCTGTGGACCCCCTTGCTTGAGGGTTAGCAGAGTGGCTGCTGCTAAGGATGTTCGACCCGGCTTCTTGAACACGTCACAAAAAGTCTGTAAGAACAGGGCTAAGTCCGAAAATTTGGGCCCCTGTCATTCCAGGATGGGGTTCGCCCATGCGAGGGACTTGCCAGCGAGGAGGGAAATAATGAACGCTACCTTGGCCTCATCAGAGGAGAAATGGTGAGCACGCAGTCATAGCGAGGAAAAAGAGGCAGTGCAACTGTGGATCCGGAAAACAGACAGTAGGAGTATTAGGCAGTGGAACGGCAGCAGTCTCTGGGGAAGGAACAGGGAGTTGATCCAGTCGGGCGATGATGGAGTTTACAGCCACGAGGAGGTCCACCCCTTAGTAATTGCTGATGTGCATATAGGTCACGCATATCCGTCTGTATGACCTGAACTGTGGTCTTAGGCTGGCCAGCGGGTTCCATGGCCTGAGCGTACTGTCACAATCTAGGGAACATATGTAGCTGACTTTATCTTGACTAATAACGCATTAAATACACAGTGGAAAGATCCCTTATCTTGACCTTTTCAATGACTTCTCAATGGTTATTTTTGTGTGATATCACGCTGCAACAAGTTATCAGAGTCAAGTTAAAGATGGCTACATCCGTATGTGGACCCACTAGGCCGTGGGCTCCAGCTCAGATAGGGCTAGGTGTGGCAGGTTGCGCCAGATGAAGCGGATGGCACCAGGAATGGTAGATGACACACAGACGTGGCATATCCAGCCGGCGGTACCACACGACTCTGATAAAAGGCAGACACAGTTAGGAAACAGCAAGGGATACAGGAAATAGGATGCAGGGAACGGGAACTCTGGGAACAAGCAGGAAAATACTAAGGGACCCTTTGCAATACAAACATGGGAAAAGTACAAACAACGCTCAAGCAAGGAGTGGAAGGGCAGAGACCTTTTTATAATCCAGGGTGCACTGGGGTAGGATAGAAAACTTTTAGGAAGTGCGCACGCTGGCCCTTTAAGGCACTCCTCGCACACTCCAGGAAGGGAAGGCCGCGCCAGCCGTGGTCTCTGGGGAGGTGGCCAGGAAGTTACGGTCGCGGCCGTTCATCACAGGGTGAGCGACAGAGGTCCGCAGTCATAACACTGAGATTTTTTTTGGTGTTGTATATATGAACTGTCAAAAGAATAGTAAGGATGCACTCCTAATCGTTGGTGCTAATGTAGGTCCGGGTTGTACCCCACTAGTAGAGATAAAAAACCTATAAAGCACTCCAAGGACAAAAGGTGGATTCCCAAGAGGAATTATTTATTTATTATTCATTCCACAGGGTTCAGTATATATAGAACAAAACAAGATATAAATGCAAGCGATCAGTATTTAGACGTTTTGGCCCAACCTAGGCCTTTCTCACATTCGCTGCAAAATAGAAACAAATATACACAATAATATATAACAATTCTTTTTGAAATGCGAAAAATAAATAATGATACATATACAAATTCAAACATTCAAATACAAAGAAATATAAATAAAAACATATACAAGGATAATTGAATGCTATACATGGTATTCTGTGTAAGCAGTAAGGTATAAACCATATTGTCTGACTGTTCATAAAGATAATCAAATATGCTAGAGAGTCATCTCCTAAAATAAAATAGAATATAGTATACAGAGATGCACAAAGGGAATAGAACCTCTGAAATATATAAACGCTGTTTCTCTAGGAAGTGATGCGTAAACATATATATAAGATATATAGTGGGAGAGGTATTATAAAAATACCTCTCTAGACCATACCATAAAATACCGGTTTTAGAAATCAATGGTGCATAATGATATAGATAGATACAGGGAAGGAGAAGGAGAGGACCGATAGGTAGAGAAATAAAAAAAAATAAACAAATATATGAAGGAATAAACTGCTGTCCGAATAGAGTAGTGTCATACCTGCATAAGCTCAAGAGGGATATATGGGGTATATTGGCGTCTGCCTGACGCTCACAAGTGTGGGAGATCTCACACGAGCGTCTGTCATTTAAAGCGCCCATTGCAAAACCGGAAATCCGGTGTTTGGCACGCAAATCAGTGTCGACGCATGCGCAGTATGGGGAATGAAGTCCCCTAGTGGAACGCAAGCTGTCCTAGTAGTTATGACGCCCCATGAAGCCAGCATATGATGCGGTGTAGAGTCAAGACGTCCAGGGTGAATGTTTAAAGTCGGTTGTGACCCGATGTAGTGGTCATACTAATGAATGAGTGTGTATATATCTGAAACATTTAAAGGTTAATGTATAATGCAGAATGTAAACAAATGAATACTTCAAAGGGAATTGGCTGAAGATAGAATTAGCGTAATGCAAAGAAATGTACGAATCAAAGATCTAAATTAAAGATATATATGTTATAGAGCATTTAACTATGGCATATATGTGTTATGTTGCAAATGAGAACAGATATGATATAAAGAAACATGAAAATAGATAGTGTCAGAAAACGGGTAAAACTATATTATAAGGAACGGAAAAAAGGAGAAAGACAAAGTGGGTGAAGCCGGTTTTATGGTACCTGTATCTGGTCGTCAGCTCATTCTAGCGTGCCTGAGAAAGAAACAAACATATGGTATTAATAACATGGATCATAGTGGTCGACAAAAAACATAGTAATGGTATCAACATAATAAATCAAACTCTCTGTTCAAGCCTTTAGGTGTCAAGGTATCTAATGTATGAATCCAATAGGACTCCCGTTGTTTTAGTAAGTGTATGTGGTTGCCACCCCTCCTAGGTCGTAAGACCTGTTCAATAATTTGAAATCTCAACTGAGAAATATTGTGGTTGGACTTGATAAAGTGATCAGGGAGTGGTAGCCACGTTTTCTTGCATCTGATTGTGGATTTGTGGCTTGAAATCCTGTCTCTAATATGTTGGGTTGTTTCGCCCACATAAGTCAAACCACAAGGACATTTAATCAAGTATACAACGAAATTCGAATCGCATGTGAAGAAACCTTTAGCCGGGAAGATTTTGTTGGTGTGGGGATGTTGAATTGTGTCACCTCTAATAATGTTGGAACAGCACGAACAGTGCAGACATGGAAAAGTGCCATTATGTTTAGTCTGTAGGAAAGTTTGACGCGGTACTTTAGAAAAGCTGCCAATATCAGCTCTAATAACACGGTCGCGAACATTAGGATTCCTCTTTGAGCACATCATCACTGGATTTCTGAATTCCTCGATCTCCGGGTAGGCGGTATGTAATACCGACCAATGCCTACGTACGCTCTGTAATAATTTTGGTATTAAGGGATGGTACGTCAGTATCAGTGGTAGCCTAGCTTGTTTTGGACCTCTGGCCTTAATCTCTGAATTTATCCCTATGGACCGATCGAAGTTACGCACAGATAACACTATTTAATAACACTATTAAAGATTTCACCAAAGAAGTAGAATCCAGGAAGAGGGAAAAATTCTAGAGAGACGCCAACGACTACTTGAATAATCAGGTATACAGATGGCAAGAATCGTCCAGCTACTGGAGATCTCGCAGAGGATACGCCCCTGGCAACAGGTCCACATCTGGAAGCGATACATCTGCGGAAAGACCTAGTTATCGTCCACAACGTTTTTTAGGGAATCGAAGGGGCAGAGGGGCCCCACCAGAAGGTCGAGGAACAGAAGGGAGAAATCGGGAAGCAGGGATACAGACGCGATCCCAGGTAAGAACAATGACCTGGTCATCAATATCTCCTCCTTCACTTTGAGTCCAGCGGAACTGTCAGTCTTACAGAAAGGCTTGTCCTTCTGTCCAACTGCCCGCTGTAATACGTTCATCCTTGAACAGGAACTGAATAGATTTTACAGATCTTTGAGACTTAAGACCCATTTTGGTGTTTCTGTTGAGGCTACTGGCCCACCTATCTCTACTGTAACCCAGACACCATTGTCAATCGAACCACTAGGTTTATTCAACCTCAGTAATTATTCTCCCCCTAGATCATATCATGCCACAGAGGCAGTAATTGAGCTAATTAAGAAGGATACACAAGCACTGTTGACCAGATATAGGATGGGTCTTTATCCACATAAAAATAATTTGACTAAACTAGAGTCTACTGCCCTTCTAGCTTTGAGTAACAACAGGGATATAATTATCAAGCCGGCGGATAAGGGTGGAGCCATAGTGGTGTGGGATAAAAAAGATTACATTCTCGAGGTAGAGAGACAGTTAGCTGACACCAGGACATACAATAAGATCGATGGTGATCCTACCTCTAGCATTCGCATCAATATTGCCACTATCTTGGAAAATTATAAAGACCGAGGGACGATTGATGACAAAACCTTTAAATTTTTACAGAATCCCCATCCAATTACCCCAATATTCTATATTCTACCTAAGATTCATAAATCTTTACAACATCCACCTGGTAGACCTATAGTTGCCTCAACGGATTCCATTCTTTCCCCTCTCTCAATCTTTTTAGAAAAGATCCTCACTCCTCTAATCAAGACCACACCCTAATTCATCTTAGACACAGGACATTTTCTTAAAAAAATTAGTGATCTCCCAACGATTAGTCATAATTGTATCTTGGTTACCCTGGACGTTACTAGTTTGTACACTTCCATCACTCACCAGAAGGGCATTCAAGCTGTTACTCACCTTCTTGAATCCACTACTATGTCACCTGATTCAATATCATTATGCTTGGAGCTACTTACATTAATTTTACATAAAAACTTTTTTCTATTTGGAGACGTGTTCTATGTTCAGACATGCGGAACGGCCATGGGCTCAAACGTCGCCCCTCCCTATGCTAATGCATATATGGCTTCATTTGAAGAGGAATATGTGTACAACAATCCTCTGTTTATACAACATGCCCTATGTTGGTTTAGATACATAGATGACATCTTCTGCATTTGGGATCGCCCTATGGCATCACTTGATGACTTTGTCATTTACATTAATCAGGTGAGAGATTAACTAAAATTTACCCTTAACTTTAGCAAAGAAAAAATCTCATTTTTGGACACTATCATTGGACTGGATGGGATGGGTTCCCTTAGCTCTGACCTCTACTCAAAACCCACAGACAGAAACAGTTTATTGCACTACAACAGTAACCATCCTAGGAACACGCTTTGTTCCTTACCACGGTCCCAATTCATGAGGATTTCTAGAATCGTATCCGATATTGATACTAAAAAAACTAGGCTACGGAATATGTCTAAAAAATTTGAGCAGAGGGGCTATCCCAGATGACTTTTATCAAAAGAACTCGATCGGTTCATAGGGATAAATTCAGAGATTAAGGCCAGAGGTCCAAAACAAGCTAGGCTACCACTGATACTGACGTACCATCCCTTAATACCAAAATTATTACAGAGCGTACGTAGGCATTGGTCGGTATTACATACCGCCTACCCGGAGATCGAGGAATTCAGAAATCCAGTGATGATGTGCTCAAAGAGGAATCCTAATGTTCGCGACCGTGTTATTAGAGCTGATATTGGCAGCTTTTCTAAAGTACCGCGTCAAACTTTCCTACAGACTAAACGTAATGGCACTTTTCCATGTCTGCACTGTTCGTGCTGTTCCAACATTATTAGAGGTGACACAATTCAACATCCCCACACCAACAAAATCTTCCCGGCTAAAGGTTTCTTCACATGCGACTCGAATTTCGTTGTATACTTGATTAAATGTCCTTGTGGTTTGACTTATGTGGGCGAAACAACCCAACATATTAGAGACAGGATTTCAAGCCACAAATCCACAATCAGATGCAAGAAAACGTGGCTACCACTCCCTGATCACTTTATCAAGTCCAACCACAATATTTCTCAGTTGAGATTTCAAATTATTGAACAGGTCTTACGACCTAGGAGGGGTGGCAACCACATACACTTACTAAAACAACGGGAGTCCTATTGGATTCATACATTAGATACCTTGACATCTAAAGGCTTGAACAGAGAGTTTGATTTATTATGTTGATACCATTACTATGTTTTTTGTCGACCACTATGATCCATGTTATTAATACCATATGTTCGTTTCTTTCTCAGGCACGCTAGAATGAGCTGACGACCAGATACAGGTACCATAAAACCGGCTTCACCCACTTTGTCTTTCTCCTTTTTTCCGTTCCTTATAATATAGTTTTACCCGTTTTCTGACACTATCTATTTTCATGTTTCTTTATATCATATCTGTTCTCATTTGCAACATAACACATATATGCCATAGTTAAATGCTCTATAACATATATATCTTTAATTTAGATCTTTGATTCGTACATTTCTTTGCATTACGCTAATTCTATCTTCAGCCAATTCCCTTTGAAGTATTCATTTGTTTACATTCTGCATTATACATTAACCTTTAAATGTTTCAGATATATACACACTCATTCATTAGTATGACCACTACATCGGGTCACAACCGACTTTAAACATTCACCCTGGACGTCTTGACTCTACACCGCATCATATGCTGGCTTCATGGGGCGTCATAACTACTAGGACAGCTTGCGTTCCACTAGGGGACTTAATTCCCCATACTGTGCATGCGTCGACACTGATTTGCGTGCCAAACACCGGATTTCCGGTTTTGCAATGGGCGCTTTAAATGACAGACGCTCGTGTGAGATCTCCCACACTTGTGAGCGTCAGGCAGATGCCAATATACCCCATATATCCCTCTTGAGCTTATGCAGGTATGACACTACTCTATTCGGACAGCAGTTTATTCCTTCATATATTTGTTTATTTTATTATTTCTCTACCTATCGTTCCTCTCCTTCCCTGTATCTATCTATATCATTATGCACCATTGATTTCTAAAACCGGTATTTTATGGTATGGTCTAGAGAGGTATTTTTATAATACCTCTCCCACTATATATCTTATATATATGTTTACGCATCACTTCCTAGAGAAACAGCGTTTATATATTTCAGGTTCTGTTCCCTTTGTGCATCTCTGTATACTATATTCTATTTTATTTTAGGAGATGACTCTCTAGCATATTTGATTATCTTTTTGAATAGTCAGACAATATGGTTTATACCTTTACTGCTTACACAGAATACCATGTATAGCATTCAATTATCCTTGTATATGTTTTTATTTATATTTCTTTGTATTTGAATGTTTGAATTTGTATATGTATCATTATTTATTTTTCCCATTTCAAAAAGAATTGTTATATATTATTGTGTATTTTTGTTTCTATTTTGCCGCGAATGTGAGAAAGGCCTAGGTTGGGCCGAAACGTCTAAATACTGATCGCTTGCATTTATATCTTGTTTTGTTCTATATATACTGAACCCTGTGGAATGAATAATAAATAAATAATTCCTCTTGGGAATCCACACGACCTTTTGTCCTTGGAGTATATATGTACTGAGCAGTGGCGTAACTACCGCCGTAGCAGCCATAGCGGCTGCTACGGGGCCCGCGGCATGAGGGGGCCCGTGTCGCCCGCCGGCACAAGCCCCCACCATGGCCGGAGGCTCCGCTGGCAGCCGCTATGGCTGCTACAGCGGGACGCCACTGAACACTACGGCAGAGCAGGGAGGTATCTCCCCACTCTGCCATTAACTGGTTCCCGACCGCTGGCTGTATTTTTACGGCCAGCGGTCAGGGTCCTTAAAACCCCAGCCATAGACTTTTTACGACTCCGATTTTAACTTATTGCCCGCGCGATCGGGCTGCTGAATGTCGGGTCTCCGGCTGTCAGTGACTGCCGGGGACCCTGAGGAGAGGATAGAAGCAGCTTTCGCTGCCAGCGATCACACATGTATCCCCTATCCTGTGGATAGGGGATACATGTATTTTGTAGGACACACTGTAGGTCGCATTTTTTTGGGAGGGGGGACACTGTATGGCGTTCCCTACAGGGGGGGAACGCTGTATGGCGTTCCCTACAGGGGGGGCTGTATGGCGTTCCCTACAGGGGGGGCTGTATGGCATTCCCTACAGGGGGGGGGCTCTATGGCGTTCTCTACAGGGGGGGGATGTATGGTGTTCCCTACAGGGGGGGCTGTATGGCGTTCTCTACAGGGGGGGGCTGTATGGCGTTCTCTACAGGGGGGCTGTATGGCGTTCTCTGCAGGGGGACTGTATGGCGTTCTCTGCAGGAGGGCTGTATGGCGTTCTCTACAGGGAGGGCTCTATGGCGTTAGCACTGTCCAATAAATATACAGTAAACAAAAGAAAATACGGTCCAGCAATCCTCATGACAATGTGATGACTTTATTAGAAAAACATTTTATAAACCACACGGCATGTTGAAGTGATGATACAAGACTGCTTACGCGCTTCGAAAGCCAACTACATTCTTCGCAAATGTACGCCATCTCCTCCAAACAGTCAATTACATCAGAAGTCCAGTTCCTTGTGCTGCATGACTCGTGGACGCCCTATCCGTGGCGATATCCGTGTCCTTTCCACTGCTTCTCACTTGAGTCCTGTAGGCACAAAAAACATTCTGCAAGTATCCATTGTCATCCGTGCCTGCAGATTCTGCTTTAATGATGCAACTCACTCAACTCCTTGTCTATTTCATCGTTTACTGATGCCTCTTTTAGATGCGACAGATGTATTTTTTTTATACTTACCAGCCTGCTTCACAGGCACCATCCCTTTTTATTGGCACCTGATCAATAAGGGGGTCCTGCTCCACCACCATAACACTGCAATACTAAACAAAATCTTCCATAGACATCACAAAAACTAGACAAGCCTTTCCTCCCTTATGTTTCCCAACATTTCCTGGGACAAGTGTGTGTAGGTAGAAATCCACAAACATCTTTCCTGGCCCCAAACTTTACCCCCTCTTTCCAGTAAAGGATTGGCTTTCGGTATCACGCCTCCTCGCTTTTACCTTTTTACTTTATCCTGCGTAAACATTTTTTTCAGCATCTTAAACGTCTTGCCCATTAGCCCATCTATCCCCAACATCAGACCACTTATTATCATCTGACAGATCAGAATCAGACTCAACCAGCTACTGTTGCCTTCTTCTGCTTCTCTTTACATCCAGATGCGCTGCTCCTGTAATTCCAAACATTGTGCCAGTACCCCGTGTTCTAAACATTTTGGCAACCCCAAGGTGTCCCTCTCCCATGTTGAGATTATGAGGCCCTACTGGGATATTGCTGCCTTCATCGACCCTGGATCCCTGCGCAAGGATCCTGGCACTTGGCCCATCATCGTGCCATGTTCCCTCAAATTTTTGCTAGAATGATACCATTGAGGATACCTGCCTTGCTTCCTTGATGCCATTTGCTCCAAACAATCCAGTACACCCCAAGTCCAGGTCCTTGTGCTGCATGACTTGTGGGGGCTCTATACGTGGCAATATCCTGGCACCTTCCATTGCTTTCCGCTTGAGTGCTGTAAATATAAAAACATTCTGCCAGTATCCATTATCACCTAGGCCTGCAGATTATGACTGTGTAATGAAACTCACTTAAGTCCTTGTCTATTGCATCCAGGCCTTGACACATCGCAAATGTTCTTGGCAGACCAAAGCTGTCTAAAATCCCCCTACACTCCCTCACCCAATTACCTTACACCTACGTTCAGTCCCAAACCGAGCCATGTGGCCAGCATTTTGGACAAAGATACCCCTAACTGACATTATGCCTATTCCTACCAACTATCCAAGGTTCCCCACTGCTACGCCTTTCTTGGCATTTTGCCCGCTCATTACTTTTTCAATGTACAGAGCTACTGGTGGATACTGTATATAGTAACTAATGATGGACATACCGCATATAGATGAAATATTACTTCAGAGAGTCCCCCTGGCAGCAGGCAGCCGATCTCAAGAAATTCTGGAACCAAAACTATAAACTGTGAAGATATTATGACGTGCGCTTAGTATGGTTCATCATATCAACAAATATATGTTCAGCCTATTGAAAACATCAGGGAGATTGTTCCCACAGTCTTGTCATGTGTCTCTATAGGAACATTCTGGGTGACATCACATTATAGAATTTCTATAGGTTGTTATTTGCTATAATACTTACATATATACAGTGTATGTCCTAGCATGTCGGCTGTCACTGGTGCCACATATTCAGATGTTATAAATGTCTGTAAAATACATAATGGGTTTAATGCACATACATAAAATAACCCCATATCTATAATGAATAATAATATATTTACTTTCACACATTTCATTTTCTATCACAGGGCGAGTCCAATGCCCCTCTGCCACACAAATAACACCAGCAGTATAATGGCACATAATAGTTGGAGGACCCTGGTATAGAAGAGGCTGGACGCAGCCTGCAGGGCTTAAGGGGAAGCCTCCATGACCTCACTGGTAGGGAAAGGGTTAATAGGTAGGGGAGAGTTGGAGGGAGAGTTAGGAGGAGGTGGAGGAGGGACAAGGAGGAGTCAGGGGGCCGTTGCTTAGCTTCCCGCTGTTTGCGGCATTGAGCCGGAAGCAGCGGGAGGAGTAACACAGGGAGAGACAAGCTCCCCGTTGCCCGCGCTCGCTCAGTATGGCAGAGGCAGGGTTGTTAGAGCAGCTGCGTGCTGCTGCTGTGCACCACGGTCCCGGATGGCTGGAGGAGACCGTGGCTGCATTAGCAAGGATCCCGGACGCCGTGTTGCCACGTCAGGCACGGCGTTCGGGGTCTGTTGCAGGAGACAGGCTCCCCTCCCCCGGCCCCCTTCCTAGCATGGCGGCGGGGGGGGAGTCGGCAACAACTGCTCCTGTCCGGAGCAGGCAGAGAGCGTTGCCGGGGGTGACGGCGATGCAGGCCGGGTCGACTCGTCCCTCCCGGCGGTCTCGACCTCCAGAGCGCCTCAGTCCTGAGGCAGTCCCGCGGACACGGCGTCGCAGAGGGAGCCCGATCTCGGACGCTGCAGGCCAGGCAGCTGGGGGGACCGCCCCTTCCCAGGCCCTGCGTCCGTCGGTGAGCAGGGAGTCGCAGGCCGGGCTCCCTGTCACCCCTCCACCGTCGGATGGAAGATTTGGAGGACGAGGTACGGCCGCCCCGCCTGGTGATGTTCCGGCCAGGGGGCAGGCTTCTTCAGGATCATCGAGACGGACGCCTAGATCTGCAGCGACGTTGAGGCAACAGGTCCAGTCGGAAGTCTGGGTTCCATCGGTCGGGCGGCAGGTTGCCGGCCCATCAGTCAGCGCTTCATCATCTCCGATCCGAAGATGTCGGTGGGATGGCCAGTCGTCTGCGAGAGAGGAGCTGGAGGAAGGTGAACTGGACGTGTATCGTCGAGGTCAGGATGGTCCGGCTGACGGGAACACAGCGCCTGTGCGGCCCGGTGAGTGTGTAACTCCATCATTGTCATATCCAGCGATTTTTATGTCGGGTGTCGGCGGGGGGGCTGCTAGCGTCGCATCGGTGGCCGGTAGTGGCGCGGGCGGGCGCGATGGCGCGGGTCTGGCAGATTTAGTGGGTTGCTTGAGGGAGCTGGTCGGGCGCCTAGACAGGGCGGCAGCGCCGGTAGCTACGGAAGTGTCCCCGGCGGTAGTGTGGGAGGGCCCCAGGGACGTGGGATTGGTACAGGCGCGGCCCGTGCTGGCGGTTAGGGAGGCGGTCGCGGTGTCGGTACAGACCGAGGCACAAAAGGATGGCGATCGGGTGCATATTGATGACCGTGCTCGGGGCGAGGTGTACGTTTGTTTCGAAGGTCCATTGGGGGCGCATTTAAAGCAGGAGGTGCGCGAGCGGATCTGGAAGGACGAATATGTTGAGATTTTTTCTCTCTTGCCGCTCGCTAAATTTAATTTGGATAAGAGCAAGCGGGACGAGAGTAAAAAGGACGAGGAGGAACGGCGGCGGTATAGGCTTATCCCGCAGACGTTCGTTAATTGGTCGCAGGCGTTCGCCATATTGGCTAGTGTGATAGGGGAAAAGGCGCCGGAAAAATGCTCGGCGTTGTTTTGTTATTTTGATGCCATTGGGGAGGCTCATAGGGCGTATGGGGGTCAGGCGTGGCTGCGATACGATGAGCAATTCCGTCGGCGGAAAGCGGTTCGGCCGGCGATTCGGTGGGACCAGAAGGATATTGCTCTCTGGTTACGGGTTACGGCTCCGGTTAGGCAGTACTTTCCCGGGAGCGGCGGCCAGGGAGGCCAGTCTAGTCAGGTTGGACAAAGCGGCGGGGGAAAGGCGGGTTTTTGCTGGCAATTTAATGAAGGCCAGTGTAAGTTCGGGGCCACGTGCAAGTTCAAGCACGTGTGTTCCGAGTGTAATGGTGCATCACACGGGGCGGCAAAATGTCTGCGAAAAAAGAGGTCAGGGAACCAGCCCTCCGCGGCGGGTCAAGGGGGTGTCGCCGGTGAGGGTGGAAAAGATGGCCCCTTATCTAAATGAGTATCCGGATAGGGCGGCGGCTAAGTTGCTTTACGAAGGGTTTCGTGTTGGTTTTGTTATTCCTCCGCCTCCTTATGAGGTTCCGGTTACGCGGAGGAATTTAAAATCGGCTTACTTGCATGCAAAAGTCGTGTCGGAAAAGTTGTTAAAAGAAGTTTCGTTGGGCCGCATGTCGGGGCCGTTTGTTGAGTCGCCTGTAAAAGATTTAGTTGTGTCCCCGTTGGGTATTGTCCCTAAACGCGAGCCCGGAAAATTTCGTTTGATTCAACATTTATCGTATCCCAAGGGTTCGTCGGTAAATGACGGGATTGATCACGAGTTGTGCTCCGTAGTCTATACCTCATTCGATAAGGCGGTGGGTTTAGTGCGGGCTGCGGGTCCGGGTGCGCTGCTAGCAAAAACCGACATCGAGGCGGTGTTCAGGTTGTTGCCAGTTCATCCGGAAAGCCAACGGCTGTTGGGTTGTTTTTGGAATGGGGCTTTTTACGTGGATCGGTGCCTTCCGATGGGGTGTTCCCTTTCTTGTGCATACTTCGAAGCGTTTTGTAGCTTCGTGGAGTGGGTAATGAGGGGAGTATCCGGGGTCGACTCGTTGATCAATTACTTAGATGATTTTTTGTGCGTTGGCCCGGGGGGTTCGCCGGTTTGCGGTAATTTGCTTCATACACTACAGAAGGTGGCGAGGGATTTTGGGATTCCTTTGGCGCCAGAAAAAACAGAGGGCCCGGTAGCGACGATTTGTTTTTTGGGTATTGAAATAGACTCGGTGGCAATGGAGTGTCGTCTCCCTGCGGATAAGTTGGGTGCTTTGAGGCTGGAGGTACGGCGGGCTTGTAGACTGAAAAAAATGACGCTGCGGGAGCTTCAGTCGCTGCTGGGGAAGTTGAATTTCGCCTGCCGGATTATGCCGATGGGGAGGGTGTTTGGTAGGAGGTTGGCGGCGGCAACGGTGGGAGTGCGTGCGCCACATCATTTTGTGCGGCTCAAGGAGGAGCACCGAGCTGATCTTCAGGTTTGGGATGACTTCTTGGGCCAGTACAATGGTCGCTCGCTATGGATGGCCCCAGCGCAGGATACGAGTGATTTGAATATTTTTACGGATGCGGCTGGGGCGGGCGGTTTTGGAGCTTACGGGGGAGGTCCGTGGTGCGCAGGTCAATGGCCGGCTAGTTGGGTGTCCAGTGGACTCACGCGGAATCTGGCCCTGCTCGAGCTGTTTCCCATCGTGGTGGCGGCTACCATTTGGGGGGACAGGCTCAGGGATAAGAAGGTCCGTTTTTACTGCGACAACATGGGGGTGGTGCTGGCCATTATTAACATCACGGCGTCCTCTCCTCCGGTAGTTCAATTGCTGCGACACTTAGTGTTGGTGTGTTTGTCGTTGAATGCGTGGGTGGTGGCGGTGCATGTCCCGGGAGTACGGAATTGTATCACTGATGCTCTTTCTCGATCGCAGTGGGACCGGTTTCGGCAATTGGCACCGGGAGCGGATCGTCTCGGTTTGGCTTGTCCGGATCATCTTTGGGATCTGGTATCGGTCCCGTAGAACGACTGTTACAAAGGTCTTTGGCGCGCACGACGTGGAGTGCTTATGCTGCTTGTTTGGGAGGAGTGGGTAAGAGAGTTGGGTGACGTCAATACGGATAGAGACAGGTTGGTGGCACTTTTGTACTGGCTTGGCATTTAGAATAGGTGAGTGGGTGTCGCCAAGTACCAAACAGGCAGGGGGGCTGAGATCTGGGGAGGTGAGCCTATTCGCAGATCGGCTGGAGGTATGGTTGCGTCGGTAAAAAACTGACCAAGTAGGGAAGGGTAAACTGATAGTTTTGTTCGCCCTCCCGGGGTCGGTTATGTGCCCAGTAGAGTGCATGGGGGGTTTTACGCCAAAAAGGGGGTCTCCAGATTTGCCTTTGTTACGTCATGTGGACGGGTCGTTTTTGTCCAGGTTTCAGTTTGGAGCTGTATTTAAAAAAATGTTTGACGGCGGTTGGGGTTGCGGCAGGCTCATATTCATCTCATTCCTTCAGGATTGGCGCAGCAACAGAAGCGGGGCGCTGGGGGTTGGATGATGAGGGGGTGCGGCGTATTGGTCGTTGGGAGTCCAACAGGTTTAAGTCCTATGTCCGCCCCCATTTGTTATGAGGTTTGTGGGTAACGCTTTTAAAATGTTGTATGGTGGTGCCTAACTGTTTTTCCGTTTCAGATTCGCCTCCGTGTTTGGTGTGGTTGATGGGTCATTCTTACGTGCACTGGGGGGCTTTGAGGGCAGACGTCCGCCCGGATGGTCGCCAGTTGCGCATTCCGCGACAGGATGCGGTTGTGCATTGGCTGGGATTTAGAGGTATGTCGTGGAGCAGGGTGTTGGCGGAATTCCAGACATATGCCCGGCTTGATAGGGTTCCGGAGGTCTTAGTGTTGCACGTGGGTCGGAGTGACTTAGGAGCCCGCCCCTTTCGTGAGTTGGTGCGGGATATCAAACACGATATGTTGTGTTTGTGGGTTTCTTATCCCAAGTTGGTGATAGTGTGGTCGGACATAGTCCCGAGGAAACATTGGCGGTTGGCTAGGTCAGTGGAGAGAGTCAATAAGGCTCGCATTAAAGTTAATCGGGCGGTGTCCCGTTTCGTAGCAAAAAACGGGGGCATTTGTGTGCGGCACAGGGATTTGGAGTCAGGAGTGGGGAACTTCTGGAGGAGTGATGGGGTTCATCTGACCGAGGTTGGCATTGATCTTTGGAGCTTGGCGATAGCAGAAGGAATAGAAAGGGCGGTGGTGGTGTGGCGGAACTCACAGGCTTAAGGTGGTCAAGGCCTGTTTCGCTGTGGCGGGGGGAGTCCTTGAGGCCAGTCAGTACAAAATGGTGGGGGGGTCGCATCGGGGGTATGCGTCCCCCAAAAAAGGTACATGGTTGAAGACTTCATCGGGTGTTATCCCTTTGAAGTGGTCTTCTGGTGGAAGGTATATCACTTGAAGGCTTCATCGGGTGTTATCCCTTTGAAGTGGACTTCTAGTGGTCGGTATATCACTTGAGGGCTTCATCGGGTGTTATCCCCTTGAAGTGGACTTCTAGTGGTTGGAGCCATCTGCAGAGGTGAACGGCGCTTCCGAGCTGGTTTACGGCTGGAGGTAATTGGTGGTTTGCAGATGGCTAACTCGGTGTGTTCTTAAAAAAGGAATATCTGAAAGGGCTTCAAGGACTTCCTCTGCTCGGGTTAATGTTAACGTTAAAATTGTTATTTACGATTCTGACCCATGTTGGGTCATGTGAATTATTAGGAGGAATTCTCTGGTGGATTCCTAACTAGTTATCCGAATGTTTCGGATTTAAATTGTTTTTATAAAACTGTGAAATTAATAAACGGCTGCTGTGGCCATTTCACATCCAACCTCGGTGGCACGTGTCTTTCCTAAAGGTGGGGGTGGAGGGATAGGATGGGTAAGGGAAGGTTCATTAACACACGACTCTACTTAGGCAGGTCAAGATTTTGTATCAGGGACCAGGAGCTTATTGTTATTCTGCTATATAATCTTATCCTTAATGGAAAACTTCTAATTTGTCTTTTGTGGAGTCTTTTGGACTGGAGTAGAGAGAGTAGAAAATGGTAAATTGGATTTCTGGATTCAACAGACAAAATAATTATTAAAGGGGTTTTCTGACAGTTTCATAAACCTTAGTCTAAGCCGCATATGGCTAAAAATAACTTTGTCCCTACTCATTTTTTAAATTCCCTGTGGCTCCTGCGCTGGTGGTTCTGTTGTCTTCAGTTGCTAGGCCACAGCGGTCATGTCCGTGTGGATGGCATGTCACGTGGCAGCTATTGTGTCACATCCAGGGCCGGCCTTAGGTTTATTGGTGACATGTGCAGTATCTGTGACGTCCTCCCCCTTATGATGCACCATGTAGTATCCAAATAATTTAATCATACAGTGCCCAAATAACATCACCCAGTCAATAAACTAGGGATTGTATCTTTTCAGTTTTTTTATATTATAGGTTTGGGCCCTAAATGCCGGATCGGCAGTGTAAGTTGAGGGTGCCCAGGCCATCTATGGTGGTAGTGCCCTCTTCAGTATTGACCAGTAATACACACTATGTGATCATTTAGAGATGCAGTTAATAAAATACACTGACCTTGGACTCTCCTACTGAATACATCCGACTGAATGTAGAACGTTATGTGATGTGAGGTGGAGGGCTCTGCTTAATCTTTGATCTGCCCTCCTGGGACGTGTGGTTATCATTAACTCCTATGAGGAATTAATTCTAGGAGAAAGAAAGACAATGTATTAGGACAAATCTCAATCAATGGCAACATTTCTATCTAGAACAGAGTCCAGTCCCCAACCAGTGTAAAATTACCAAAGGGGTAAATAGGATGACCGGCTGGGGTCCAGGGATTTGGGGTGGCCCACAGCTCTGGGGCTCCATACGCCCCTGAAATTGGACAAACAATAACCGCGCAGGGAGGAAGCGAAATGTCTGACCCGGTTGGTCGTCTATTAGGTGAGTATAATTTTTTATTTTATAGGAGCAAAGGGGGCACTATTAATATGGGGGATAAAAGGACTGAGTCGGAGCTTAGAAAAGGGGGCTTCATTACTGTGGGCCATACAAAAGGGGCATTCTGACCCAGGACATACAAAAAGTGTCATTCTAACTGTGGAGGGTATTGGTGGATACTGCATATAGTAACTAATAAGAGACGCACCTTGCATAGATGAAATATTGCTTCAGAGAGTCCCCCTGGCAGCAGGCAGCTGATCTTAAGATGTTCTGGAAAAAACAAAAATTGTGTAGTTTTATTTCTCCAGACAGACGTGTGCTCAGTATAGACCACCCAACAATGAAGGAAATGTACATTAGGGCTCATGTACACAGCAACTTCATGTGGACGGACCTGTATGGTGGCGCACAGACTGCAGTACTGGTAATGTAGACACTCTGTGTGCGCTGTGTGCTCCCCCATAAGCCAAATGTGTATTAGGAAATGACATAAATAACAAGTCCCTTATATATTACTAATACCATAATATCTTCTTTATGGAGCATTTCTATAATAATAATAATATAAAGCTGCAGCAAAATTCCCAGCGTTTACTTTTGCTACATGTGGATGAGTTTTTGAGACTGTAACTATTCACCTGTAACACTTGTGAATTTTGCCACGCAGCAAATCTGCAGCGTCTGAATTCAGCTTTATGGCGTAGAATATAGTACTCAAATACTGCAATCATACAGTGCCCAAATAACACTGCCAGACAAGTATTGTCTGCCACACTGTAATGTAATCCATTATCAAGGAATTGTATCTGCATCCTGAGCAGTGCCCTTTACTTTTTTTACATGAAGAGTGGGATTGAGTGTTCAAGCAATGGGTGCCCCAGACATCAAGACCAGTGGCGCCCCTTTCATTAGTGACAGGTGATGCACCCAGTGTAACCGCACAGGTCGCACACCCCTAAGACAGGCCCTGGATGAACAACATTGGGGAATTTGTTCCCACAGTCTTGTCATGTGTCTCTATAGGAACATTCTGGATGACATCACATTATAGAATTTCTATAGGTTGTCATTTGCTATAATACTTACATATATACAGTGTATGTCCTAGCATGTCGGCTGTCACTGGTGCCACATATTCAGATGTCATAAATGTCTGTAAAATACATAATGGAGTAAACATAAAATAACCCCATATCTAGAATGAATAATAATATATTTACTTTCACACCTTTCATTTTCTATCACAGGACAAGTCAGACATTGAAAACATTTTGTAATGTTAGTGTAAACCCAGGGAACATAACTATAGGGGTGAAGAGGTTGCAGTCACACCCAGGCCCAGGTGTCCATGACTGACATTAGGGGGGGTCACAATGTGGGCAATTTACAAATGCCAATCCCCAATGCCCCCATCTCCTAGAGGAATCCCGATTTTCGCTGCTAGAAACGCGATGTCAGTGAGAGAAGCACCCGGGCGGAGAGGCAGCTGCTGAGTTGCCCAACCGCTTCTAAAACACAAGCAGTGGAAGGGAGCCAGCGCAGCGCCCCGTTCCACCTGCTGGAGGGATGCGCCCTATGTAATGGCACAGGTCGCACACCCCTAAGGCCGGCCCTGGCTACTGCTGAGCCTTATTAGGATAATATACGGTAGCTTTTTAAGACTATTTAATTAAATTAAATTAGACATCATATTGAAAACGACTGAGAAGTCACATTCCACATTACTGACAGCTGCAATTCTCAGACAATGGTAAGGGTATGTTCACACACTTAACTAAAAAACGTCTCTAAAATACAGAGCTCTTTTCAAGGGAAAACAGCCTCTTATTTTCAGTCATTTTTTAAGCCACAAACATTTTTTGAGGCGTTTTTACCAACGTTCTTGGAGCTGTTTTTCTATTGAGACAATGAAAAACGGCTCCAAAAACGGCCGAAGGAGTGAAATGCACTTCTTTTTACAGGGTGTTTTTTATGCGCCGCTTTATCAAACGCCCACGTAAAATGCACCATCGGAGAAAAAAAACAGTTTTTCCCATTGAAATCAATGGGCAGATGTTTGGAGGCGTCCAGCCTCCGTATTTTCGGCTGTTTCTCGGGGTGTTTACGGCCAGGAAAACGGCTGAAAATAGGCTGTGTGAACATACTCTGTTGTACTGAGTTGTAAGTTTAATGAGAAAATATGAAACCTTGAAATCTGAATGTAAAATGTTCAGTTGTTACTTGCATTAATAGAAACATTTTACTGGAACTTGAACAGTTTGTCTAAAAAAAAAAAACAACCCCCGACAATCACCAGAAAAAAATCCTTCTACAATCATATCGTTGTGGTGAGGTGTTGGTGTGGTTAGAAATTGCTGCAGTAATGTCCAGTGTGAATCTGGCCTTATATGAGAATTCTAGAGCGTATATATTTCATGTGTCCAGTAACATGTAGAATTAATGATAAAATGCTGCATCTTACCTGTCAATCACACAGTCAATCACAGTCCCGGTCCAGACGTCATTGGCAGAAATGGTAAAAAATATGTAATCCAGCTGCACATAGAACCTAACGGCTAGTACTGTCTATGACATCATCAGTGACATCATAAGCGGCTGCAGTATCTGTTACATCATCTAATTATCTCCTACTGCCTGGATAGACTGTCTGTGCATACACTGGATATAGGCGTTACATGGGACTGCTGTTTATAAACATGGAAGAAAGATACATGTGTGGTTATAGGGGCTACGACTAAGAACATGTAATGTATGAAACGTGTAATCTGTTACTAGATGGATTTTATACTGTAATACAGATGTAGCCATCTTTAACTTGACTCTGATAACTTGTTGCAGCGTGATACTTTCTTGATCCCGCAGCACTCCGTGTTTCAAGTGTGCGTGAGTAGGCTTCCACGCCAATGTGTAAAAAATGGGAACTCAGCACTCCAAGGTATTATGCAATAAGTGATATTTGATTTCACATATAGCGAAAAGTAGTAATCCAAAAATAATGGAGCCATTACCCAACAGCGACCGAGGTCACAAGCGCCGCATATCCGTGTCTAAAGAAGGTTGAATGTATAGACCGAAACGTTAAAAACCTATTTTTGGATTACTACTTTTCGCTATATGTGAAATAAAATATCATTTGTTGCAGCGTGATATCACACAACAAAAGCCATTGAAAAAGTCAAGATAAGGGATTGTTTATTTAATGCGTTAAAAGTCAAGGTAAAGACGGCAACATCTGAACTAATAAAGGATACATTTTATTGAATTTCGTTTTAGGCTACATTCACACAACAGTAAAAAACGTCCGCTTTCAGAACAATGATGTTCTATGGGTATATTCACACGGCCTTTTTTTAACCACCCGTGATTATTGGCCGTCAAAAAATAGAACATGTCCTATTTTTGGCCGCTTTCACGGCCAGACGGCCCCCATAGAAGTCAATGGATCCATTTTTAACGGCCGTCAATACATGTAACAGCCGTTAAAAACGGTTCTGTGATTTGGGGATTCAAGAGCCAAGGGAACTATTGGCTCCCTTGCTGGTAATCGGAGGCGCAATGACACATACTCACCGATGCAGCGCCGTCCTCTACAGGTGTGGTCTCTAGTCTCATGGGTTCTGCGAAGGTGACGAGATGACGTCCTCGCGTCGCCTTCGCAGAACCAGTGAGACTAGAGATCACTCGTGACGTAGACGGTCATGCATCGGTGAGTATGTAGGGCATTCAGGCGGACAAAAATTACGGATATTGTTGCGCTCACTACTATGGTAGCATGGCGCTAGTACAGGGGACATTGTTGTCTACTGTAGCAAAAATTTTCGGCACAGTCCTGAATTTACAGAGAGAGTCCCGGAAGATTACCACAGGGAGGGGGGGGGTGTGGTGCTTTCTCCAGAGAGGTGTCTGTGTCATCATCTACAGGGGGGCTGTGTGCCATCGTCTACAGGGGGCTGTGTGCCATCGTCTACAAGGGGGCTGTGTGCCATCATCTACATGGGGCGGTGTGCCATCATCTACAGGGGGGCTGTGTGCCATCATCTACAGGGGGGCTGTGTGCCATCATCTACAGGGGGTCTGTGTTTCATCATCTACAGGGGGGCTGTGTGGCATCATATACAGGGGGTCCGTGTGCCATCATCTACAGGGGGTCTGTGTGCCATCATCTACAGGGGGTCTGTGTTTCGTCATCTACAGGGGGTCTGTGTGGCATCATATACAGGGGGTCCGTGTGCCATCATCTACAGGGGGGCTGTGTGGCATCATCTACAGGGGGGCTGTGAAACAATCATGACAATGACCTTTGTTTGGGTGTTTTCAGGGGGTTTGGAAAAAAAAGCCAGACTAATGAAATTCATCAGTTTTTTAACGGCCATGAAAAACGGATGCAAAATGGATGTCAAACGGCCATTAAAAACGGACAGACGGACTGAAAGTGTATAAAAAATTGCAGACACAATGATGCAAAACGGCCATGAAAAACTGACAGTTGATCAGTTTTTAATGGCTATTTTTCTGCACTGTCGTGTGAATGTAGCCTAAGTTCTGGATCGTCTCCATTTTAATGGATAAAGTTACCGGACAATTATCCGCCCACCGAGAGTTTATTGGACACATGGACGGCCTGGTGAGCAGATGAACTTCTTGTTTCTTTGTTTGGAGTCATGTACAGATATAGCAATCCTTATCCTGACTCTGATAACTTGCTGCAGCGTGATAATTTATCACTTAAGTCACTGAAAACCATTGAAAAAGTGAAATTAAAGTTTCTTGACACTGTGTATTCAATGTATTTAACCCCTTCGAGCTCAGCAACGTAATATTCCGTCGCGCTGACCGCCCCGTTCGCGCTCAGCGACGGAATATTATGTCGCAGGGAAAATGCATCGCCATTTTCCACTGCCGCGTGCACGAGCTGTGACAGCTGCTGTTTCCGACAGCAGGCTATCACAGCTCAATACGCCGGGACGTATTGCGATGGTCCCGCCTCCACAATCGCCACTATTGGTCAGTCAGTGAGTAACTGTCCAATAGTGGCGATCGGTCTCTTCTCTTCCTCTCCCTGACATCACATCCTGCCGCACCCGCCCTGAGATGGAGACAGCGAGGCGTTCAGAGCGGTTGTGAGTAGAGGGAGAGAAGAAAAAGAGTGAAAAAAAGTGAAAAAAAGACAACTTTTTTCTGCTTCCCACCTCCCCAATCCACTACCCAGTCCAGTCCTTTACCCTTCCTCCTGGTGTTCCTCCCACATTTTTGGTCAGTGATCTCCTATCACTGACCACTTCTTAGTCTTCAGGACCAATTTCTTGGTCCCTGGGGATAATTTTTTTCTTTATAAAACATATAAAATAAAAAAATATATATTAAAAAAAAAAAAACGAAAAAAAAACCTGTTAATTTAGACAATTTATCTAGTTAGTTTAGTATTAGTGTTAGTTAGTGTTAGGGAACCGTCAAAAAGCATAATTAGGTATAGCGTCAGGAATCCATCACCATAGTTAGATCTAGCGTTAGGGGTCCATCACAGTAGTTAGGTTTAGCGTCAGGGAAGCTCAGAATAATCTAGTTAGGTTTAGTGTCAGAGAATAGTCTGGCAGGGACGTAGCTAGGGGGGGGGCAAGCGGGGCATGTGCCCCGGGCGCAGTCCAGAGGGGGGCGCCAGCGCCCCCTCCTCCTGCACTATAATTGTACCTGTGTCGCAAGGACACAGGTACAATTAAGCAATGAATGACCGGGCACGTTCCGTGCCCGGCCATTCAGCGCCTTTCCATGAATGAAGCGACTGGTACCTTTTGTACCAGTGACGCTTCCGTCGATGAAAGGCGCTGACTGACTGACAGGGAAAGTCATCCTGCCCAGCCAATCAGCGCCTTTCATAGACACTGCTTTCAACCCCCTAGAGACCTGCGCAGAAGAGAGCAGGTCTCCATGGCTGCCGGACGGCGTGGGAGCGGGAATAAGGTGAGTTAGAAATTATTTTTTTTATTTTTTTTATTGTAATAGAAGTGTGGCTGTATCTGCGGTGGGGGACTTTGTCTACACGGGGGACTTTATCTACGGGGGGTGTCTATCTACAGGGGGACTATATCTACAGGGCTGGGCTATATACAGGGGGACTATATCTTCAGGGCTGGGCTATATACAGGGGGACTATATCTACTGGGGGGCTACATACAGGGGGACTATATCTACAGAGGGGCTATATACAGGGCGACTATATCTACAGGGCTGGGCTATATACAGGGGGACTATATCTACAGGGCTGGGCTATATACAGGGGGACTATATCTACAGGGCTGGGCTATATACAGGGGGACTATATCTACAGGGCTGGGCTATATACAGGGGGACTATGTCTACAGGGCTGGGCTATATACAGGGGGGCTATATACAGGGGGATTATATCTGCTGGGCTAAATACAGGGGGACTATATCTACAGGGGGGCTATATACAGGGGGACTATATCTGCTGGGCTATATACAGGGGGACTATATCTGCTGGGCTATATACAGGGGGGCTATATACAGGGGGACTATATCTACAGGGGGGCTATATACAGGGGGACTATATCTGCTGGGCTATATACAGGGGGACTATATCTACAGGGCTGGGCTATATACAGGGGGACTATATCTGCTGGGCTATATACAGGGGGACTATATCTATTGGGGGGCTATATACAGGGGGACTATATCTACAGGGCTGGGCTATATACAGGGGGACTATATCTACAGGGCTGGGCTATATACAGGGAGACTATATCTACAGGGGGGCTATATACAGGGGGACTATATCTACAGGGGGGCTATATACAGGGGGACTATATCTACAGGGCTGGGCTATATACAGGGGGACTATATCTACAGGGCTGGGCTATATACAGGGGGACTATATCTACAGGGGGGCTATATACAGGGGGACTATATCTACAGGGCTGGGCTATATACAGGGGGACTATATCTGCTGGGCTATATACAGGGGGGCTATATACAGGGGGACTATATCTACAGGGGGGCTATATACAGGGGGACTATATCTACAGGGGGGCTATATACAGGGGGACTATATCTACAGGGGGGCTATATACTGGAGTGGGCTGTCTATAGAGCACCATATACAGGGGTGGGCTATATAGTATATAGCCCCCTGTAGATATAGCCCACCCCTGTATATGGTGCTCCATAGATAGCCCACCCCATTATATAGCCCCCCTGTAGATATAGTCGCCCTGTAGATATAGGCAAGCCCTGTAGATATATTCCCCCTGTATATAGCCCCCCTATGTATAGCCCACCCCTGTAGATATAGCCCCCCTGTGTATAGCCCAGCCCTGTAGATATGGTCCCCCTGTAGATATGGTCCCCCTGTAGATATGGTCCCCCTGTAGATATAGTCCCCCTGTAGATATAGTTCCCCTGTAGATATAGCCCACCCCTGTATATAGTCCCCCTGTAGATATAGCCCACTCCTGTATATAGTATCCCACAAATAGCTCCCCCTATAGTGCTCCACAGAAAGCCCACCCCTGTATATAGCCCCCTTGTACATATAGTCCACCCCTGTATATAGTGCTCCACAGATAGCCCACCCTTGTATATAGTATATACAGGGTGGGCTATCTGTGGAGCACTATATACAGGGGTGGACCATCTTGTGGAGCACTATATACAGGGGTGGACTATATGTACAGGGGGCTATATACAGGGGTGGGCTATCTGTGAAACACTATATACAGGGGTGTACTATATGTGGAGCACTATATACAGGGGTGGGCTATATCTACAGGGGGGCTACATACATGGTTGGGCTATCTGTAGAGCTCTATATACTGGGGTGGGCTATATCTACAGGGGGCTATATACAGGGGTGGGCTATCTGTAGAGCACTATAGGGGGAGTTATTTGTGGGACACTATATACAGGGGTGGGCTATATGGGGGCACTATCTACAGGGGGCTCTATGGCAGGCACTATCTACAGGGGGCACAGTGTGTGTGTGGGACACGGTGTATGGTGCTATTATAATTAGAGGTGCAGTGTATGGCGCTATTATATTTAGGGGCGTAGTGTGTGGTATAATGATAACTTTATATTTATTTATAGGTGCAGAAATGTTGGAAAAGTGAGAAGCTGAAGACATGTGAGCGGCAAACTGCAGAAATGGACCGGGAGAAGTCATCATAGAGATCTGGACCAAATGGAGAAAAATAACTAGAATCTGAGACGTCACCGGTGAGTCACTTAATGTAAATGTTTATTCTGCCTCTAATTAGTATTGTAGTCCCTGTATGATCTGCAGCGAGATGATGGGTGATATGATTATGATAGGATTTATTTTTTGTAAAACGACATCTCCCAGCATATCCTTACCATTGTTTGGGCCATGCTGGGAGCTGTAGTTTTACGCCGTACAAACCTATACGGCAGGGGTTGCACTAAATTGAGCTGTATTTGTGCTGGGGCTGTATATATGTAGTGAGCTTGGTTCTTGTGTTGTGTATAGAACCATATTGCTTGTGAAATATACAAATAATTTTATGCTCGCGTTACATAAAAATAAATGACACGTCGATTGGTAGAGAAAACAAACACGGCGAGGGGGAAGGAGATGTTGGGAAAGAGGTTGGGGGGGGCGCCAAACTGAATCTTTGCCCTGGGTGCTGGAGAACCTAGCTACGCCTCTGGGTTTAGGTAGCAGCCTATTGCTCCTAGTTAGGAAAGCAATCAAACATGTCCCAACGGACATTTAGTGCCGAAGAGGCATATTCATTTCTTGCCTCCGACACAGAGTCGTCGGATGGTGAGACTCTGTTTTATTTATCCACCTCCTCATCCAGTGATGAAGAAGAGGAACCTCCTAGGAGATGCCCCTTGACCACCAGTGCAGTTGAAGCCCCCGAGCGAAATGACCCCGCCGCAGTTCAAGCCCCCATTTGGACCCCCACACCAGACATTTATGAGCCCAAAATCCCAGAGTTAAAATTTAATACGGCAGGGCTCAGTGAAATGGGCTTTTTCAAGTTCTTCTTCACTGATGACTTTATAGATCTTATGGTCTCCCAGACAAATTTATATGTCCAACAGTATATTACTAAGAACCCTACATCATTTTATGCCCAATCCTACAGGTGGACCCCTGTAGATGTAGCAGAGTTGGGCAAGTTCTGGGGACTTCACTTGAACATGGGGCTTCTGAAAAAGCCATCCATTAGGACCTACTGGAGCATGAACATCTTATACCATACCCCCAATGTACCGTATGGCCATGTCCAAGATGCATTATGAGGCAATATTTTGCTTCTTAAATTATAAGGATAATGAGCAGTGCCCACCCCGAGATGACCCCAGTTTTGACCGTTTGTACAAACTGAGACCCCTATTAGACCATTTCAGTGCTCGGTTTGCCCAAGCATACACCCCCGAGAAGTGTATTTCTATTGATGAGTCCCTGGTACATTTTAAAGGGAGGCTTCAATTCCGCCAGTACCTGCCGAGTAAGAGGGCAAGGTATGGCGTAAAGATGTATAAGTTGTGCGAGAGTGCATAAGGGTATACCTACAAATTTAGGATGTATGAAGGGAAGGACAGCAGTATTCAGCCCCCAGAATGTCCCCCCTTACTGGGAATTAATGCAAAAATTGTGTGGGATTTGGTGCACCCACTGCTGGACCAGGGTTACCACCTCTACTTGGATAATTTTTATACCAGCATCCCACTCTTCAAGTGCCTCGCTTCCAGAAGTCCTGCGGCATGCGGCACTGCTAGAAAAAATCTGAGAGGCCTCCCTAAGACTCTGCTTGGGCAAACACTCAGAAGGGGTGAGAGCAGGGCACAATCTAGCAGCAACATATTGTGTGTCAAGTACAAGGACAAGAGAGATGTCCTTGTATTAACAACAATACATGGCCACACCAGTACCCATGTACCTGTACGAGGTACCAGTATAGAGACCCCCAAACCAGACTGCATCCTGGACTACAATAGGTACATGGGAGGGGTTGACTTGTCAGATCAAGTCCTGAAGCCCTACAGCGCCATGCGGAAATCGAGGGTGTGGTCAGTGCCGCATCTGCCATGAGGCCAGGTGAGCCGACGGCCTCAGGCGGCACCACCTACCCAAACGCATTTTCATCCCGGGACGGACTGGACCAGGGGGAGGGGCCATGCAGACGCACATAGCAGACGTGCCGAACGTCTGTAACACTCCTCCTCCTCTCTGACGCTGTACACAGCACATGCAGCCAGAGAGGAGCAAGCCTGCAGGAGGAGCGACAAGCGACGAGCAGCACGAGCAGCACAAGGTTAGTTCCTGCCTTGCTGGGACCGGGACCCGTGACGTGAGTATACTGCAAGGGGGAGACTGGGCATTTTACCGACAGCAGAGGGCTCTATGGGGCTGGAATAATCCACCCCATAGAGCCCTCACATCACTATAATGGAAGGATTAGTGTGGGTGGGGGAGGGTCTGAGCATCTGTCTGACTTACTGCAGAGAGCTCTATAGGGGGGGGATTCTGCCCCCCCCTTTAGAGCAGTCAGTCAGATTCTCAGACCCCCCTAACCTTTCAGTATAGTAACTAGTCAGGGCTCTATGGTGGGGGGGTAATTCCCCCCTATAGAGCCCTCTGCTGTCAGTAAAACGCCCAGACCCCCCCCCCCTTGCAGTATACTCCTGCCTTTGTAGCTTTCCTGTGCTTAATTAGCGTGGGAAAGCTACAATCAGGGCTGTGACTGGTGAGTTTCACAGTCACTCCCAGTACACACTGCATGCAGCAGCTGCGGCATTCAGTCTGACTGTGAGTCTCTGACCAGTCACCACCCACACGCAGCAGAAAGACAGGATAGGCTGATAGTGCCGGTCATTGAATAAACCCTCAACTACTACAGTTTCAGACACATTGACTATGATAGTTTCTATAGTGTAGTGGTTAGCTTGTCTGCCTTATGTATCGAGGTTGCTGGTTCAAATCATAGCTGGGGTTTTTTTTTTTTTTTTTTATATTAATATTTTGTTTTGGGCTTTGTTCACACTAGCATTAATATACGCTTACCTCTCTTCCGTCAGAGGAAGAGAGGATCGATACGTTAAACGGAAAGCAACGGCTCCATTAGAATTACCATTGCTTTCAATGGTAATTCTTTTGTATCAGTTGCTTTCCGTTTGTCTCCGTTCGCTAGGTTTCCGTTCTTTTGAACGGAAATTAAAGTTCTGCAGACTGCACTTTTGTTTCCTTTAAAAAAAACGGAAACTTAGCGAACGGAGACAAACGGAAAGCAACTGATACAAAAGAATTACCATTGAAAGCAATGGTAATTCTAATGGAACCGTTGCTTTCCGTTTAACGTATTGATCCTCTCTTCCTCTGACGGAAGAGAGGTAAACGTATATTAATGCTAGTGTGAAAGAAGCCTTAGGGCCTGTTCACATCAGCGTTGGCTTTCCGTTCTGGGGTTCCGTCGGAGGTAACCCCGCAACGGAAAGTCAAACTGAAACCACAGCTTCCGTTTCTGTCACCATTAGCGCAGTCGACTGCGCTATTGATTCCGCCACAAAAACGGAAACGGTGACTAACGGAAACCATTAGCAATGTTTCCGTCACCATTGATTTCAATGGTGACTGAAACGGAAGCTGTGGTTTCAGTTTGACTTTCCGTTGCGGGGTTCACCCGACGGAAACCTCCCACGGAACCCCAGAAAGGAAAGCCAACGCTGATGTGAACAGGCCCCAATCCTTCCCCATAAACCTGCCCCCGCTAATTAAAATAAATATATTATATAATGTATATAGCGCTGTATCCTGTATCCGTCAGGTCAGCGGGTCCTGCAGGATCGAGCTGTTACCGATCACATCTAAGTTCATAACTTATAACTTAGATGTGATCGGTAATAGGCGACCTAATGGATTCAGGTCTCAGCGCCATGGCCGCCATCAGGGAGGTACTGCCGGTACTGCTGTCAGGGGCCCGGTCAAAATTTGAAAAAACGGGGGCCCGTGCTCCACTGCCGGAATGCATTTGCTCACGGGCCCTTATGATTTCACTTTGGTGAAAGGAACAGGTCCCATCACGGAGCCGGGGCCCGTTGTTTGCATCAGAGTAAAATCATAAGGGCCCGCTGTTCACATAGAGCCTGCCCCTCCTCCTCCTCCTCTACAGCGGCGTGACAGCGCGTGTGGAGGAGACGTCATGAAGGTGGCGGGAGGTTTGAATGCAGTGGAGGCGGGACAAGCAGCAGCAGCAAAAGAAGACTCCTGACCCAGTGAGTACAGCATATAATGTCTGTGTCAGTATGTAATGTCTGTCTGTCAGGTTGCTGCTGCCCGGAGCCTCCTCACATCACATCCCCACAATAAAAATCAGTGTTACCTATGTCACATTATACCCTCTCAGCTCTGCTTCATATCCTTGTATCGCTAGTAGCATTTCTTACCTCTTATCTCCCGGGCTGTGTAGCAGAGGGAGAAGACAGGTTTATTGTCCCGTTATACGCAGCCCAGGAGATAAGAGCCATCGCAGAGCTGCTGCTAGTGATATAATGCAGTGCTTCAGTGTCCGGAGGATCATACAGACCAGGGTAAGACACTTGCTTTCTACGGGGGTTAGATGACAATGGGGACAGGGAGATGATGGTGTAGTGGGTAAGAGATAATAATGGATGGTGGATGACACTGAAGGAGACATTATACTAGGGGGATGATAACTGGGGGAAAAGAGGATATCTGAAAGGAGGGGTAGAGGAACGAGAGAGGATACGAGGGGGAGGGGGAGAGATCTTTAAGGTTATGTACACCTCTTTTTTTTTATACCAAAAAGTTTATTAGTGTGTGTTATGAAACTTTGTAAATACTTTTTATTCAAAATAATTGTTACTTTATGTGATACAGCTGCTTTGTATCCTGTATACAGAGCAGCTGTATTGTGCGCAGAGACCTGTATCTGTCAGGTCCGAGGGACTGACGGGTACAGTCTCGGCGGGCCAGGATCCACCTGTTATCGATCAAATCTAAATTATGAACAGGGACACGCAGGACCCGCTGACCTGACAGATAAAGGTTTCAGTGCATGATACAGCTGCTCTGTATCTCAAAGTAAAAATATATATTTTTTAAAAGTATTTACAAAGTAGCACCAAACAGACTGCTAAAACAACAAATACCACACTCACTTTACATAGCCTTCAAACATGTGGTGGGTAGAGACAGGGCCGGCCTTAGGATAGATGGCGCTCCGTGCAAAATTATCTTTCGGCGCCCCACCCCATCATAAAAAAAATGGCCCATAAAAAAAAGTATAATGCCCTCCATAGTATAATGCCCCTTTAGTTCCTCCCATACAGTATAATAATAATAATATATTATAACCCCTTCAAGGACACAGTATTTTGTCCTCTAATTTTGCCCACACAGTATTATGCCCCCTAAGTGCCACACACAGTATATTTCCCCCTGTAGTGTCCCTACACAGTATAATGTCCGCTTAGTGGCCCCTACACAGTATAATGCCCCCCTCCCCATCCTGCCACACAGAGCCCCCCTGTAGATAGTGCCCCCTGTAGATTGTGCGATACAGCCTTCCGTTAGACAGCGCCATACAGCCCCCACCTCACCCTTTTAGATCGTGCCATACAGCCCCCACCTCACCCTTGTAGACAGTGCGATACATCCCCTATCTCCCCCCCCCCTGTAGATCGTGCCATACACCTCTCTCATGTAGACAGTGCCATACAGCCCTCACCTCCTCCTTGTAGACAGTGCCATAAAGCCCCACACCTCCCCCTTGCAGACAGTACCGTACAGCCCCCACCTCCCTTATGTAGACATTGTGTTAGGGATCTGCCAGGTACTACGTCTAGGTATACTCCTGGGATTAATCAATCCACACCTGAGGCCAGACCTGTTCGACTGACACCATCTCCCACCCACTAGGGTGGCAGGCTCAGGAGTGGGAGAGCCTATCGCGGCCTGGTCAGTCGGAGTTAGCTCCGCCCCCTGTCCTTTATTACCTGCTGTGTTCTCCTCCTCAGTGCTTGTAATTCTTTTGGATTCCTGGCCCCACTGCTGCTTGCTCCAGCCTGCTTCTGCCGTGCTTCTGCCTTGCTGCTGTTCTGCTTAACCCGCTTTGCCTCCGGCTTGCTTCCTCCTCCGTGCTCACTTGGGTATACTCCACTTCATCCTGGTCCTGACAACTCATTCACCGCTCCGTTTCCTCGCGGCGTTCCGTGGGCTACTGCCCCTTCCCTTGCGTGTTCCCTGTTTGTTCTCCCGTGCACTTAGACAGCGTAGGGACCGCCGCCCAGTTGTACCCCGTCGCCTAGGGCGGGTCGTTGCAAGTAGGCAGGGACAGGGCGGTGGGTAGATTAGGGCTCACTTTCCCTTCACCTCCTTCCTGCCATTACATAATTACAAGCCTCTTACCTAGTCTACCATTTCCCCTACGCTGACGCTATCATGGACCCCCTTGAGACCCTGACCCAGCAGATGCAGGGCCTCTCCCTACAGGTCCAGGCCCTGGCCCAGAGGGTCAACCAGGGTGACGCTGCCGTAGTAGTTCCCCTCACCTCACCTCTAGAACCCGACATCAAGTTACCTGACCGGTTCTCAGGGGACCGTAAGACGTTTCTCTCCTTCCGGGAGAGTTGCAGACTGTATTTCCGCCTTAAACCCCACTCCTCAGGTTCCGAGAACCAGCGGGTGGGTATCATCATATCCCGACTCCAGGAAGGGCCCCAAGAGTGGGCCTTCTCCTTGGCTCCTGACGCCCCTGAACTTTCCTCTGTTGATCGCTTTTTCTCTGCCCTCGGACTCATTTACGACGAGACTGACAGGACTGCTTTAGCCGAGAGTCAGCTGGTGACCTTACGTCAGGGTAGGAGACCGGTTGAGGAGTACTGTTCTGATTTTAGAAAGTGGTGCGTAGCTTCTCGGTGGAACGATCCGGCCCTAAGGTGCCAGTTTAGGTTAGGATTATCTGACGCCCTGAAGGATCTGCTGGTTAGCTACCCCTCTTCTGACTCCCTTGACCAGGTTATGGCCCTAGCAGTACGACTTGACCGACGTCTCAGGGAACGTCAGCTTGAACGCTTCAATGTGCTCCCCTCTGACTTTTCTGCGATCCCCCCCGAGGTCCCGTCTCCTCGCCCCTCCACGGAGGACTCGGAGGTACCTATGCAACTCGGGGCCTCCATGTCTCCTCGACAACGTAGGGAGTTTCGCAGAATGAATGGTCTCTGCTTCTACTGTGGGGACGACAAGCATCTTCTGAACACCTGTCCCAGGCGCAAGAATAAAAAGCCGGAAAACTTCCGCGCCTAAGTGATCATCGGGGAGGTCACTTGGGCGCACAGGTATTTCCCGTTAATGTGAAATGCAATAAAATTTTGCTTCCCTTTCAGGTCTCGTTTGCTGGCCGGTCTGCCACTGGCAGTGCCTTCGTGGATTCTGGCTCATCTGCTAATATCATGTCTGTGGAATTTGCTATGTCTCTAAAAATGCCTTTTATTGATTTACCTTATCCTATCCCTGTAGTAGGTATCGACTCAACTCCCCTTGCTAATGGTTATTTTACTCAGCATACTCCTGTTTTTGAACTCCTGGTTGGCTCCATGCATTTGGAGCAGTGCTCTGTACTGGTGATGCAGGGATTATCGTCTGATCTGGTATTAGGTCTTCCCTGGTTGCAGTTGCATAATCCCACGTTTGATTGGAATACTGGGGATCTCACCAAATGGGGTAGTGAATGTCTCATGTCATGTCTTTCTGTTAACTCTATTTCTCCCCGGGAGGAGGTAAACACGCTTCCTGAGTTTGTTCAGGACTTCGCCGATGTGTTTTCTAAGGAGGCCTCCGAGGTGTTGCCCCCCCCCCCATAGAGATTACGATTGCGCCATCGATTTGGTGCCTGGTGCCAAGCTTCCTAAGGGTAGGATATTTAATCTTTCATGTCCTGAACGTGAAGCTATGAGGGTGTATATCCAAGAATGCCTGGCCAAGGGTTTCATTCGCCCCTCGACTTCTCCTGTAGGTGCTGGCTTCTTCTTTGTGGGGAAGAAGGATGGTGGTCTTAGGCCGTGCATTGATTATCGTAACCTGAATAAGGTCACCGTAAGGAACCAGTACCCACTTCCTTTGATTCCGGATCTTTTTAATCAGGTTCAGGGAGCCCAATGGTTTTCTAAGTTCGATCTACGGGGGGCATATAACCTTATCCGCATCAAAGAGGGGGATGAGTGGAAAACTGCGTTCAACACACCCGAGGGTCATTTCGAATACCTGGTCATGCACTTTGGGTTGTGTAATGCCCCTGCTGTCTTCCAGAATTTTATTAATGAAATCCTGAGAGATTACCTGGGTAATTTTCTTGTTGTGTACCTTGATGACATACTGGTGTTTTCCAAGGACTGGTCCTCCCACGTGGAGCATGTCAGGAAGGTGCTCCAGGTCCTTCGGGAGAATAATCTGTTTGCTAAGACTGAAAAATGTGTCTTTGGGGTACAGGAGATACCATTTTTAGGGCAAATCCTCACTCCTCATGAATTTCGCATGGACCCTGCCAAGGTTCAGGCTGTGGCGGAATGGGTCCAACCTGCCTCCCTTAAGGCGTTACAGTGTTTTTTAGGGTTCGCCAACTATTACAGGAGATTTATTGCTAACTTCTCGGTCGCCGCTAAGCCTCTTACGGACCTTACTCGCAAGGGTGCTGATGTCCTCCATTGGCCCCCTGAGGCCGTCCAGGCCTTTGAGACCCTCAAGAAGTGCTTTATCTCGGCCCCCGTGCTGATTCAGCCCAACCAAGAGGAGCCATTTATTGTGGAGGTTGACGCATCCGAGGTGGGAGTGGGGGCCGTCTTGTCCCAGGGTACCAGCTCCCTCACCCATCTCCGCCCCTGTGCTTACTTCTCTAGGAAGTTTTCGCCCACGGAGAGTAACTATGATATTGGCAACCGCGAACTTCTAGCCATTAAATGGGCTTTTGAAGAGTGGCGGCACTTCCTGGAGGGGGCCAGACACCAGGTAACGGTCCTTACGGATCACAAGAATCTGGTTTTCCTAGAATCGGCCCGGAGGCTTAATCCTAGACAAGCTCGGTGGGCACTATTCTTTACCAGATTTAATTTCTTGGTTACCTATAGGGCTGGGTCCAAGAATATTAAGGCTGATGCCCTGTCACATTGTTTCATGGCCAATCCTCCTTCCAAGAAGGATCCTGCTTGTATTTTACCCCCTGGTATAATCGTTTCTGCCACGGATTCTGATTTAGCTTCTGATATCGCGGCTGATCAGGGTGCAGCTCCCGGGAACGTCCCTGGGGACAAACTGTTTGTTCCCCTGCAATACCGGCTAAGGGTACTCAGGGAAAACCATGACTCCGCTCTATCTGGTCATCCTGGCATCTTGGGCACCAAACACCTCATTACCAGAAACTATTGGTGGCCTGGGTTGCCTAAAGACGTTAGGGCTTACGTCGCCGCTTGTGAGGTTTGCGCTAGGTCCAAAACCCCTAGGTCCCGACCTGCGGGCCTACTACGTTCCTTGCCCATTCCCCAGAGACCTTGGACCCATATCTCCATGGATTTTATCACCGATTTGCCTCCATCTCAGGGCAAGTCGGTGGTGTGGGTGGTAGTAGACCGCTTCAGCAAGATGTGCCACTTTGTGCCCCTTAAGAAGCTACCTAACGCCAAGACGTTAGCTTCTTTGTTTGTGAAACACATCCTGCGTCTCCATGGGGCCCCAGTCAATATCGTTTCTGACAGAGGGGTACAATTTGTTTCCTTATTTTGGAAAGCCTTTTGTAAAAAGTTGGAGATTGATCTGTCCTTCTCCTCCGCCTTCCATCCCGAAACTAATGGCCAAACGGAGAGGACTAACCAGTCCCTGGAACAATATTTAAGGTGTTTCATCTCTGACTGTCAATTCGATTGGGTCTCATTCCTTCCCCTTGCTGAATTTTCCCTGAATAACCGGGTCAGTAACTCGTCAGGGGTCTCCCCGTTTTTCTGTAATTTCGGGTTTAACCCAAGGTTCTCCTCCGTTTCCCCTGGTTGTTCCAATAATCCTGAGGTAGAGGATGTTCATCGGGAACTGTGCACTGTCTGGGCCCAGGTACAGAAGAACCTAGAGGCGTCCCAGAGCGCACAAAAGATTCAGGCGGATAGTAGACGTTCTGCTAACCCCCGGTTTGTCGTCGGGGATTTGGTCTGGTTGTCGTCCAGGAACTTGCGCCTTAAGGTCCCGTCCAGGAAGTTTGCTCCCCGATTTATTGGGCCTTATAAGATCATTGAAGTCCTCAACCCTGTATCCTTCCGTCTGGAGCTGCCCCCATCCTTTCGCATACATGACGTCTTCCATGCCTCCCTCCTTAAACGCTGCTCCCCGTCCTGGTCCCCCTCGAGGAAACCTCCTGTTCCCGTTCTCACCCCTGAAGGGGTGGAATTCGAGGTGGCCAAGATTATGGACAGTAGGATGGTCCAGGGCTCCCTCCAGTACCTGGTCCATTGGAGAGGGTACGGGCCGGAGGAGAGGACTTGGGTACCTGCCCGTGATGTTCACGCTGGGGTATTGATCAGGAGGTTCCACCTTCTCTTCCCTACTAAACCGGGTCCTCTTAGTAAGGGTCCGGTGGCCCCTCATAAAAGGGGGAGTACTGTTAGGGATCTGCCAGGTACTACGTCTAGGTATACTCCTGGGATTAATCAATCCACACCTGAGGCCAGACCTGTTCGACTGACACCATCTCCCACCAACCAGGGTGGCAGGCTCAGGAGTGGGAGAGCCTATCGCGGCCTGGTCAGTCGGAGTTAGCTCCGCCCCCTGTCCTTTATTACCTGCTGTGTTCTCCTCCTCAGTGCTTGTAATTCTTTTGGATTCCTGGCCCCACTGCTGCTTGCTCCAGCCTGCTTCTGCCGTGCTTCTGCCTTGCTGCTGTTCTGCTTAACCCGCTTTGCTTTGCCTCCGGCTTGCTTCCTCCTCCGTGCTCACTTGGGTATACTCCACTTCATCCTGGTCCTGACAACTCATTCACCGTTCCGTTTCCTCGCGGCATTCCGTGGGCTACTGCCCCTTCCCTTGCGTGTTCCCTGTTTGTTCTCCCGTGCACTTAGACAGCGTAGGGACCGCCGCCCAGTTGTACCCCGTCGCCTAGGGCGGGTCGTTGCAAGTAGGCAGGGACAGGGCGGTGGGTAGATTAGGGCTCACTTTCCCTTCACCTCCTTCCTGCCATTACACATTGCCATACAGCCTGCCCACCTCCCTCATGTAGACAGTGTCATACAGCCCCCACCTCCTCCTTGTAGACAGTGCCATACAGCCCACACCTCCCTCATGTAGACAGTGCCATACAGCCCCCACCTCCTCCTTGTAGACAGTGCCATACAGCCTCCCAACTCCCTCATGTAGACAGTGCCATACAGCCCCCCACCTCCCCCTTGTAGATCGTGCCATACAGCCTCCCAACTCCCTCATGTAGACAGTGCCATACAGCCCCCCACCTCCCCCTTGTAGATCGTGCCATACAGCCTCCCAACTCCCTCATGTAGACAGTGCCATACAGCCCCCCACCTCCCCCTTGTAGATCGTGCCATACAGCCTCCCAACTCCCTCATGTAGACAGTGCCATACAGCCCCCCACCTCCCCTTGTAGATCGAGCCGTACAGCCCTCCCACCCCTTCCTTGTAGACAGTGCCCCCAAACAAACAAAACAAGTTGTACTCCGCTAGGCCCCGTTCCCACGATGAACTGAGCTGCTCCACGACGGGATCCTTGCGTTGGCCGGGGTGATCCTGTAGCCTAGTACAGAGTTTCACAACATTTTCGGACTCGAGGCACCACTGGAAAAAGAAAATGTCCTCAGGGCACCCCTAATTTAGAGAAAGACAGAAAATGGCTAAAAACAAGCACTACACTCGTAGGGTATGTTCACACAGCGTTTTTTGTAAGACAAAAAAAATCTGCCTCAAAATTCCTTCAGGAACTGACAGCATTGTTTGACCTTTTTTTTTTTTTGCGTTTTTTTAAGCTGTTGAAGCGAATGCAAAAGATGCAGGAAAAAAAAGCTCCAAACGATATTTACTACCTCCTATTAATTTCAATTGGAGCTCAGAGGTGGAAACCACTTGAAGACCATCAGCTCCCCACTCCCAGTAAAATAATCATCGTCCCCCCACTCCCAGTAAAATAATCATCGGCCCCCCACTCCCAGTAAAATAATCATCGGCCCCCACTCACAGTGAAATGACCATCAGCCCCCCCACTCACAGTAAAATGACCATCAGTCCCCCCCTCACAGTAAAATAACCATCAGCCCGTCACTCACAGATTCCCCCTGTAGATAGTGCCACACAGGCCCTTGTAGGTAGTGCCACACAGCCCCCTGTAGATAGTGCTACACAGCCACCTGTAGATAGTGCCACACAGCCACATGTAGATAGTGCCATACAGCCCCCTGTAGATAGTGCCACACAGCCACCTGTAGATAGTGCCACACAGCCCCGTTGTAGGTAGTGCCACACAGCCCCGTTGTAGGTAGTGCCACACAGCCCCGTTGTAGGTAGTGCCAAACAGCCCCGTTGTAGGTAGTGCCACACAGCCCCGTTGTAGGTAGTGCCACACAGCCCCGTTGTAGGTAGTGCCACACAGCCCCGTTGTAGGTTGTGCCACACAGCCCCCTTGTAGGTTGTGCCACACAGCCCCCTGGTAGGTAGTGCTACAAAGCCAAGTGGTAGGTATTGCCACACAGCCCCATGGTAGGTAGTGCCATACAGCGCCCTTGCAGGTAGTGCCACACAGCCCCCTTATAGATAGCACCCCCCCTTCCTGTAGATAGCTGCACTGTAGCTCCCTGAAAGAGCGGAATCCCCCTGTGGCCAGGAATTCCGCTCCTGGAGCGCTCCACTTGATGTCTCTGTCCGTATATGGACAGTGACATCAGGGGCAACTCCTGAAGCAGAATCCCAGTCCACAGCGTTGCCGACGCTGTGACCGGGGATTCTACTCCAGGAGAAGCCCCTGTCGTCTGTGTCCATTTATGGACAGTGACGTCAAGGGCTTCTCCTGGAGTGGAATCCCCGGTCACAGAGTCGGCAACGCTGTAAACGGGGATGCCCCTTCAGGAGTTGCCCTGATGTCACTGTCCATATACGGACAGAGACATCAAGCGGAGCACTCCAGGAGCGAAATTCCTGGCCACAGGGGGATTTCGCTACTTCAGGGAGCTACAGTGGTGCTGGTAGATTGAAGTGCAGGGAGATACCTCCCTGCTCTGCTATAGTACGCCGCCGGCCATGGGGGGGCCTTTTCCAACGGGCGGCACGGGCGCCCTCATGCCCGGTGTTACCACCCATGCCACTTTCTGTTCTCCCAGAAATCCCCTCCTCCTTCCCCCGCTGAGCCCTGGCACTTAGTCTCTCCACCTTGCCCCCTGATACCCACCAGCTAGCTCTGCCCTGCCCCTCCAAAGAGATCTCCTACTAGTTTGCTTTTCACCGCTGCCTTACTTCCGACCCCTTTACTCTGTGCCCACCCCAATAGTGAGGGGGGCCCCAGACTCCTTGGCTGTATGGGGCCCAGAAATTTCTGATGGCGGCCCTGCTCAGCGCTATATACAGCTGCTCTGTATACAGAATACAATGCAGCTGTATCTCAAAAAGTACAAATCATTTTCAATAAAAAGTAATTAAAACTTGCACCAATCGCATTAATAGATATCTTTATATATCATAGTGACATGTCCGAAGTTTTCATCGGTGGGGGACCGAGCACTGAGGCCCCCACCGATCACTAAAACGAAGCAGCAGAAGTGCTCGGGTGAGCGCTGTGCCGCTTCATTTATGATCGACTTTCAGCCGAGTGAGCGGTGTACGGACTCTGCTCCAAGGAAAGCCAAACAGAATTGAAGAGGCACACCGCTCACCCGAGCACTTCTGCTGCTTAGTTTTAGCGACTAGTGGAGGGTCTCAGTGTTCAGACCCCACTGATCAAAACTTCTGACATGTCAAAAGTTTTTTAAAAAGTTGTTACACTTTAAAGAGAATCTTTCACCTGCCCACAGATTTGCATTTGAGTGCAGCATGTAATGGGGAGGGCTGCACAAACTCTGGGGCACTTTATATTTTTTCTCCTACCCTCTTTCCTTACTTAGATATCTGTGCTGTAATATTTGGCGCTCGATATTTAAATAACCCCATAAACTGCCAATGGGGCGGTAATTGGCAAGGGGGCGTGTAACATCGCTGTGACACTGCCCAATCCGCTATGGACAATGTCAACAGCAAGAGCTGGAGAGAGGAGATCATGTGCGCGCGCACGCTCTCACTCTTTAGCTCTCGGCAGGCAAGTACAAGACTGTGATCTCAGGTGAGAGATCAGTCTTATCGTCCTTGTCTGCCGAGAGCTAAAGAGTGAGAGCGTGCGTGCGCGCACAGCTCTGATGCCATGAAACAGAAGAAGAAGAATTCACACTCTTCTTCTCCTCTTGTGTTCCTTAGTGGTGGCGGAGCTGCGCGCACGCGCTCTCTCCAGCTCTTGCTGTAACGCTGACCGTAGCTGATTCGACAGTGTCATGGCGATGTTACACGCCCCCTTGCCAATTACCTCCCCATTGACAGTTCATGGGGTTATTTAAATATCGGGCGCCAAATATTACAGCACTGATATCTAAATAACGAAGGAGGCTAGGAAAAAATTGTAAAGTGCCCCAGAGTTTGTGCAGCTCTCCCCATTACATGCTACACTCAGCTGTACATGTATGGGGAGGTGAAAGGTTCTCTTTAAAAGAAAGGTGTTATAATTATTTTTTTGTATTTGATAGGTTTTATTTTATGGGCCTAATTTTTCTAATTATTTTAATATGTTTCCGAAGGTAGCTATTTATTCATATGTCTGTGGGGACAGCCAACTTTATTTTTATTTTTCATACTGCTCATTTTTGTTTTGCAGGTTCCGCTGGACCATTTGCACTACGTCGTAGATTCGTTGGACTACTGCGATGATTTAAGCTTTATTTTTATTTTTTTAATAAAATGGTTAAAGTGGATTCTGTGGAAGAGTTGTCATTTCAATAAAATATATTTCTATATGTCTCTGTTTTTTAATACTTCATTACCGCCTTAGTAATGGCTGCTGTCTGATTGAGAGCGTCCATTACTAAGAAGGGGCTTAGTGTTAGCCAGTAATAAGGCTAGCACTAACCCCTATTATTACCCCGGTACCCACCGCCACCAGGAGTACTGGGAAGAGCTGGGTACGATCCAGCACCCGACCGTCTGAAGAGAAGGGCGGGTACTGGGGTGGCCGAAGGCTGGTACTATCAGGCTCGGAATGGCCAAAAACCATGGCCCTTCCCACCCTGGTAATGCTAGGCTGCTGCTGCTTTATTGTATCTGGCTGGTTATGAAAAATGGAGGGGATCTCACGTAATTTTTTTTCTATTATTATTTTTTTTTAAAAGACGTGGGGTTCCCGCTATTTTTCACAACCAGCCAGATACAATACAGCAGCTGCAGCCTAGCATCACCAGGGTGGGAAGGGCCACGTTTTTTTATCCCTTCCCAGCCTGGTAAAACCAGCCTGTGGCCGCCCTGCTGCCTTACCGTTGCTTCAGATGGTCGGGTACTGGATCGTACTCCCCTCGCGGCAGTGAGAATCGGGGTAATAATAGGGGTTAGTGATAGACTTTTTACTGGCTAACACGAAGCCCCTTCTTAGTAATGGACGCTCTCAATCAGACAGCAGCCATTACCAAGGCCATAATAAAGTATTAAAAAAAACAGACATAAGAAAAACTTTTATTGAAATCTAAACTCCCCCTTGCAACCCTCTTTCACCATTTTATTTTTGTTTTTTAAAAGTAGATCATCGGAGTAGTCCAATGAATCTACGACGTAGTCCAAACGCTCCAGCGGAACCTACCAAAAAAAAAGCAGTATAAAATTTTTAAAAACTTACATTTGCCACAATAGTCACTCGATATAACTATACTGTAATCACTTATATGGTTTGCAGATATCTTGTGTATAACTGGTATCTACCTCTATAAGGTCACTATATGGTGGTAATATTGGTCTATATATAGTGTGATTTATTCACTAACAGTATGGTGGGTTTTTTCTGACACTATGTTGTAGTAATATGTGATCATGGTTTGGTAGTTTTATTCAGTAACAGTATGGGGGTATTATTTAGTAATAGTATAAAGGTATTATTCAGTAACAGTATGGGGGTATTATTCAGTAACAGTATGGGGGTATTATTCAGTAACAGTATGGAGGTATTATTCAGTAACAGTATGGGGTATTATTAAGTAACAGTATGGGGTATTATTCAGTAACAGTATGGGGTATTATTCAGTAACAGTATGGGGTATTATTCAGTAACAGTATGGGGGTATTATTCAGTAACAGTATGGGGTATTATTCAGTAACAGTATGGGGTATTATTCAGTAACAGTATGGGGGTATTATTCAGTAACAGTATGGGGTATTATTAAGTAACAGTATGGGGTATTATTCAGTAACAGTATGAGGTATTATTCAGTAACAGTATGGGGGTATTATTCAGTAACAGTATGGGGGTATTATTCAGTAACAGTATGGAGGTATTATTCAGTAACAGTATGGGGTATTATTCAGTAACAGTATGGGGTATTATTCAGTAACAGTATGGGGGTATTATTCAGTAACAGTATGGAGGTATTATTCAGTAACAGTATGGGGTATTATTCAGTAACAGTATGGGGTATTATTCAGTAACAGTATGGGGGTATTATTCAGTAACAGTATGGTGGTATTATTCAGTAACAGTATGGGGTATTATTCAGTAACAGTATGGGGGTATTATTCAGTAACAGTATGGTGGTATTATTCAGTAACAGTATGGGGGTATTATTCAGTAACAGTATGGGGGTATTATTCAGTAACAGTATGGGTGTATTATTCAGTCACTATGTGGTTATGGTGTGGTGGTATTATTCAGTAACAGTATGGGGTATTATTCAGTAACAGTATGGGGTATTATTCAGTAACAGTATGGGGTATTATTCAGTAACAGTATGGGGTATTATTCAGTAACAGTATGGGGGTATTATTCAGTAACAGTATGGAGGTATTATTCAGTAACAGTATGGGGTATTATTCAGTAACAGTATGGGGTATTATTCAGTAACAGTATGGGGGTATTATTCAGTAACAGTATGGAGGTATTATTCAGTAACAGTATGGGGTATTATTCAGTAACAGTATGGGGTATTATTGGTAATGTTGGTCTTACAATCTATGTAAATTACTGTGGGGGGGGGGCTGTGGGGAAGTGTGAGTGTGGCAGCAGATGATCAGGCTAAGAGACAGTCTGCAGAGTGGCATGTGATGTACTTTGACATATAGGTGATACTTACATGTGGAATGTGGGCCCATAACTTGTGTACAGCCCAGAGCCTAAGATCATATGAATCCACCACTGGCATCGAGCCAGCACAGGCAGACCACTACAATACAGCAGGTAGAGCAAAGAAACCAGCCCAGGACATGCCGCTTCAAAACAGCGCTAAGCGCGATCTGTCCTGGACTGGCCTGAATGTAATTGCAGAGAGTGACGCCGCAAATGAGACTGGCTGCCGAGGAGAGATATGGGGCAGGGCAGACTGTACTATTTGCACTGCACTGATTGGCAGTAAGAATAATTCTTTAAATATTTTCCATACTTCAAATAGCACTTTAAGGCTGTGTTCACACTGAGCTTTTTGCAGGAGGAAAATTCTGCCTCAAAATTCTGTTTGGGATTTCGAGGCAAATTTTGTCCTTCCTGCACGTCGTTTGCCGCGATTTTCACCGCGTTTTTCGCTCGCGGCCATTGAGTGCTACGGGCAAAAAACTCAGCGAAATACCCTTTCTCTTCCTCCCATTGATGTCAATGGGAGGTCAGAGGCGTAAACGCGCGAAGATAGGGCATGTCCCTTCTTTCTCGGGAGGCATTTTCGGCCGGTATTTGACGAGTTTTGCGGAGCGGTTTCCGCGCCCAAGAACTCGTCAAAATACTCCATGTGAACAGGGCCTAACAAATAAACATCAAATGCTTTCCTATTTAAAAAATGTATATATTGCGTGTTCGATGTGCAAAGCTAGGAATGAGAAAACTCAGATAGATTTTGGGTGGGGGGGGCGCCTTTTTATAGTTCGCCTCAGGCGGCAGACAGGCTAGGTTCACCCCTGGGTGTGGTATAAGAAGCTGGCCGTGCACATCATACAGATGGCATTGTACAATGCGTATGTGCTACGTCGATGTGCAGGCCAGAGGGGAACTTTCCTGGAATTTCAAGAGGTGATTATCAAGAACCTAATCTTTAGGACCAAGAATAGGGAGCATCCAGTACTTCCGGAAGCGAGGCCACACGCATCGTACCAGGGCAACACTTTCCAGGAGAAGTTCCCCAAACTGGCAAGAAGGGAAAAAGTCAAAAGAGGTGCAGAGTCTGCTCAAAGAGGGGGATAAGGAGGTAAACAATATACGAATGCGACACGTGTCCTGAAAAACCAGGGCTCTGTATGAAAGATTGTTTTCGAATTTATCATACATCCCTTAATTTTTAATTTACCCTGATACACTCCGCACAGCTTATGCCCCTCATCTTTCCCTTCTGAGCCCTGCCGTGTGCCAAGGCAGCTAATAACAGCCACATGTAGGGTATTGCCGTACCCGGGAGAACCCACATTACATCTTATGGTGTGTATATCTCCAGTGGCACATGCTGGGCACACTATATCGGGCACGGACATGCCATATATATATAGAAAATTGCAAATCTCACTCTGCCCCATCTGCTGCGCATTATCTTTTACACAGTACCTGTGGGGTCAAAAGGCTCACTACACCTCTAGATGAATGTCTTAAGGGGTGTAGTTTTTAAAATGGGGTCACTTCTCAGGGGTTTCAACTGTACTGGTACCTCAGGGGCTTCTGCATACATGACTTAGCACCAGAAAAACTCCAGTAGGCCAAATGGTGGTATCCACAAATGGTTTATCACCACAAATGGGGTATTGCCGCACCAAGGACAAATTGGGCAACAAAATGGGGTATTTTGTTTCCTGTGAAAATAAGAAATTTTGATAAAAAATGACATCTTATTGTTCTACACACAGGTATCCAGGCTACCAGGACTACTATTATGGGTAAGGCTATCTGAGTTATTAATGTTGGGAGTATTTTACTCTAGAAAACACCCTTTGGACACTTCTGTCCTTAACAAAACAGCTCACACTCAAACAACTAACGTTATATACGATAACACACTGCCCTATTCATATGTCCTTAATATAAGGACATTAAACACACCATACACTTGGTTTTCCTACTTACCTGTGTTCATATCATATAGAGTCTCTCCACTCATGTACCTTTTTAACATGTATGTTTTTATATGTATTTAATAAAATTTGTTATTCTTTTCATATATACTTGGCTCTATACTCTGTTTCTTGTGTGTGTATAGGGTTTAAGTAGAGTATAACAGAGAGAGTTCCCAGCATTATCATTCCCTTACCCCCCTACAACATTACGAATTATATTCACTTGGGACTGGTGTTGTTTTATTAAATTTCTTTTGATTCTCTTGATTTTTTTTGCTGTTTTTGACATTCCACTATGTTCTGCATAAAGCTTAGTGTCAGCTGTACTGTGACTTCTTTATCATAACTGTTAAAGGGGGTGAGGTAATAGCGGGATTCACTGGTTAGTGACACCCACTATTACTACCGCCTTTATAAACAGGTTCACTAGGGTTATGCCTAGTTTCCCTACCTTTTCCTTATACTAACGTCGATCTAATTGCTTTAGCGGCTACTCAAGGGAATAAGACAGTATAGTAAATAAAGGTAATATTTATTAACATACAGTAATCACTCTCATATGTATAATACAGTAACTAATCACTGTACAGTATAAACACTGTATCAAGATATTATACCGCCACCCACTTACATAAACATACACAGAATACAGTTACGTTACAACACAATAAACATAAGTTACTTGTGATTCTCACACGCTCTCTATCTCTATCCCACTCCCTCCTAATATAACTTTCCCTATACACTAAGGGTTAATACGGGATAAGGAGGAACAAGGGGACAGCAAGGGTTAACTCAGGGACTCTGGGACAGCAAGGGTTAACTCAGGGACTCTGGGACAGCAAGGGGTTAACTCAGGGACTCAGGGAAGCAAGGATTAACTTAGGGAGAGCAAGGGGTTAACTTACTCAGGGAGAGAAAGGGGTTAACTCAGGGAAGCAAGGGTTAACTCAGGAACTCAGGGACGCAAGGGTTAACTTAGGGAGAGCAAGGGGTTAACTTACTCAGGGAGAGCAAGGGGTTAACTCAGGGAAGCAAGGGTTAACTCAGGGACAGTAGGGACAGTATCAAGGGGTTAATTCAGGGAAGCAAGGGTTAACTCAGGGACAGTAGGGACAGTAACTCAGGGAGGCAAGGGTTACAGCAGGAGGAGACAGGGAGAGACAGGGTTAAGTGTAGCTGCTGCTACACTTGATACTTAGGGTATGTGCACACACACTAATTACGTCCGTAATTGACGGACGTATTTCGGCCGCAAGTCCCGGACCGAACACAGTGCAGGGAGCCGGGCTCTTAGCATCATACTTATGTACGATGCTAGGAGTCTCTGCCTCGCTGCAGGACAACTGTCCCGTACTGTAATCATGTTTTCAGTACGTGACAGTGGTCCTGCAGCAAGGCAGGGACTCCTAGCATCGTACATAAGTATGATGGTAGGAGCCCGGCTCCCTGCACTGTGTTCGGTCCCGGACTTGCGGCCGAAATACGTCCGTCAATTACGGACGTAATTAGTGTGTGTGCACATACCCTTAGCGTGACTTTGTGGAGCAGCAGAGGCAGCAGCAGTAACCCAGGTCTTTGGAGGAGAGAGAGAGAGGTCGGTGGTGTGTGATGGCAGCTCTCAGCTGATCTTCTTCAGCTTTGGCTCCTGAGCTCGGCTCCTGAGCGTACCGATGCAGGGCTATTTAACCCTGTCGGTACGCTCGCAGCGGGGAGTGTGGCGCTTGCTCCAGGCTAGCATGGGTCGGCATGGTGATAATGTATCACCAGCCGACTCATGAGAGCCCGCACGAGACAGTCCGTGCGCGCGGGAGACTTGAAATGGAGACAGGGGATAACTATCCCATGTCTCCATGGTTTCCTAACAAAGCAGGGACATGCTAATTGTCCTGCTCTGCTTCCAACCGCATTCATGACCAGGGCTGTTGTAGTTACAGCCCTGGCTCATGATACATTATATGTACTATACATACACATATATATTATATATATATGTGTATATTTATATATATACACACACACTGTATACATACATACTATATACATATATATATATATATATATATATACATATATATATACATACATATGGACACTTCCCTTTACAATAATGAAGCCATACCAGGCCCTTATACACCCTATATGCTTCCCCAATAGAATCCATAAAACATAAAAGGGCCGAGCAGTGCTCCGGGGTCTTTTCGCAAATCACTCTAGCTAGAATCGCAAATGAAAACGTTCACCATATTAACCAATTGGTAAACATTTGCGGAATCAGGAGATAACGCCTTTTCTCCTCCTACTTCTTTTATGCTCTAGCCCCTCTTCCCCTGATCCAGATAGAACTTCTCCAAGGGGAGGAGGGAGAACATCTCCACATACTCATCCTTCCCTATTTGTTTCCTGACCTCCTGCTTAAGATGGGCACCGATCCCTCGAAGCAGACATACACAGCCAAGTTATCCCTGTTTACCTAATTAGGTGTCTCAGTCTGGACTGAGACCGCAACCGCCTCATAACTCACCGGAAGAGGGTTAACAAGGGAAAATGTTTTACAGGACCGCCCACGCGAAAACCTGGGATGGACCCGCACCCTTCACCAGGGAACCGCCCACCATGTTCAGCAGGCACACCACTGAGTCCCTCAGGCATCTGCACACGCCTCCTGCTGTGTTACCCCACAGCCCCTAGCGGCAGGGGGCGAACCTGACCTAAACAATAATGGCACCAAGCACCAATAGTGATGCTTTTGAAAAGTATCAAAAAACTTTATTAAATATAGAGGACAAATGAATAAAAAGTGTCACACAATAGATATAGCAACATCTCCAGAGTGAAATACACAGGGTGAACATATGCCCATAACAATACGGATACATCTTATTTATAAAGTGTATAGTGCTAAGCAATATATATGAAATAAGGATAAATATACCATATATAATATAAATTGTCTTTACAATACTGCAGGATGAACAAGGACATGGACAAGAAGCTAAATACAAGTATTGATGGTCCTAGGATAGGTGCAACACATGTTCAAAAGAGTACAGCATATGAAATAACATGCCTCAATATATACCCATCTATATGACACAACCGGGATGGCGCCAACCACGACGCACGTTTCGGCACAGCCTTCATCTGGGGGTGACATCATCTCCTAACAGGTATAATATAATAATATATATATTATATAATATATTATTATATTATATAATATAATATAAATTTCGGCATAATAATGATACAACAGTAAAGTGGAGATGACCGTCCAACACTGCGAATTTAACCCCTTAATGACAATACGCCTTTTCACGGTGGTCATTAAAGGGGTTCTCTGGAAAAAACTTTATGGTCTCATGTTTACTTGATAAAGTGGTTCTGTTTCCACTAAACGCGTTGTACCTCAAAACCCCCTCTATCTCTCTTTTTTATGTATGTTTTATTATGATCTATTGTTTTAGACAATTAATTATATATATATATTTTCTCAAAAAAGTATTGCGCCTGGATGGTGTCTCTTTTTTACAGTGGATCCCACCTGGTACCCACTGTTTTTATCTACCTGCTCTTACTGAAGATGTCCTCAAAACTGGCTTAATGAGATGGTAGATCGGAGAGTGACTGAGGCAGTGGAGGCAAAACAGGGCGGACCTGTTGCAGGCAGCGGCTAAGGCATCTTGGCCCCCATTGGGGGACCTCTCTAGAACTCCAGTGAAGGACCTGGGCGTGTAGACGAAGCCAAGGCAGACCCAGCAGAACCGGGTTGATGGCTTTAGGCAGGACGAGGAAGTTGATCTTTTCTGAGTGAAGGACTCCGATTTGTAACGTAAGTGGTTTCATGATAGCCACAATAGGATCGGGCAATGGTAGTCCATTTACAGAAGCAACAGCAAGGGATCTCTCTAAAAGAACTGTGGGTAGATGTAGTCGGTCTACTAAATCCTGCTGGATGAAATCTGCAGCTGCCCTGGAGTCAAAATAGGCAGAGGAGAAGTGTGATGTCTCTCCCGAGATGATGGTCACAGGAATAGATAATTTGGAAGAGGTTTTGATGTTTGGCATCATCCCATCTAGAGTTGCCTCTCTAGGAGCTGGAGTTTTCCGGCTTTTGTGGACATTGGCGCACGAAAGGGCCTTTAAGGCCGCAATACAAACACAGACCTGAAGAGCGTCAGCGCTGTTTCTCCTGCTCGGACAACTTGACTCTGTCTACCTGCATTGGTTCCTCAGGTAGAGCAACAAGAGGGGGCAGTAGTGGTCTCTGGAACGAGGGTGCTAATCTGTGAAAACGTCTCTCCACCGAACCTCCTCATCGCGTTCCTGGATCCTCATGTTGACCCGGGTAGCCAACAGGATATGGGCATGCAAGGTAGGTGGGAGGTCGCGGGCTGCCAGCTCGTCCATGGTGTGTGAGGACAGTCCATGCCATAGGTCGCCACCAATGCTCCATTGTTCCATGCCAACTCTGCTGCCAGGGTACGGAAGGAGATGGCATACTCTCCTGCTGTGGACCCCCTTGCTTGAGGGTTAGCAGAGTGGCTGCTGCTAAGGATGTTCGACCCGGCTTCTTGAACACGTCACAAAAAGTCTGTAAGAACAGGGCTAAGTCCGAAAATTTGGGCCCCTGTCATTCCAGGATGGGGTTCGCCCATGCGAGGGACTTGCCAGCGAGGAGGGAAATAATGAACGCTACCTTGGCCTCATCAGAGGAGAAATGGTGAGCACGCAGTCATAGCGAGGAAAAAGAGGCAGTGCAACTGTGGATCCGGAAAACAGACAGTAGGAGTATTAGGCAGTGGAACGGCAGTAGTCTCTGGGGAAGGAAAAGGGAGTTGATCCAGTCGGGCGATGATGGAGTTTACAGCCACGAGGAGTTGATCCTGACGTGCATATAGATACAATATATACTATTGGGGTCCACCCCTTAGTAATTGCTGACGTGTATATAGGTCACGCATATCCGTCTGTATGACCTGAACTGTGGTCTTAGGCTGGCCAGCGGGTTCCATGGCCTGAGCGTACTGTCACAATATAGGGAACATATGTAGCTGACTTTAGCTTGACTAATAACGCATTAAATACACAGTGGAAAGATCCCTTATCTTGACCTTTTCAATGACTTCTCAATGGTTATTTTTGTGTGATATCACGCTGCAACAAGTTATCAGAGTCAAGTTAAAGATGGCTACATCCGTATGTGGACCCACTAGGCCGTGGGCTCCGGCTCAGATAGGGCTAGGTGTGGCAGGTTGCGCCAGACAAAGCAGATGGCACCAGGAATGGTAGATGACTCACAGACGTGGCATATCCAGCCGGCGGTACCACACGACTCTGATAAAAGGCAGGCACAGTTAGGAAACAGCAAGGGATACAGGAAATAGGATGCAGGGAACGGGAACTCTGGGATCAAGCAGGAAAATACTAAGGGACCCTTTGCAATACAAACATGGGAAAAGTACAAACAACGCTCAAGCAAGGAGTGGAAGGGCAGAGACCTTTTTATAATCCAGGGTGCACTGGGGTAGGATAAAAAACTTTTAGGAAGTGCGCACGCTGGCCCTTTAAGGCACTCCTCGCACACTCCAGGAAGGGAAGGCCGCGCCAGCCGTGGTCTCTTGGGAGGTGGCCAGGAAGTTGCGGTCGCGGCCGTTCATCACAGTGTGAGCGACAGAGGTCCGCAGTCATAACACTGAGATTTTTTTTGGTGTTGTATATATGTACTGAGCAGTGGCGTAACTACCGCCGTAGCGGCTGCTACGGGGCCCGCGGCATGAGGGGGCCCGTGTCGCCCGCCGGCACGGGCCCCCACCATGGCCGGAGGCTCCGCTGGCAGCCGCTATGGCTGCTACAGCGGGACGCCACTGAACACTACGGCAGAGCAGGGAGGTATCTCCCCGCTCTGCCATTAACTGGTTCCCGACCGCTGGCTGTATTTTTACGGCCAGCGGTCAGGGTCCCCAAAACCCGAGCCATAGACTTTTTACGACTCCGGTTTTAACTTACTGCCCGCGCGATCGGGCTGCTGAATGTCGGGTCTCCGGCTGTCAGTGACTGCCGGGGACCCTGAGGAGAGGATAGAAGCAGCTTTCGCTGCCAGCGATCATACTTGTATCCCCTATCCTGTGGATAGGGGATACATGTATTTTGTAGGACACACTGTAGGTCGCATTTTTTTGGAAAGGGGGGACGCTGTATGGCGTTCCCTACAGGGGGGGGGAACGCTGTATGGCGTTCCCTACAGGGGGGGCTGTATGGAGTTCCCTACAGGGGGGGGCTGTATGGCGTTCCCTACAGGGGGGGCTCTATGGCGTTCTCTACAGGGGGGGATGTATGGCGTTCCCTACAGGGGGGGCTGTATGGCGTTCTCTACAGGGGGGGCTGTATGGCGTTCTCTGCAGGGGGACTGTATGGCGTTCTCTACAGGAGGGCTGTATGGCGTTCTCTACAGGGAGGGCTGTATGGCGTTCGCACTGTCCAATAAATATACAGTACACAGAAGAAAATACGGTCCAGCAATCCTCATGACAATGTGATGACTTTATTAGAAAAACATTTTATAAACCACACGGCATGTTGAAGTGATGATACAAGACTGCTTACGCGCTTCGAAAGCCAACTACATTCTTCGCATATGTACGCCATCTCCTCCAAACAGTCAATTACATCAGAAGTCCAGTTCCTTGTGCTGCATGACTCGTGGACGCCCTATCCGTGCCGATATCCGTGTCCTTTCCACTGCTTCTCACTTGAGTCCTGTAGGCACAAAAAACATTCTGCAAGTATCCATTGTCATCCGTGCCTGCAGATTCTGCTTTAATGATGCAACTCACTCAACTCCTTGTCTATTTCATTGTTTACTGATGATGCCTCTTTTAGGTGCGACAGATGTATTTTTTTTATACTTACCAGCCTGCTTCACAGGCACCATCCCTTTTTATTGGCACCTGATCAATAAGGGGGTCCTGCTCCACCACCATAACACTGCAATACTAAACAAAATCTTCCATAGACATCACAAAAACTAGACAAGCCTAACCTCCCTTATGTTTCCCAACATTTCCTGGGACAAGTGTGTGTAGGTAGAAATCCACAAACATGTTTCCTGGCCCCAAACTTTACCCCCTCTTTCCAGTAAAGGATTGGCTTTCGGTATCACGCCTCCTCACTTTTAGCTTTTTACTTTATCCTGCGTAAACATTTTTTTCAGCATCTTAAACGTCTTGCCCATTAGCCCATCTATCCCCAACATCAGACCACTTATTATCATCTGACAGATCAGAATCAGACTCAACCAGCTACTGTTGCCTTCTTCTGCTTCTCTTTACATCCAGATGCGCTGCTCCTGTAATTCCAAACATTGTGCCAGTACCCCGTGTTCTAAACATTTTGGCAACCCCAAGGTGTCCCTCTCCCATGTTGAGATTATAAGGCCCCACTGGGATATTGCTGCCTTCATCGACCCTGGATCCCTGCGCAAGGATCCTGGCACTTGGCCCATCATCGTGCCATGTTCCCTCAAATTTTTGCTAGAATGATACCATTGAGGATACCTGCCTTGCTTCCTTGATGCCATTTGCTCCAAACAATCCAGTTCACCCCAAGTCCAGGTCCTTGTGCTGCATGATTTGTGGGGGCTCTATACGTGGCAATATCCTGGCACCTTCCATTGCTTTCCGCTTGAGTGCTGTAAATATAAAAACATTCTGCCAGTATCCATTATCACCTATGCCTGCAGATTATGACTGTGTAATGAAACTCACTTAAGTCCTTGTCTATTGCATCCAGGCCTTGACACATCGCAAATGTTCTTGGCAGACCAGAGCTGTCTAAAATCCCCCTACACTCCCTCACCCAATTACCTTACACCTACGTTCAGTCCCAAACCGAGCCATGTGGCCAGCATTTTGGACAAAGATACCCCTAACTTACATTATGCCTATTCCTACCAACTATCCAAGGTTCCCCACTGCTACGCCTTTCTTGGCATTTTGCCCGCTCATTACTTTTTCAATGTACAGAGCTACTGGTGGATACTGTATATAGTAACTAATGATGGACATACCGCATATAGATGAAATATTACTTCAGAGAGTCCCCCTGGCAGCAGGCAGCCGATCTCAAGAAATTCTGGAACAAAAAGTATAAACTGTGAAGATATTATGACGTGCGCTTAGTATGGTTCATCATATCAACAAATATATGTTCAGCCTATTGAAAACATCAGGGAGATTGTTCCCACAGTCTTGTCATGTGTCTCTATAGGAACATTCTGGATGACATCACATTATAGAATTTCTATAGGTTGTTATTTGCTATAATACTTACATATATACAGTGGATCTTCTAGCATGTCGGCTGTCACTGGTGCCACATATTCAGATGTTATAAATGTCTGTAAAATACATAATGGGTTTAATGCACATACATAAAATAACCCCATATCTATAATGAATAATAATATATTTACTTTCACACATTTCATTTTCTATCACAGGGCGAGTCCAATGCCCCTCTGCCACACAAATAACACCAGCAGTATAATGGCACATAATAGTTGGAGGACCCTGGTATAGATTTTGTATCAGGGACCAGGAGCTTATTGTTATTCTTCTATATAATCTTATCCTTAATGGAAAACTTCTAATTTGTCTTTTGTGGAGTCTTTTGGACTGGAGTAGAGAGAGTAGAAAATGGTAAATTGGATTTCTGGATTCAACAGACAAAATAATTATTAAAGGGGTTTTCTGACAGTTTCATAAACCTTAGTCTAAGCCGCATATGGCTAAAAAGAACAAATTGTCCCTACTCATTTTTTAAATTCCCTGTGGCTCCTGCGCTGGTGGTTCTGTTGTCTTTAGTTGCTAGGCCACAGCGGTCATGTCCGTGTGGATGGCATGTCACGTGACAGCTATTGTGTCACATCCAGGGCCGGCCTTAGGTTTATTGGTGACATGTGCAGTATCTGTGACGTCCTCCCCCTTATGATGCACCATGTAGTGTCCAAATAATTTAATCATACAGTGCCCAAATAACATCACCCAGTCAATAAACTAGGGATTGTATCTTTCTGTTTTTTTATATTATAGGTTTGGCCCTAAATGCCGGATCGGCAGTGTAAGTTGAGGGTGCCCAGGCCATCTATGGTGGTAGTGCCCCCTTCAGTATTGACCAGTAATACACACTATGTGATCATTTAGAGATGCAGTTAATAAAATACACTGACCTTGGACTCTCCTACTGAATACATCAGACTGAATGTAGAACGTTATGTGATGTGAGGTGGAGGGCTCTGCTTAATCTTTGATCTGCCCTCCTGGGACGTGTGGTTATCATTAACTCTTATGAGGAATTAATTCTAGGAGAAAGAAAGACAATGTATTAGGACAAATCTCAATCAATGGCAACATTTCTATCTAGAACAGAGTCCAGTTCCCAACCAGTGTAAAATTACCAAAGGGGTAAATAGGTTGACCGGCTGGGGTCCAGGGATTTGGGGTGGCCCACAGCTCTGGGGCTCCATACGCCCCTGAAATTGGACAAACAATAACGGCGCAGGGAGGAAGCAAAATGTCTGACCCGGTTGGTCGTCTATTAGGTGAGTATAATTTTTTATTTTATAGGAGCAAAGGGGGCACTATTAATATGGGGGATAAAAGGACTGAGTCGGGGCTTAGAAAAGGGGGCTTCATTACTGTGGGCCATACAAAATGGGCATTCTGACCCAGGACATACAAAAAGTGTCATTCTAACTGTGGAGGGTATTGGTGGATACTACATATAGTAACTAATAAGAGACGCACCTTGCATAGATGAAATATTGCTTCAGAGAGTCCCCCTGGCAGCAGGCAGCCGATCTTAAGATGTTCTGGAAAAAACAATAATTGTGTCGTTTTATTTCTCCAGACAGACGTGTGCTCAGTATAGACCACCCAACAATGAAGGAAATGTACATTAGGGCTCATGTACACAGCAACTTCATGTGGACGGACCTGTATGGTGGCGTACAGACTGCAGTACTGGTAATGTAGACACTCTGTGTGCGCTGTGTGCTCCCCCATAAGCCAAATGTGGATTAGGAAATTACATAAATAACAAGTCCCTTATATATTACTAATACCATAATATCTTCTTTATGGAGCATTTCTATAATAATAATAATATAAAGCTGCAGCAAAATTCCCAGCGTTTACTTTTGCTACATGTGGATGAGTTTTTGAGACTGTAACTATTCACCTGTAGCACTTGTGAATTTTGCCGCGCAGCAAATCTGCAGCGTCTGAATTCAGCTTTATGGCGTAGAATATAGTACTCAAATACTGCAATCATACAGTGCCCAAATAACACTGCCAGACAAGTATTGTCTGCCACACTGTAATGTAATCCATTATCAAGGAATTGTATCTGCATCCTGAGCAGTGCCCTTTACTTTTTTTTTACATGAAGAGTGGGATTGAGTGTTCAAGCAATGGGTGCCCCAGACATCAAGACCAGTGGCGCCCCATTCATTAGTGACAGGTGATGCACCCAGTGTAGCCGCACAGGTCGCACACCCCTAAGACAGGCCCTGGATGAACAACATTGGGGAATTTGTTCCCACAGTCTTGTCATGTGTCTCTATAGGAACATTCTGGATGACATCACATTATAGAATTTCTATAGGTTGTCATTTGCTATAATACTTACATATATACAGTGTATGTCCTAGCATATCGGCTGTCACTGGTGCCACATATTCAGATGTCATAAATGTCTGTAAAATACATAATGGAATAAACATAAAATAACCCCATATCTAGAATGAATAATAATATATTTACTTTCACACCTTTCATTTTCTATCACAGGACGAGTCAGACATTGAAAACATTTTGTAATGTTAGTGTAAACCCAGGGAACATAACTATAGGGGTGAAGAGGTTGCAGTCACACCCAGGCCCAGGTGTCCATGACTGACATTAGGGGGGGTCACAATGTGGGCAATTTACAAATGCCAATCCCCAATGCCCCCATCTCCTAGAGCAGGGGTGGGCAAACTTTTTGACTCGCGGGCCACAATGGGTTCTAAAATTTGACAGAGGGGCCGGGCCAGGAGCATTTGGAGGGAGTGTTTGGGCCGGATACACTAAAGCATTAAATGTAGTGTGTGCAAACCTCATAGCACAGTAAGAACACTACAACCCAATTTATTAACTGTCTTTCAAATGTGAAAAATAGCCCTTATCAGTTAATAAATTTGTCTCAAGGAATATGCAAGATATGGCATTTACATACTATTTCGCAGATACTGGGAGGAGGAAATGTAAATAGATTAAAATAACATACGCACTGTGATTTATCAAGAAAAAAGTTCTGTTGACTCTGTAAATTAGCTGCCAACCTCTGAGCAGTAGCCGCCCGTTCTTGTGTTGACTGCTTGCTAGCATAGTTTGCATGCTTCGTGGCAAAGTGACGGCTGATATTGTACTCTTTGAAAACCGAAGGGCTTAATGGTGACGTGAAACGAAGTGAAAATTAAAGTGAAATAAAGAGAAATACGCGCCACATTAACCCCTTAATGACCGGGCCATTTTGCACGTTAATGACCAAGGATTATTTTTTGTTTTTTCATGGTCGCATTCCAAGAGTCGTAACTGTTTTTGTATTCCGTCTATATAGCCGTATAAGGGCTTCTTTTTTGCGGGACGAGTTGTATTTTGTAATTGTACCATTTTTAGATGCTTACAATATATTGATTAACTTTTATTAACTTTATTTTAGGAGAGAATTGAAAATAAGCAGCTATTCCAGCATTAATTTTCACGTTATAAATTTATGCCCTTTACTATGCAGCATAAATAACATGTTACCTTTATTCTACGGGTCGGCACGATTACGAGGATACCAAATATGTAAAGGTTTTATATGTTTTCCTATGTTTGCACAATAAAAACCCTTTTAGAAAAAAATTACTTGTTTTTGCATCGCCGCGTTCCAAGAGCCGTCATTTTTTTATTTTTCCGTCGATGTGACCGTATGTGGGCTTGATTTTTGCGGGCCAATGCGTAGTTTTCATTAGTACTATTTTGGGGTACATAGGACTTATAGATTAACTTTTATTTTATTTTTTATGGGGGGAATGGGAGAAAAGAGAGAATTTTGCCGTTGTTTTTTGCGGGTTTTTTGGACGCCGTTCATCCGGCGGTTTAATTAATGTGTTCATTTTATTGGTCAAGTTGTTACGATCGCGGGGATACCATATATGTGTATGTGTGATTTGTTTTGACACTTTTACTGAATAAAACCACTTTTTGGGCAAAAAAAGTAGTTTTATTTGATTTTGACTGTAATTATTTTATTTTTTTTCAACAAACTTTATTTAACTGATTGACATTTTTTTTTTAAGTCCCACCAGGGGACTTCACTATGCGATGTGCCGATCGCATATATAATGCTTTGGTATACTTAGTATACCAAAGCATTATTGCCTGTCAGTGTAAAACTGACAGGCAACCTGTTAGGTCATGCCTCCGGCATCGCCAAACAGGCAGTTGCGGAAGACAGACCTGGGGGTCTTTGTTAGACCCCCGGCTGTCATGGAAACCCGACGGCGACCCGCGATTTGTTTGCGGGGGCGCCGATCGGGTGACAGAGGGAGCTCCCTCCCTCTGTCAAACACATTAGATGCCGCTGTCACTATTGACAGCGGCATTTAATGGGTTAAACTGCCGGAATCGGAGCGCGCTTCGATTCCGGCAGTTGCAGCAGGAGCCAGGCTGTGTATAACAGCCGTGCTCCTGCCGCTGATCGCGTGGGTACACTGGCAGTACCCGCGCCATCACAGGACGGATATATCCGTCCTCCTGCGCGAACTAGCAGCTGCTGAGGACGGATATATCCGTCCTTCGGCGTTAAGGACAACGGTCAATGTGTTTTGAGTGCGCCATCTATTGGGAAAACGTGGGCATTGCAGGGAAAGGGGAAAAAAAAAGGAGGTTTTTACTATGATTTGGACAAGTTCGGCGGGCCGCATTAAAAAGCCTAACGGGCCGTATGTGGCCCGCGGGCCGTAGTTTGCCCATGTCTGTCCTAGAGGAATCCCGATTTTCGCTGCTAGAAACGCGATGTCAGTGAGAGAAGCACCCAGGCGGAAAGGCAGCTGCTGAGTTGCCCGGCCGCTTCTAAAACACAAGCAGTGGAAGGGAGCCAGCGCAGCGCCCCGTTCCACCTGCTGGAGGGATGCGTCCCTATGTAATGGCACAGGTCGCACACCCCTAAGGCCGGCCCTGGCTACTGCTGAGCCTTATTAGGATAATATACGGTAGCTTTTTAAGACTATTTAATTAAATTAAATTAGACATCATATTGAAAACGACTGAGAAGTCACATTCCACATTACTGACAGCTGCAATTCTCAGACAATGGTAAGGGTATGTTCACACACTTAACTAAAAAACGTCTCTAAAATACAGAGCTCTTTTCAAGGGAAAACAGCCTCTGATTTTCAGCCATTTTTTAAACCACAAATATTTTTTGAGGCGTTTTTACCAACGTTCTTGGAGCTGTTTTTCTATTGAGACAATGAAAAACGGCTCCAAAAACGGCCGAAGGAGTGAAATGCACTTCTTTTTACAGGGTGTTTTTTATGCGCCGCTTTATCAAACGCCCACGTAAAATGCACCATCGGAAAAAAAAAACAGTTTTTCCCATTGAAATCAATGGGCAGATGTTTGGAGGCGTCCAGCCTCCGTATTTTCGGCTGTTTTTCGGGGTGTTTACGGCCAGGAAAACGGCTGAAAATAGGCTGTGTGAACATACTCTGATGTACTGAGTTGTAACTTTAATGAGAATATATGAAACATTGAAATCTGAATGTAAAATGTTCAGTTGTTACTTGCATTAATAGAAACATTTTACTGGAACTTGAACGGTTTGTCTAAAAAAAAAACAACCCCAACTCCTGACAATCACCAGAAAAAAATCCTTCTACAGTCTTTTTAAATCGGCCATGTAAAAAACGCCTCATCGGAACAAACCCCCGTTTTTCCCATTGAAATCAAAGCGCAGATGTTTGGAGGCGTTCAGCCTCTGTAGTTTTAGATGTTTTTCGGGGCGTTTATGGCCATGAAAATAGGCCATGTGAACATACTCTGTTGTACTGAGTTGTAACTTTAATGAGAAAATATGAAACCTTTAAATCTGAATGTAAAATGTTCAGTTGTTACTTGCATTAATAGAAACATTTTACAGGAACTTGAACTGTTTGTCTAAAAAAAAAAAAAAAAACCCCCGACAATCACCAGAAAAACATCCTTCTACAATCATATAGTTGTGGTGAGGTGTTGGTGTGGTTAGAAATTGCTGCAGTAATGTCCAGTGTGAATCTGGCCTTATATGAGAATTCTAGAGCGTATATATTTCATGTGTCCAGTAACATGTAGAATTAATGATCAAATGCTGCATCTTACCTGTCAATCACACAGTCAATCACAGTCCCGGTCCAGACGTCATTGGCAGAAATTGTAAAAAATATGTAATCCAGCTGCACATAGAACCTAACGGCTAGTACTGTCTATGACATCATCAGTGACATCATAAGCGGCTGCAGTATCTGTTACATCATCTAATTATCTCCTACTGCCTGGATAGACTGTCTGTGCATACACTGGGTATAGGCGTTACATGGGACTGCTGTTTATAAACATGGAAGAAAGATACATGTGTGGTTATAGGGGCTACGACTAAGAACATGTAATGTATGAAACGTGTAATCTGTTACTAGATGGATTTTATACTGTAATACAGATGTAGCCATCTTTAACTTGACTCTGATAACTTGTTGCAGCGTGATACTTTCTTGATCCCGCAGCACTCCGTGTTTCAAGTGTGCGTGAGTAGGCTTCCACGCCAATGTGTAAAAATGGGAACTCAGCACTCCAAGGTATTATGCAATAAGTGATATTTGATTTCACATATAGCGAAAAGTAGTAATCCAAAAATAATGGCGCCATTACCCAACAGCGACCGAGGTCACAAGCGCCGCATATCCGTGTCTAAAGAAGGTTGAATGTATAGACCGAAACGTTAAAAACCTATTTTTGGATTACTACTTTTCGCTATATGTGAAATAAAATATCATTTGTTGCAGCGTGATAAAAGCCATTGAAAAAGTCAAGATAAGGGATTGTTTATTTAATGCGTTAAAAGTCAAGGTAAAGACGGCAACATCTGAACTAATAAAGGATACATTTTATTGAATTTCGTTTTAGGCTACATTCACACAACAGTAAAAAATGTCAGCTTCCAGAGCAATGATGTTCTATGGGTATATTCACACGCCCTTTTTTTAACCAACCGTGAATATTGGCCATCAAAAAATAGAACATGTCCTATTTTTGGCCGCTTTCACGGCCAGACGGCCCCCATAGAAGTCAATGGATCAATTTTTAACGGCCGTCAATACATAAAATATCATTTGTTGCAGCGTGATAAAAGCCATTGAAAAAGTCAAGATAAGGGATTGTTTATTTAATGCGTTAAAAGTCAAGGTAAAGACGGCAACATCTGAACTAATAAAGGATACATTTTATTGAATTTCGTTTTAGGCTACAGTCACACAACAGTAAAAAACGTCCGCTTTCAGAACAATGATGTTCTATGGGTATATTCACACGGCCTTTTTTTAACCACCCGTGAATATTGGCCGTCAATACATGTAACAGCCGTTAAAAACGGTTCTGTGATTTGGGGATTCAAGAGCCAATGGAACTATTGGCTCCCTTGCTGGTAATCGGCGGCGCAATGACACATACTCACCGATGCAGCGCCGTCCTCTACAGGTGTGGTCTCTAGTCTCATGGGATCTGCGAAGGTGACGAGATGACGTCCTCGCGTCACCTTCGCAGAACCAGTGAGACTAGAGATCACTCGTGACGTAGACGGTCATGCATCGGTGAGTATGTAGGGCATTCAGGCGGACAAAAATTACGGATATTGTTGCGCTCACTGCTATGGTAGCATGGCGCTAGTACAGGGGACATTGTTGTCTACTGTAGCAAATTTTTCGGCACGGTCCTGAATTTACAGAGAGAGTCCCGGAAGATTACCACAGGGAGGGGGGGTGTGGTGCTTTCTCCGGAGAGGTGTCTGTGTCATCATCTACAGGGGGGCTGTGTGCCATCGTCTACAGGGGGCTGTGTGCCATCGTCTACAAGGGGGCTGTGTGCCATCATCTACAGGGGGGCGGTGTGCCATCATCTACAGGGAGGCTGTGAGCCATCATCTACAGGGGGTCTGTGTGACATCATCTACAGGGGGGCTGTGTGCCATCATCTACAGGGGGCTGTGAGCCATCATCTACACGGGGTCTGTGTGCCATCATCTACAGGCGGTTTGTGTTACATCATCTACAGGGGGGCTGTGTGCCATCATCTACAGGGGGTCTGTGTGCCATCATCTACAGGGGGTCTGTGTGCCATCATCTACAGGGGGTCTGTGTTTCATCATCTACAGGGGGTCTTTGTGGCATCATATACAGGGGGTCCATGTGCCATCATCTACAGGGGGGCTGTGTGGCATCATCTACAGGGGGGCTGTGAAACAATCACGACAATGACCTTTGTTTGGGTGTTTTCAGGGGGTTGGGACAAAAGAAGCCAGACAAATGAAATTCATCAGTTTTTTTAATGGCCATGAAAAACGGATGCAAAATGGATGTCAAACGGCCATTAAAAACGGACAGACGGACTGGAAGTGTATAAAAAATTGCAGACACAATGATGCAAAACGGCCATGAAAAACTGCCAGTTGATCAGTTTTTAATGGCCATTTTTTTTCACTGTCGTGTGAATGTAGCCTAAGTTCTGGATCGTCTCCATTTTAATGGATAAAGTTACCGGACAATTATCCGCCCACCGAGAGTTTATTGGACACATGGACGGCCTGGTGAGCAGATGAACTTCTTGTTTCTTTGTTTGGAGTCATGTACAGATATAGCAATCCTTATCCTGACTCTGATAACTTGCTGCAGCATGATAATTTATCACTTAAGTCACTGAAAACCATTGAAAAAGTGAAATTAAAGTTTCTTGACACTGTGTATTCAATGTATTTAACCCCTTCGAGCTCAGCAACGTAATATTCCGTCGCGCTGACCGCCCCGTTCGCGCTCAGCGACGGAATATTATGTCGCAGGGAAAATGCATCGCCATTTTCCACCGGCGCGTGCACGAGCTGTGACAGCTGCTGTTTCCGACAGCAGGCTATCACAGCTCAATACGCCGGGACCTATTGCGATGGTCCCGCCTCCACAATCGCCACTATTGGTCAGTCAGTGAGTAACTGTCCAATAGTGGCGATCGGTCTCTTCACTTCCTCTCCCTGACATCACATCCTGCCGCACCCGCCCTGAGATGGAGATAGCGAGGCGTTCAGAGCGGTTGTGAGTAGAGGGAGAGAAGAAAAAGAGTGAAATAAAGTGAAAAAAAGACAACTTTTTTCTGCTTCCCACCTCCCCAATCCACTACCCAGTCCTTTACCCTTCCTCCTTGTGTTCCCCCCACATTTTTGGTCAGTGATCTCCTATCACTGACCACTTCTTAGTCTTCAGGACCAATTTCTTGGTCCCTGGGGATTATTTTTTTCTTTATAAAACATATAAAATAAAAAAATATATAAAAAAAAACAAAACGAAAAATCCTGTTAATTTAGACAATTTATGTAGTTAGTTTAGTATTAGTGTTAGTTAGTGTCAGGGAACCGTCAAAAAGCATAGTTAGGTATAGCGTCAGGAATCCATCACCATAGTTAGATCTAGCGTTAGGGGTCCATCACAGTAGTTAGGTTTAGCGTCAGGGAAGCTCGGAATAATCTACATAGGTTTAGTGTCAGGCACCCGTCACCGTAGTTAGGTTTAGTGTTAGGGAAGCTCAGAATAATCTAGTTAGGTTTAGTGTCAGAGAATAGTCGCCGTAGTTAGATTTAGTCTCAGGGAAGTTCAAATAAAATCTAGTTAGGTTTAGTGTTAGGAACCCTCGCACTTGTTAGGTTTAGTCTCAGGGAAGCCCACTCGTTCTATAAAAACACCAATTTTTTGAGCTGGTTTAGGTAGCAGCCTATTGCTCCTAGTTAGGAAAGCAATCAAACATGTCCCAACGGACATTTAGTGCCGAAGAGGCATATTCATTTCTTGCCTCCGACACAGAGTCGTCGGATGGTGAGACTCTGTTTTATTTATCCACCTCCTCATCCAGTGATGAAGAAGAGGAACCTCCTAGGAGATGCCCCTTGACCACCAGTGCAGTTGAAGCCCCCGAGCGAAATGACCCCGCCGCAGTTCAAGCCCCCATTTGGACCCCCACACCAGACATTTATGAGCCCAAAATCCCAGAGTTAAAATTTAATACGGCAGGGCTCAGTGAAATGGGCTTTTTCAAGTTCTTCTTCACTGATGACTTTATAGATCTTATGGTCTCCCAGACAAATTTATATGTCCAACAGTATATTACTAAGAACCCTACATCATTTTATGCCCAATCCTACAGGTGGACCCCTGTAGATGTAGCAGAGTTGGGCAAGTTCTGGGGACTTCACTTGAACATGGGGCTTCTGAAAAAGCCATCCATTAGGACCTACTGGAGCATGAACATCTTATACCATACCCCCAATGTACCGTATGGCCATGTCCAAGATGCATTATGAGGCAATATTTTGCTTCTTAAATTATAAGGATAATGAGCAGTGCCCACCCCGAGATGACCCCAGTTTTGACCGTTTGTACAAACTGAGACCCTTATTAGACCATTTCAGTGCTCGGTTTGCCCAAGCATACACCCCCGAGAAGTGTATTTCTATTGATGAGTCCCTGCTACATTTTAAAGGGAGGCTTCAATTCCGCCAGTACCTGCCGAGTAAGAGGGCAAGGTATGGCGTAAAGATATATAAGTTGTGCGAGAGTGCATAAGGGTATACCTACAAATTTAGGATGTATGAAGGGAAGGACAGCAGTATTCAGCCCCCAGAATGTCCCCCCTTACTGGGAATTAATGCAAAAATTGTGTGGGATTTGGTGCACCCACTGCTGGACCAGGGTTACCACCTCTACTTGGATAATTTTTATACCAGCATCCCACTCTTCAAGTGCCTCGCTTCCAGAAGTCCTGCGGCATGCGGCACTTCTAGAAAAAATCTGAGAGGCCTCCCTAAGACTCTGCTTGGGCAAACACTCAGAAGGGGTGAGAGCAGGGCACAATCTAGCAGCAACATATTGTGTGTCAAGTACAAGGACAAGAGAGATGTCCTTGTATTAACAACAATACATGGCCACACCAGTACCCATGTACCTGTACGAGGTACCAGTATAGAGACCCCCAAACCAGACTGCATCCTGGACTACAATAGGTACATGGGAGGGGTTGACTTGTCAGATCAAGTCCTGAAGCCCTACAGCGCCATGCGGAAATCGAGGGTGTGGTCAGTGCCGCATCTGCCATGAGGCCAGGTGAGCCGACGGCCTCAGGCGGCACCACCTACCCAAACGCATTTTCATCCCGGGACGGACTGGACCAGGGGGAGGGGCCATGCAGACGCACATAGCAGACGTGCCGAACGTCTGTAACACTCCTCCTCCTCTCTGACGCTGTACACAGCACATGCAGCCAGAGAGGAGCAAGCCTGCAGGAGGAGCGACAAGCGACGAGCAGCACAAGGTTAGTTCCTGCCTTGCTGGGACCGGGACCCGTGACGTGAGTATACTGCAAGGGGGAGACTGGGCATTTTACCGACAGCAGAGGGCTCTATGGGGCTGGAATAATCCACCCCATAGAGCCCTCACATCACTATAATGGAAGGATTAGTGTGGGTGGGGGAGGGTCTGAGCATCTGTCTGACTTACTGCAGAGAGCTCTATAGGGGGGGGATTCTGCCCCCCCTTTAGAGCAGTCAGTCAGATGCTCAGACCCCCCTAACCTTTCAGTATAGTAACTAGTCAGGGCTCTATGGTGGGGGGGTAATTCCCCCCTATAGAGCCCTCTGCTGTCAGTAAAACGCCCAGACCCCCCCCCCTTGCAGTATACTCCTGCCTTTGTAGCTTTCCTGTGCTTAATTAGCGTGGGAAAGCTACAATCAGGGCTGTGACTGGTGAGTTTCACAGTCACTCCCAGTACACACTGCATGCAGCAGCTGCGGCATTCAGTCTGACTGTGAGTCTCTGACCAGTCACCACCCACACGCAGCAGAAAGACAGGATAGGCTGATAGTGCCGGTCATTGAATAAACCCTCAACTACTACAGTTTCAGACACATTGACAATGACAGTTTCTATTGTGTAGTGGTTAGCTTGTCTGCCATATGTATCGAAGTTGCTGGTTCAAATCATAGCTGGGGTTTTTTTTTTTTTTTATATTAATATTTTGTTTTGGACTTTGTTCACACTAGCATTAATATACGTTTACCTCTCTTCCGTCAGAGGAAGAGAGGATCGATACGTTAAACGGAAAGCAACGGCTCCATTAGAATTACCATTGCTTTCAATGGTAATTCTTTTGTATCAGTTGCTTTCCGTTTGTCTCCGTTCGCTAGGTTTCCGTTCTTTTGAACGGAAATAAAAGTTCTGCAGACTGCACTTTTGTTTCCTTTAAAAAAAACGGAAACTTAGCGAACGGAGACAAACGGAAAGCAACTGATACAAAAGAATTACCATTGAAAGCAATGGTAATTCTAATGGAACCGTTGCTTTCCGTTTAACGTATTGATCCTCTCTTCCTCTGACGGAAGAGAGGTAAACGTATATTAATGCTAGTGTGAAAGAAGCCTTAGGGCCTGTTCACATCAGCGTTGGCTTTCCGTTCTGGGGTTCCGTCGGAGGTAACCCCGCAACGGAAAGTCAAACTGAAACCACAGCTTCCGTTTCTGTCACCATTAGCGCAGTCGACTGCGCTATTGATTCCGTCACAAAAACGGAAACGGTGACGAACGGAAACCATTAGCAATGTTTCCGTCACCATTGATTTCAATGGTGACTGAAACGGAAGCTGTGGTTTCAGTTTGACTTTCCGTTGCGGGGTTCACCCGACGGAAACCTCCCACGGAACCCCAGAAAGGAAAGCCAACGCTGATGTGAACAGGCCCCAATCCTTCCCCATAAACCTGCCCCCGCTAATTAAAATAAATATATTATATAATGTATATAGCGCTGTATCCTATATCCGTCAGGTCAGCGGGTCCTGCAGGATCGAGCTGTTACCGATCACATCTAAGTTCATAACTTATAACTTAGATGTGATCGGTAATAGGCGACCTAATGGATTCAGGTCTCAGCGCCATGGCCGCCATCAGGGAGGTACTGCCGGTACTGCTGTCAGGGGCCCGGTCAAAATTTGAAAAAACGGGGGCCCGTGCTCCACTGCCGGAATGCATTTGCTCACGGGCCCTTATGATTTCACTTTGGTGAAAGGAACAGGTCCCATTACGGAGCCGGGGCCCGTTGTTTGCATGAGAGTAAAATCATAAGGGCCCGCTGTTCACATAGAGCCTGCCCCTCCTCCTCCTCCTCTACAGCGGCGTGACAGCGCGTGTGGAGGAGACGTCATGAAGGTGGCGGGAGGTTTGAATGCAGTGGAGGCGGGACAAGCAGCAGCAGCAGAAGAAGACTCCTGACCCAGTGAGTACAGCATATAATGTCTGTGTCAGTATGTAATGTCTGTCTGTCAGGTTGCTGCTGCCCGGAGCCTCCTCACATCACATCCCCACAATAAAAATCAGTGTTACCCATGTCACATTATACCCTCTCAGCTCTGCTTCATATCCTTGTATCGCTAGTAGCATTTCTTACCTCTTATCTCCCGGGCTGTGTAGCAGAGGGAGAAGACAGGTTTATTGTCCCGTTATACGCAGCCCAGGAGATAAGAGCCATCGCAGAGCTGCTGCTAGTGATATAATGCAGTGCTTCAGTGTCCGGAGGATCATACAGACCAGGGTAAGACACTTGCTTTCTACGGGGGTTAGATGACAATGGGGACAGGGAGATGATGGTGTAGTGGGTAAGAGATAATAATGGATGGTGGATGACACTGAAGGAGACATTATACTAGGGGGATGATAACTGGGGGAAAAGAGGATATCTGAAAGGAGGGGTAGAGGAACGAGAGAGGATACGTGGGAGAGGGGGAGAGATCTTTAAGGTTATGTACACCTCTTTTTTTTTATACCAAAAAGTTTATTAGTGTGTGTTATGAAACTTTGTAAATACTTTTTATTCAAAATAATTGTTACTTTATGTGATACAGCTGCTTTGTATCCTGTATACAGAGCAGCTGTATCGTGCGCAGAGACCTGTATCTGTCAGGTCCGGGGGACTGACGGGTACAGTGTCGGCGGGCCAGGATCCACCTGTTATCGATCAAATCTAAATTATGAACAGGGACACGCAGGACCCGCTGACCTGACAGATAAAGGTTTCAGTGCATGATACAGCTGCTCTGTATCTCAAAGTAAAAATATATATTTTTTAAAAGTATTTACAAAGTAGCACCAAACAGACTGCTAAAACAACAAATACCACACTCACTTTACATAGCCTTCAAACATGTGGTGGGTAGAGACAGGGCCGGCCTTAGGATAGATGGCGCTCCGTGCAAAATTATCTTTCGGCGCCCCACCCCATCATAAAAAAAATGGCCCATAAAAAAAAGTATAATGCCCTCCATAGTATAATGCCCCTTTAGTTCCTCCCATACAGTATAATAATAATAATATATTATAACCCCTTCAAGGACACAGTATTTTGTCCTCTAATTGTGCCCACACAGTATTATGCCCCCTAAGTGCCACACACAGTATATTTCCCCCTGTAGTGTCCCTACACAGTATAATGTCCGCTTAGTGGCCCCCACACAGTATAATGCCACCCTCCCCATCCTGCCACACAGAGCCCCCCTGTAGATAGTGCGATACAGCCTTCCGTTAGACAGTGCCATACAGCCCCCACCTCACCCTTGTAGATCGTGCCATACATGCCCCACCTCACCCTTGTAGACAGTGCGATACATCCCTATCTCCCCCCCCCCCCCTGTAGATCGTGCCATACACCTCTCTCATGTAGACAGTGCCATACAGCCCTCACCTCCTCCTTGTAGACAGTGCCATAAAGCCCCACACCTCCCCCTTGCAGACAGTACCGTACAGCCCCCACCTCCCTTATGTAGACATTGTGTTAGGGATCTGCCAGGTACTACGTCTAGGTATACTCCTGGGATTAATCAATCCACACCTGAGGCCAGACCTGTTCGACTGACACCATCTCCCACCCACTAGGGTGGCAGGCTCAGGAGTGGGAGAGCCTATCGCGGCCTGGTCAGTCGGAGTTAGCTCCGCCCCCTGTCCTTTATTACCTGCTGTGTTCTCCTCAGTGCTTGTAATTCTTTTGGATTCCTGGCCCCACTGCTGCTTGCTCCAGCCTGCTTCTGCCGTGCTTCTGCCTTGCTGCTGTTCTGCTTAACCCGCTTTGCTTTGCCTCCGGCTTGCTTCCTCCTCCGTGCTCACTTGGGTATACTCCACTTCATCCTGGTCCTGACAACTCATTCACCGCTCCGTTTCCTCGCGGCGTTCCGTGGGCTACTGCCCCTTCCCTTGCGTGTTCCCTGTTTGTTCTCCCGTGCACTTAGACAGCGTAGGGACCGCCGCCCAGTTGTACCCCGTCGCCTAGGGCGGGTCGTTGCAAGTAGGCAGGGACAGGGCGGTGGGTAGATTAGGGCTCACTTTCCCTTCACCTCCTTCCTGCCATTACATAATTACAAGCTTCTTACCTAGTCTACCATTTCCCCTACGCTGACGCTATCATGGACCCCCTTGAGACCCTGACCCAGCAGATGCAGGGCCTCTCCCTACAGGTCCAGGCCCTGGCCCAGAGGGTCAACCAGGGTGACGCTGCCGTAGTAGTTCCCCTCACCTCACCTCTAGAACCCGACATCAAGTTACCTGACCGGTTCTCAGGGGACCGTAAGACGTTTCTCTCCTTCCGGGAGAGTTGCAGACTGTATTTCCGCCTTAAACCCCACTCCTCAGGTTCCGAAAACCAGCGGGTGGGTATCATCATATCCCGACTCCAGGAAGGGCCCCAAGAGTGGGCCTTCTCCTTGGCTCCTGACGCCCCTGAACTTTCCTCTGTTGATCGCTTTTTCTCTGCCCTCGGACTCATTTACGACGAGACTGACAGGACTGCTTTAGCCGAGAGTCAGCTGGTGACCTTACGTCAGGGTAGGAGACCGGTTGAGGAGTACTGTTCTGATTTTAGAAAGTGGTGCGGAGCTTCTCGGTGGAACGATCCGGCCTTAAGGTGCCAGTTTAGGTTAGGATTATCTGACACCCTGAAGGATCTGCTGGTTAGCTACCCCTCTTCTGACTCCCTTGACCAGGTTATGGCCCTAGCAGTACGACTTGACCGACGTCTCAGGGAACGTCAGCTTGAACGCTTCAATGTGCTCCCCTCTGACTTTTCTGCGATCCCCCCCGAGGTCCCGTCTCCTCGCCCCTCCACGGAGGACTCGGAGGTACCTATGCAACTCGGGGCCTCCATGTCTCCTCGACAACGTAGGGAGTTTCGCATAATGAATGGTCTCTGCTTCTACTGTGGGGACGACAAGCATCTTCTGAACACCTGTCCCAGGCGCAAGAATAAAAAGCCGGAAAACTTCCGCGCCTAAGTGATCATCGGGGAGGTCACTTGGGCGCACAGGTATTTCCCGTTAATGTGAAATGCAATAAAATTTTGCTTCCCTTTCAGGTCTCGTTTGCTGGCCGGTCTGCCACTGGCAGTGCCTTCGTGGATTCTGGCTCATCTGCTAATATCATGTCTGTGGAATTTGCTATGTCTCTAAAAATGCCTTTTATTGATTTACCTTATCCTATCCCTGTAGTAGGTATTGACTCAACTCCCCTTGCTAATGGTTATTTTACTCAGCATACTCCTGTTTTTGAACTCCTGGTTGGCTCCATGCATTTGGAGCAGTGCTCTGTACTGGTGATGCAGGGATTATCGTCTGATCTGGTATTAGGTCTTCCCTGGTTGCAGTTGCATAATCCCACGTTTGATTGGAATACTGGGGATCTCACCAAATGGGGTAGTGAATGTCTCATGTCATGTCTTTCTGTTAACTCTATTTCTCCCCGGGAGGAGGTAAACACGCTTCCTGAGTTTGTTCAGGACTTCGCCGATGTGTTTTCTAAGGAGGCCTCCGAGGTGTTGCCCCCCCCCCCATAGAGATTACGATTGCGCCATCGATTTGGTGCCTGGTGCCAAGCTTCCTAAGGGTAGGATATTTAATCTTTCATGTCCTGAACGTGAAGCTATGAGGGTGTATATCCAAGAATGCCTGGCCAAGGGTTTCATTCGCCCCTCGACTTCTCCTGTAGGTGCTGGCTTCTTCTTTGTGGGGAAGAAGGATGGTGGTCTTAGGCCGTGCATTGATTATCGTAACCTGAATAAGGTCACCGTAAGGAACCAGTACCCACTTCCTTTGATTCCGGATCTTTTTAATCAGGTTCAGGGAGCCCAATGGTTTTCTAAGTTCGATCTACGGGGGGCATATAACCTTATCCGCATCAAAGAGGGGGATGAGTGGAAAACTGCGTTCAACACACCCGAGGGTCATTTCGAATACCTGGTCATGCACTTTGGGTTGTGTAATGCCCCTGCTGTCTTCCAGAATTTTATTAATGAAATCCTGAGAGATTACCTGGGTAATTTTCTTGTTGTGTACCTTGATGACATACTGGTGTTTTCCAAGGACTGGTCCTCCCACGTGGAGCATGTCAGGAAGGTGCTCCAGGTCCTTCGGGAGAATAATCTGTTTGCTAAGACTGAAAAATGTGTCTTTGGGGTACAGGAGATACCATTTTTAGGGCAAATCCTCACTCCTCATGAATTTCGCATGGACCCTGCCAAGGTTCAGGCTGTGGCGGAATGGGTCCAACCTGCCTCCCTTAAGGCGTTACAGTGTTTTTTAGGGTTCGCCAACTATTACAGGAGATTTATTGCCAACTTCTCGGTCGCCGCTAAGCCTCTTACGGACCTTACTCGCAAGGGTGCTGATGTCCTCCATTGGCCCCCTGAGGCCGTCCAGGCCTTTGAGACCCTCAAGAAGTGCTTTATCTCGGCCCCCGTGCTGATTCAGCCCAACCAAGAGGAGCCATTTATTGTGGAGGTTGACGCATCCGAGGTGGGAGTGGGGGCCGTCTTGTCCCAGGGTACCAGCTCCCTCACCCATCTCCGCCCCTGTGCTTACTTCTCTAGGAAGTTTTCGCCCACGGAGAGTAACTATGATATTGGCAACCGCGAACTTCTAGCCATTAAATGGGCTTTTGAAGAGTGGCGGCACTTCCTGGAGGGGGCCAGACACCAGGTAACGGTCCTTACGGATCACAAGAATCTGGTTTTCCTAGAATCGGCCCGGAGGCTTAATCCTAGACAAGCTCGGTGGGCACTATTCTTTACCAGATTTAATTTCTTGGTTACCTATAGGGCTGGGTCCAAGAATATTAAGGCTGATGCCCTGTCACATTGTTTCATGGCCAATCCTCGTTCCAAGAAGGATCCTGCTTGTATTTTACCCCCTGGTATAATCGTTTCTGCCACGGATTCTGATTTAGCTTCTGATATCGCGGCTGATCAGGGTGCAGCTCCCGGGAACGTCCCCGGGGACAAACTGTTTGTTCCCCTGCAATACCGGCTAAGGGTACTCAGGGAAAACCATGACTCCGCTCTATCTGGTCATCCTGGCATCTTGGGCACCAAACACCTCATTACCAGAAACTATTGGTGGCCTGGGTTGCCTAAAGACGTTAGGGCTTACGTCGCCGCTTGTGAGGTTTGCGCTAGGTCCAAAATCCCTAGGTCCCGACCTGCGGGCCTACTACGTTCCTTGCCCATTCCCCAGAGACCTTGGACCCATATCTCCATGGATTTTATCACCGATTTGCCTCCATCTCAGGGCAAGTCAGTGGTGTGGGTGGTAGTAGACCGCTTCAGCAAGATGTGCCACTTTGTGCCCCTTAAGAAGCTACCTAACGCCAAGACGTTAGCTTCTTTGTTTGTGAAACACATCCTGCGTCTCCATGGGGCCCCAGTCAATATCGTTTCTGACAGAGGGGTACAATTTGTTTCCTTATTTTGGAAAGCCTTTTGTAAAAAGTTGGAGATTGATCTGTCCTTCTCCTCCGCCTTCCATCCCGAAACTAATGGCCAAACGGAGAGGACTAACCAGTCCCTGGATCAATATTTAAGGTGTTTCATCTCTGACTGTCAATTCGATTGGGTCTCATTCCTTCCCCTTGCTGAATTTTCCCTGAATAACCGGGTCAGTAACTCGTCAGGGTCTCCCCGTTTTTCTGTAATTTCGGGTTTAACCCAAGGTTCTCCTCCGTTTCCCCTGGTTGTTCCAATAATCCTGAGGTAGAGGATGTTCATCGGGAACTGTGCACTGTCTGGGCCCAGGTACAGAAGAACCTAGAGGCGTCCCAGAGCGCACAAAAGATTCAGGCGGATAGTAGACGTTCTGCTAACCCCCGGTTTGTCGTCGGGGATTTGGTCTGGTTGTCGTCCAGGAACTTGCGCCTTAAGGTCCCGTCCAGGAAGTTTGCTCCCCGATTTATTGGGCCTTATAAGATCATTGAAGTCCTCAACCCTGTATCCTTCCGTCTGGAGCTGCCCCCATCCTTTCGCATACATGACGTCTTCCATGCCTCCCTCCTTAAACGCTGCTCCCCGTCCTGGTCCCCCTCGAGGAAACCTCCTGTTCCCGTTCTCACCCCTGAGGGGGTGGAATTCGAGGTGGCCAAGATTATGGACAGTAGGATGGTCCAGGGCTCCCTTCAGTACCTGGTCCATTGGAGAGGGTACGGGCCGGAGGAGAGGACTTGGGTACCTGCCCGTGATGTTCACGCTGGGGTATTGATCAGGAGGTTCCACCTTCTCTTCCCTACTAAACCGGGTCCTCTTAGTAAGGGTCCGGTGGCCCCTCATAAAAGGGGGAGTACTGTTAGGGATCTGCCAGGTACTACGTCTAGGTATACTCCTGGGATTAATCAATCCACATCTGAGGCCAGACCTGTTCGACTGACACCATCTCCCACCAACCAGGGTGGCAGGCTCAGGAGTGGGAGAGCCTATCGCGGCCTGGTCAGTCGGAGTTAGCTCCGCCCCCTGTCCTTTATTACCTGCTGTGTTCTCCTCCTCAGTGCTTGTAATTCTTTTGGATTCCTGGCCCCACTGCTGCTTGCTCCAGCCTGCTTCTGCCGTGCTTCTGCCTTGCTGCTGTTCTGCTTAACCCGCTTTGCTTTGCCTCCGGCTTGCTTCCTCCTCCGTGCTCACTTGGGTATACTCCACTTCATCCTGGTCCTGACAACTCATTCACGGTTCCGTTTCCTCGCGGCGTTCCGTGGGCTACTGCCCCTTCCCTTGCGTGTTCCCTGTTTGTTCTCCCGTGCACTTAGACAGCGTAGGGACCGCCGCCCAGTTGTACCCCGTCGCCTAGGGCGGGTCGTTGCAAGTAGGCAGGGACAGGGCGGTGGGTAGATTAGGGCTCACTTTCCCTTCACCTCCTTCCTGTCATTACACATTGCTATACAGCCTCCCCACCTCCCTCATGTAGACAGTGCCATACAGCCCCCACCTCCTCCTTGTAGACAGTGCCATACAGCCCACACCTCCCTCATTTAGACAGTGCCATACAGCCCCACCTCCTCCTTGTAGACAGTGCCATAAAGCCCCACACCTCCCCCTTGTAGACAGTACCATACAGCCCACACCTCCCTCATGTAGACAGTGCCATACAGCCCCCCACCTCCCCCTTGTAGATCGTGCCATACAGCCTCCCAACTCCCTCATGTAGACAGTGCCATACAGCCCCCCACCTCCCCCTTGTAGATCGTGCCATACAGCCTCCCAACTCCCTCATGTAGACAGTGCCATACAGCCCCCCACCTCCCCCTTGTAGATCGTGCCATACAGCCTCCCAACTCCCTCATGTAGACAGTGCCATAAAGTCCCCCACCTCCCCTTGTAGATCGAGCCGTACAGCCCTCCCACCCCTTCCTTGTAGACAGTGCCCCCAAACAAACAAAACAAGTTGTACTCCGCTAGGCCCCGTTCCCACGATGAACTGAGCTGCTCCACGACGGGATCCTTGCGTTGGCCGGGGTGATCCTGTAGCCTAGTACAGAGTTTCACAACATTTTCGGACTCGAGGCACCACTGGAAAAAGAAAATGTCCTCAGGGCACCCCTAATTTAGAGAAAGACAGAAAATGGCTAAAAACAAGCACTACACTCGTAGGGTATGTTCACACAGCGTTTTTTGTAAGACAAAAAAAATCTGCCTCAAAATTCCTTCAGGAACTGACAGCATTGTTTGACCTTTTTTTTTTTTTGCGTTTTTTTAAGCTGTTGAAGCGAATGCAAAAGATGCAGGAAAAAAAAGCTCCAAACGATATTTACTACCTCCTATTAATTTCAATTGGAGCTCAGAGGTGGAAACCACTTGAAGACCATCAGCTCCCCACTCCCAGTAAAATAATCATCGTCCCCCCACTCCCAGTAAAATAATCATCGGCCCCCCACTCCCAGTAAAATAATCATCGGCCCCCACTCACAGTGAAATGACCATCAGCCCCCCCACTCACAGTAAAATGACCATCAGTCCCCCCCTCACAGTAAAATAACCATCAGCCCGTCACTCACAGATTCCCCCTGTAGATAGTGCCACACAGGCCCTTGTAGGTAGTGCCACACAGCCCCCTGTAGATAGTGCTACACAGCCACCTGTAGATAGTGCCACACAGCCACATGTAGATAGTGCCATACAGCCCCCTGTAGATAGTGCCACACAGCCACCTGTAGATAGTGCCACACAGCCCCGTTGTAGGTAGTGCCACACAGCCCCGTTGTAGGTAGTGCCACACAGCCCCGTTGTAGGTAGTGCCACACAGCCCCGTTGTAGGTAGTGCCACACAGCCCCGTTGTAGGTAGTGCCACACAGCCCCGTTGTAGGTTGTGCCACACAGCCCCCTTGTAGGTTGTGCCACACAGCCCCCTGGTAGGTAGTGCTACAAAGCCAAGTGGTAGGTATTGCCACACAGCCCCATGGTAGGTAGTGCCATACAGCGCCCTTGCAGGTAGTGCCACACAGCCCCCTTATAGATAGCACCCCCCCTTCCTGTAGATAGCTGCACTGTAGCTCCCTGAAAGAGCGGAATCCCCCTGTGGCCAGGAATTCCGCTCCTGGAGCGCTCCACTTGATGTCTCTGTCCGTATATGGACAGTGACATCAGGGGCAACTCCTGAAGCAGAATCCCAGTCCACAGCGTTGCCGACGCTGTGACCGGGGATTCTACTCCAGGAGAAGCCCCTGTCGTCTGTGTCCATTTATGGACAGTGACGTCAAGGGCTTCTCCTGGAGTGGAATCCCCGGTCACAGAGTCGGCAACGCTGTAAACGGGGATGCCCCTTCAGGAGTTGCCCTGATGTCACTGTCCATATACGGACAGAGACATCAAGCGGAGCACTCCAGGAGCGAAATTCCTGGCCACAGGGGGATTTCGCTACTTCAGGGAGCTACAGTGGTGCTGGTAGATTGAAGTGCAGGGAGATACCTCCCTGCTCTGCTATAGTACGCCGCCGGCCATGGGGGGGGCCTTTTCCAACGGGCGGCACGGGCGCCCTCATGCCCGGTGTTACCACCCATGCCACTTTCTGTTCTCCCAGAAATCCCCTCCTCCTTCCCCCGCTGAGCCCTGGCACTTAGTCTCTCCACCTTGCCCCCTGATACCCACCAGCTAGCTCTGCCCTGCCCCTCCAAAGAGATCTCCTACTAGTTTGCTTTTCACCGCTGCCTTACTTCCGACCCCTTTACTCTGTGCCCACCCCAATAGTGAGGGGGGCCCCAGACTCCTTGGCTGTATGGGGCCCAGAAATTTCTGATGGCGGCCCTGCTCAGCGCTATATACAGCTGCTCTGTATACAGAATACAAAGCAGCTGTATCTCAAAAAGTACAAATCATTTTCAATAAAAAGTAATTAAAACTTGCACCAATCGCATTAATAGATATCTTTATATATCATAGTGACATGTCCGAAGTTTTCATCGGTGGGGGACCGAGCACTGAGGCCCCCACCGATCACTAAAACGAAGCAGCAGAAGTGCTCGGGTGAGCGCTGTGCCGCTTCATTTATGATCGACTTTCAGCCGAGTGAGCGGTGTACGGACTCTGCTCCAAGGAAAGCCAAACAGAATTGAAGAGGCACACCGCTCACCCGAGCACTTCTGCTGCTTAGTTTTAGCGACTAGTGGAGGGTCTCAGTGTTCAGACCCCACTGATCAAAACTTCTGACATGTCAAAAGTTTTTTAAAAAGTTGTTACACTTTAAAGAGAATCTTTCACCTGCCCACAGATTTGCATTTGAGTGCAGCATGTAATGGGGAGGGCTGCACAAACTCTGGGGCACTTTATATTTTTTCTCCTACCCTCTTTCCTTACTTAGATATCTGTGCTGTAATATTTGGCGCTCGATATTTAAATAACCCCATAAACTGCCAATGGGGCGGTAATTGGCAAGGGGGCGTGTAACATCGCTGTGACACTGCCCAATCCGCTATGGACAATGTCAACAGCAAGAGCTGGAGAGAGGAGATCATGTGCACGCGCACGCTCTCACTCTTCAGCTCTCGGCAGGCAAGTACAAAACTGTGATCTCAGGTGAGAGATCAGTCTTATCGTCCTTGTCTGCCGAGAGCTAAAGAGTGAGAGCGTGCGTGCGCGCACAGCTCTGATGCCATGAAACAGAAGAAGAAGAATTCACACTCTTCTTCTCCTCTTGTGTTCCTTAGTGGTGGCGGAGCTGCGCGCACGCGCTCTCTCCAGCTCTTGCTGTAACGCTGACCGTAGCTGATTCGACAGTGTCATGGCGATGTTACACGCCCCCTTGCCAATTACCTCCCCATTGACAGTTCATGGGGTTATTTAAATATCGGGCGCCAAATATTACAGCACTGATATCTAAATAACGAAGGAGGCTAGGAAAAAATTATAAAGTGCCCCAGAGTTTGTGCAGCTCTCCCCATTACATGCTACACTCAGCTGTACATGTATGGGGAGGTGAAAGGTTCTCTTTAAAAGAAAGGTGTTATAATTATTTTTTTTTATTTGATAGGTTTTATTTTATGGGCCTAATTTTTCTAATTATTTTAATATGTTTCCGAAGGTAGCTATTTATTCATATGTCTGTGGGGACAGCCAACTTTATTTTTATTTTTCATACTGCTCATTTTTGTTTTGCAGGTTCCGCTGGACCATTTGGACTTCGTCGTAGATTCGTTGGACTACTTTGCTGATTTATGAATTCACTTAATGGTAATGTAAATGTCGTTCACTGAATAGATAGATTGACTGCCTGATTAGAACGATTAAAATTGAATTTTATTAGTATAGTATAAAATATGGCTCATATAGCCCAATTGTAACATATATTCAGGCTCAGGCAAGGTAGTCAGGGATAGGAGGTGGTGAGACTCTCCTCTTATAGTATACAGCCCTGACAGCAGCTTTCTGAGTGAAAATAATTCCAGCCCACCGGGCTCACAGCAAGTGGTCAGAGAAAAAGAGGACTACGTCGTAGATTCGTTGGACTACTGCGATGATTTAAGCTTTATTTTTATTTTTTTAATAAAATGGTTAAAGTGGATTCTGTGGAAGAGTTGTCATTTCAATAAAATATATTTCTATATGTCTCTGTTTTTTAATACTTCATTACCGCCTTAGTAATGGCTGCTGTCTGATTGAGAGCGTCCATTACTAAGAAGGGGCTTAGTGTTAACCAGTAATAAGGCTAGCACTAACCCCTATTATTACCCCGGTACCCACCGCCACCAGGAGTACTGGGAAGAGCTGGGTACGATCCAGCACCCGACCGTCTGAAGAGAAGGGCGGGTACTGGGGTGGCCGCAGGCTGGTACTATCAGGCTCGGAATGGCCAAAAACCATGGCCCTTCCCACCCTGGTAATGCTAGGCTGCTGCTGCTTTATTGTATCTGGCTGGTTATGAAAAATGGAGGGGAACTCACGTAATTTTTTTTCTATTATTTTTTTTTTTTAAAAGACGTGGGGTTCCCGCTATTTTTCACAACCAGCCAGATACAATACAGCAGCTGCAGCCTAGCATCACCAGGGTGGGAAGGGCCACGTTTTTTTATCCCTTCCCAGCCTGGTAAAACCAGCCTGTGGCCGCCCTGCTGCCTTACCGTCGCTTCAGATGGTCGGGTACTGGATCGTACTCCCCTCGCGGCAGTGAGAACCGGGGTAATAATAGGGGTTAATGATAGCCTTTTTACTGGCTAACACGAAGCCCCTTCTTAGTAATGGACGCTCTCAATCAGACAACAGCCATTACCAAGGCCATAATAAAGTATTAAAAAAAACAGACATAAGAAAAACTTTTATTGAAATCTAAACTCCCCCTTGCAACCCTCTTTCACCATTTTTTTTTTTTTTTAAAAAGTAGATCATCGGAGTAGTCCAATGAATCTACGACATAGTCCAAACGCTCCAGCGGAACCTACCAAAAAAAAAGCAGTATAAAATTTTTAAAAACTTACATTTGCCACAATAGTCACTCGATATAACTATACTGTAATCACTTATATGGTTTGCAGATATCTTGTGTATAACTGGCATCTACCTCTATAAGGTCACTATATGGTGGTAATATTGGTCTATATATAGTGTGATTTATTCACTAACAGTATGGTGGGTTTTTTCTGACACTATGTTGTAGTAATATGTGATCATGGTTTGGTAGTTTTATTCAGTAACAGTATGGGGGTATTATTCAGTAACAGTATGGGGGTATTATTCAGTAACCGTATGGAAGTATTATTCAGTAATAGTATAAAGGTATTATTCAGTAACAGTATGGGGGTATTATTCAGTAACAGTATGGGGGTATTATTCAGTAACAGTATGGAGGTATTATTCAGTAACAGTATGGGGGTATTATTCAGTAACAGTATGGGGGTATTATTTAGTAACCGTATGGGGGTATTATTCAGTAACCGTATGGGGGTATTATTCAGTAACAGTATGGGGTATTATTCAGTAACAGTATGGGGTATTATTCAGTAACAGTATGGGGTATTATTCAGTAACAGTATGGGGTATTATTCAGTAACAGTATGGAGGTATTATTCAGTAACAGTATGGGGATATTATTCAGTAACAGTATGGAGGTATTATTCAGTAACAGTATGGGGTATTATTCAGTAACAGTATGGATGTATTATTCAGTAACAGTATGGATGTATTATTCAGTAACAGTATGGGGATATTATTCAGTAACAGTATGGGGGTATTATTCAGTAACAGTATGGGGGTATTATTCAGTAACAGTATGGGGGTATTATTCAGTAACAGTATGGAGGTATTATTCAGTAACTGTATGGGGATATTATTCAGTAAAAGTATGGGGTATTATTCAGTAACAGTATGGGGTATTATTCAGTAACAGTATGGGGTATTATTGGTAATGTTGGTCTTACAATCTATGTAAATTACTGTGGGGGGGGGGCTGTGGGGAAGTGTGAGTGTGGCAGCAGATGATCAGGCTAAGAGAGTCTGCAGAGTGGCATGTGATGTACTTTGACATATAGGTGATACTTACATGTGGAATGTGGGCCCATAACTTGTGTACAGACCAGGGCCTAAGATCATATTAATCCACCACTGGCATCGAGCCAGCACAGGCAGACCACTACAATACAGCAGGTAGAGCAAAGAAACCAGCCCAGGACGTGCCACTTCAAAACAGCGCTAAGCGCGATCTGTCCTGGACTGGCCTGAATGTAATTGCAGAGAGTGACGCCGCAAATGAGACTGGCTGCCGAGGAGAGATATGGGGCAGGGCAGACTGTACTATTTGCACTGCACTGATTGGCAGTAAGAATAATTCTTTAAATATTTTCCATACTTCAAATAGCACTTTAAGGCTGTGTTCACACTGAGTTTTTTGCAGGAGGAAAATTCTGCCTCAAAATTCTGTTTGGGATTTCGAGGCAAATTTTGTCCTTCCTGCACGTCGTTTGCCGCGATTTTCACCGCGTTTTTCGCTCGCGGCCATTGAGTGCTACGGGCAAAAAACTCCGCGAAATACCCTTTCTCTTCCTCCCATTGATGTCAATGGGAGGTCAGAGGCATAAACGCGCGAAGATAGGGCATGTCCCTTCTTTCTCGGGAGGCATTTTCGGCCGGTATTTGACGAGTTTTGCGGAGCGGTTTCCGCGCCCAAGAACTCGTCAAAATACTCCATGTGAACAGGGCCTAACAAATAAACATCAAATGCTTTCCTATTTAAAAAATGTATATATTGCGTGTTCGATGTGCAAAGCTAGGAATGAGAAAACTCCGATAGATTTTGGGGGGGGGGGGGGGCGCCTTTTTATAGTTCGCCTCAGGCGGCAGACAGGCTAGGTTCACCCCTGGGTGTGGTATAAGAAGCTGGCCGTGCACATCATACAGATGGCATTGTACAATGCGTATGTGCTACGTCGATGTGCAGGCCAGAGGGGAACTTTCCTGGAATTTCAAGAGGTGATTATCAAGAACCTAATCTTTAGGACCAAGAATAGGGAGCATCCAGTACTTCCGGAAGCGAGGCCACACGCATCGTACCAGGGCAACACTTTCCAGGAGAAGTTCCCCAAACTGGCAAGAAGGGAAAAAGTCAAAAGAGGTGCAGAGTCTGCTCAAAGAGGGGGATAAGGAGGTAAACAATATACGAATGCGACACGTGTCCCGAAAAACCAGGGCTCTGTATGAAAGATTGTTTTCGAATTTATCATACATCCCTTAATTTTTAATTTACCCTGATACACTCCGCACAGCTTATGCCCCTCATCTTTGCCTTCTGAGCCCTGCCGTGTGCCCAGGCAGCTAATAACAGCCACATGTAGGGTATTGCCGTACCCGGGAGAACCCACATTACATCTTATGGTGTGTATATCTCCAGTGGCACATGCTGGGCACACTATATCGGGCACGGACATGCCATATATATATAGAAAATTGCAAATCTCACTCTGCCCCATCTGCTGCGCATTATCTTTTACACAGTACCTGTGGGGTCAAAAGGCTCACTACACCTCTAGATGAATGTCTTAAGGGGTGTAGTTTTTAAAATGGGGTCACTTCTCAGGGGTTTCAACTGTACTGGTACCTCAGGGGCTTCTGCATACATGACTTAGCACCAGAAAAACTCCAGTAGGCCAAATGGTGGTCCTTTCCTTCTGAGCCCTCCCATGGGCCCAAACGGCAGTTTATCACCACAAATGGGGTATTGCCGCACCAAGGACAAATTGGGCAACAAAATGAGGTATTTTGTTTCCTGTGAAAATAAGAAATTTTGATAAAAAATGAAATCTTATTGTTCTACACACAGGTATCCAGGCTACCAGGACTACTATTATGGGTAAGGCTATCTGAGTTATTAATGTTGGGAGTATTTTACTCTAGAAAACACCCTTTGGACAGTTCTGTCCTTAACAAAACAGCTCACACTCAAACAACTAACGTTATATACGATAGCACACTGCCCTATTCATATGTCCTTAATATAAGGACTTTAAACACACCATACACTTGGTTTTCCTACTTACCTGTGTTCATATCATATAGAGTCTCTCCACTCATGTACCTTTTTAACATGTATGTTTTTATATGTATTTAATAAAATTTGTTATTCTTTTCATATATACTTGGCTCTATACTCTGTTTCTTGTGTGTGTATAGGGTTTAAGTAGAGTATAACAGAGAGAGTTCCCAGCATTATCATTCCCTTACCCCCCTACAACATTACGAATTATATTCACTTGGGACTGGTGTTGTTTTATTAAATTTCTTTTGATTCTCTTGATTTTTTTTGCTGTTTTTGACATTCCACTATGTTCTGCATAAAGCTTAGTGTCAGCTGTACTGTGACTTCTTTATCATAACTGTTAAAGGGGGTGGGGTAATAGCGGGATTCACTGGTTAGTGACACCCACTATTACTACCGCCTTTATAAACAGGGTCACTAGGGTTATGCCTAGTTTCCCTACCTTTTCCTTATACTAACGTCGATCTAATTGCTTTAGCGGCTACTCAAGGGAATAAGACAGTATAGTAAATAAAGGTAATATTTATTAACATACAGTAATCACTCTCATATGTATAATACAGTAACTAATCACTGTACAGTATAAACACTGTATCAAGATATTATACCGCCACCCACTTACATAAACATACACAGAATACAGTTACAACACAATAAACATAAGTTACTTGTGATTCTCACACGCTCTCTATCTCTATCCCACTCCCTCCTAATATAACTTTCCCTATACACTAAGGGTTAATACGGGATAAGGAGGAACAAGGGGACAGCAAGGGTTAACTCAGGGACTCTGGGACAGCAAGGGTTAACTCATGGACTCTGGGACAGCAAGGGGTTAACTCAGGGACTCGGGGAAGCAAGGGTTAACTTAGGGAGAGCAAGGGGTTAACTTACTCAGGGAGAGCAAGGGGTTAACTCAGGGAAGCAAGGGTTAACTCAGGAACTCGGGGTTGCAAGGGTTAACTTAGGGAGAGCAAGGGGTTAACTTACTCAGGGAGAGCAAGGGGTTAACTCAGGGAAGCAATGGTTAACTCAGGGACAGTAGGGACAGTATCAAGGGGTTAATTCAGGGAAGCAAGGGTTAACTCAGGGACAGTAGGGACAGTAACTCAGGGAGGCAAGGGTTACAGCAGGAGGAGACAGGGAGAGACAGGGTTAAGTGTAGCTGCTGCTACACTTGATACTTAGGGTATGTGCACACACACTAATTACGTCCGTAATTGACGGACGTATTTCGGCCGCAAGTCCCGGACCGAACACAGTGCAGGGAGCTGGGCTCCTAGCATCATACTTATGTACGATGCTAGGAGTCTCTGCCTCGCTGCAGGACAACTGTCCCGTACTGTAATCATGTTTTCAGTACGTGACAGTGGTCCTGCAGCGAGGCAGGGACTCCTAGCATCGTACATAAGTATGATGGTAGGAGCCCGGCTCCCTGAACTGTGTTCGGTCCGGGACTTGCGGCCGAAATACGTCCGTCAATTACGGACGTAATTAGTGTGTGTGCACATACCCTTAGCGTGACTTTGTGGAGCAGCAGAGGCAGCAGCAGGAACCCAGGTCTTTGGAGGAGAGAGAGAGAGGTCGGTGGTGTGTGATGGCAGCTCTCAGCTGATCTTCTTCAGCTTCGGCTCCTGAGCTCGGCTCCTGAGCGTACCGATGCAGGGCTATTTAACCCTGTCGGTACGCTCACAGCGGGGAGTGTGGTGCTTGCTCCAGGCTAGCATGGGTCGGCATGGTGATAATGTATCACCAGCCGACTCATGAGAGCCCGCACGAGACAGTCCTTGCGCGCGGGAGACTTGAAATGGAGACAGGGGATAACTATCCCTTGTCTCCATGGTTTCCTAACAAAGCAGGGACATGCTAATTGTCCTGCTCTGCTTCCAACCGCATTCATGACCAGGGCTGTTGTAGTTACAGCCCTGGCTCATGATACATTATATGTACTATACATACACATATATATTATATATATATATATATATATACACACACACTGTATACATATATACTATATACACATATATATATATATATATATATACATATATATATACATACATATGGACACTTCCCTTTACAATAATGAAGCCATACCAGGCCCTTATACACCCTATATGCTTCCCCAATAGAATCCATAAAACATAAAAGGGCCGAGCAGTGCTCCGGGGTCTTTTCGCAAATCACTCTAGCTAGAATCGCAAATGAAAACGTTCGCCATATTAACCAATTGGTAAACATTTGCGGAATCAGGAGATAACGCCTTTTCTCCTCCTCCTTCTTTTATGCTCTAGCCCCTCTTCCCCTGATCCAGATAGAACTTCTCCAAGGGGAGGAGGGAGAACATCTCCACATATTCATCCTTCCCTATTTGTTTCCTGACCTCCTGCTTAAGATGGGCACCGATCCCTCGAAGCAGACATACACAGCCAAGTTATCCCTGTTTACCTAATTAGGTGTCTCAGTCTGGACTGAGACCGCAACCGCCTCATAACTCACCGGGAGAGGGTTAACAAGGGAAAATGTTTTACAGGACCGCCCACGCGAAAACCTGGGATGGACCCGCACCCTTCACCAGGGAACCGCCCACCATGTTCAGCAGGCACACCACTGAGTCCCTCAGGCATCTGCACACGCCTCCTGCTGTGTTACCCCACAGCCCCTAGCGGCAGGGGGCAAACCTGACCTAAACAATAATGGCACCAAGCACCAATAATGATGCTTTTAAAAAAAGTATAAAAAAACTTTATTAAATATAGAGGACAAATGAATAAAAAGTGTCACTGTAATGGCGGAAGGAGGTGAAGGGAACAAGTGAGCCCTAATCTACCCACCGCCCTGTCCCTGCCTACTTGCAACGACCCGCCCTAGGCGACGGGGTACAACTGGGCGGCGGTCCCTACGCTGTCTAAGTGCAAGGGGGTACAAACAGGGAACACGCAAGGGAATACAGTAGTCCACGGAACGCCGCGAGGAAACGGAGCGGGAAAGAGCCAGTCAGGATCAGGAAGTAGTGGAGTATACAAACGGGAGCACGGAGCAGAAGCAAGCCAGGGGCAGAGCAACGCAGGATAAACGGAACTGAAGCAAGGCAGAAGCACGGCAGAAGCAGGCTGGAGCAAGGCAGCAGTGGGGCCAGGAATCCAAGAGAATAACAAGCAAGGAGGAAGAGAAAACGGCAGGTATAAATGGACAGGGGGCGGAGCTAACTGACTGACCAGGCCGCGATAGGCTCTCCCACTCCTGAGCCTGCCACCCTGATTGGTGGGAGCAGGTGTCAGTCTCAGAGGTCTGGCCTCAGGTGTCGACTGATTAATCCTGGGAGTATACCCAGACATAGTGCCTGGCAGATCCTTTACAGTCACACAATAGATATAGCAACATCTCCAGAGTGAAATACACAGGGTGAACACATGCCCATAACAATACGGATACATCTTATTTATAAAGTGTATAGTGCTAAGCAATATATATGAAATAAGGATATATATACCATATATAATATAAATTGTCTTTACAATACTGCAGCATGGACAAGGACATGGACAAGAAGCTAAATACAAGTAGTGATGGTCCTAGGATAGGTGCAACACATGTTCAAAAGAGTACAGCATATGAAATAACATGCCTCAATATATACCCATCTATATGACACAACCGGGATGGCGCCAACCACGACGCACGTTTCGGCACAGCCTTCATCTGGGGGTGACATCATCTCCTAACAGGTATAATATAATAATATATATATATTATATAATATATTATTACATTTTATAATATAATATAAATTTCGGTATAATAATGATACAACAGTAAAGTGGAGATGACCGTCCAACACTGCGAATTTAACCCCTTAATGACAATACGCCTTTTCACGGTGGTCATTAAAGGGGTTCTCTGGAAAAAACTTTATGGTCTCATGTTTACTTGATAAAGTGGTTCTGTTTCCACTAAACGCGTTGTACCTCAAGAGACCCTCTATCTCTCTTTTTTATGTATGTTTTATTATGATCTATTGTTTTAGACAATTAATTATATATATATTTTTTCTCAAAAAAGTATTGCGCCTGGATGGTGTCTCTTTTTTACAGTGGATCCCACCTGGTTCCCACTGTTTTTATCTACCTGCTCTTACTGAAGATGTCCTCAAAACTGGCTTAATGAGATGGTAGATCGGAGAGTGACTGAGGCAGTGGAGGCAAAACAGGGCGGACCTGTTACAGGCAGCGGCTAAGGCATCTTGGCCCCCATTGGGGGACCTCTCTAGAACTCCAGTGAAGGACCTGGGCGTGTAGACGAAGCCAAGGCAGACCCAGCAGAACCGGGTTGATGGCTTTAGGCAGGACGAGGAAGTTGATCTGTTCTGAGTGAAGGACTCCGATTTGTAACGTAAGTGGTTTCATGATAGCCACAATAGGATCGGGCAATGGTAGTCCATTTACAGAAGCAACAGCAAGGGATCTCTCTAGAAGAACTGTGGGTAGATGTAGTCGGTCTACTAAATCCTGCTGGATGAAATCTGCAGCTGCCCTGGAGTCAAAATAGGCAGAGGAGAAGTGTGATGTCTCTCCCGAGATGATGGTCACAGGAATAGATAATTTGGAAGAGGTTTTGATGTTTGGCATCTCTAGGAGCTGGAGTTTCCCGTCTTTTGTGGACATTGGCGCACGAAAGGGCCTTTAAGGCCGCAATACAAACACAGACCTGAAGAGCGTCAGCGCTGTTTCTCCTGCTCGGACAACTTGACTCTGTCTACCTGCATTGGTTCCTCAGGTAGAGCAACAAGAGGGGGCAGTAGTGGTCTCTGGAACGAGGGTGCTAATCTGTGAAAACGTCTCTCCACCGAACCTCCTCATCGCGTTCCTGGATCCTCATGTTGACCCGGGTAGCCAACAGGATATGGGCATGCAAGGTAGGTGGGAGGTCGCGGGCTGCCAGCTCGTCCATGGTGTGTGAGGACAGTCCATGCCATAGGTCGCCACCAATGCTTCATTGTTCCATGCCAACTCTGCTGCCAGGGTACGGAAGGAGATGGCATACTCTCCTGCTGTGGACCCCCTTGCTTGAGGGTTAGCAGAGTGGCTGCTGCTAAGGATGTTCGACCCGGCTTCTTGAAAACGTCACAAAAAGTCTGTAAGAACAGGGCTAAGTCCGAAAATTTGGGCCCCTGTCATTCCAGGATGGGGTTCGCCCATGCGAGGGACTTGCCAGCGAGGAGGGAAATAATGAACGCTACCTTGGCCTCATCAGAGGAGAAATGGTGAGCACGCAGTCATAGCGAGGAAAAAGAGGCAGTGCAACTGTGGATCCGGAAAACAGACAGTAGGAGTATTAGGCAGTGGAACGGCAGCAGTCTCTGGGGAAGGAAAAGGGAGTTGATCCAGTCGGGCGATGATGGAGTTTACAGCCACGAGGAGTTGATCCTGACGTGCATATAGATACAATATATACTATTGGGGTCCACCCCTTAGTAATTGCTGACGTGCATATAGGTCACGCATATCCATCTGTATGACCTGAACTGTGGTCTTAGGCTGGCCAGCGGGTTCCATGGCCTGAGCGTACTGTCACAATCTAGGGAACATATGTAGCTGACTTTAGTTTGACTAATAACGCATTAAATACACAGTGGAAAGATCCCTTATCTTGACCTTTTCAATTACTTCTCAATGGTTATTTTTGTGTGATATCACGCTGCAACAAGTTATCAGAGTCAAGCTAAAGATTGCTACATCCGTATGTGGACCCACTAGGCCGTGGGCTCCGGCTCAGATAGGGCTAGGTGTGGCAGGTTGCGCCAGACGAAGCGGATGGCACCAGGAATGGTAGATGACACACAGACGTGGCATATCCAGCCGGCGGTACCACACGACTCTGATAAAAGGCAGGCACAGTTAGGAAACAGCAAGGGATACAGGAAATAGGATGCAGGGAACGGGAACTCTGGGATCAAGCAGGAAAATACTAAGGGACCCTTTGCAATACAAACATGGGAAAAGTACAAACAACGCTCAAGCAAGGAGTGGAAGGGCAGAGACCATTTTATAATCCAGGGTGCACTGGGGTAGGATAGAAAACTTTTAGGAAGTGCGTACGCTGGCCCTTTAAGGCATTCCTCGCACACTCCAGGAAGGGAAGGCCGCGCCAGCCGTGGTCTCTGGGGAGGTGGCCAGGAAGTTGCGGTCGCGGCCGTTCATCACAGGGTGAGCGACAGAGGTCCGCAGTCATAAAACTGCGATTTTTTTTGGTGTTTTATATATGTACTGAGCAGTGGCGTAACTACCGCGGCCTGCGGCATGAGGGGGCCCGTGTCGCCCGCCGGCACGTGCCCCCACCATGGCCGGAGGCTCTGCTGGCAGCCGCTATGGCTGCTACAGCGGGACGCCACTGAACACTACGGCAGAGCAGGGAGGTATCTCCCCGCTCTGCCATTAACTGGTTCCCGACCGCTGGCTGTATTTTTACGGCCAGCGGTCAGGGTCCTTAAAACCCGAGCCATAGACTTTTTACGACTCCGGTTTTAACTTACTGCCCGCGCGATCTGGCTGCTGAATGTCGGGTCTCCGGCTGTCAGTGACTGCTGGGGACCCTGAGGAGAGGATAGAAGCAGCTTTCGCTGCCAGCGATCACACATGTATCCCCTATCCTGTGGATAGGGGATACATGTATTTTGTAGGACACACTGTAGGTCGCATTTTTTTGGGAGGGGGGATGCTGTATTGCGTTCCCTACTGGGGGGGGAACGCTGTATGGCATTCCCTACAGGGGGGGGCTGTATGGCGTTCCCTACAGTGGGGGGGCTCTATGGCACTCTCTACAGGGGGGGGTTGTATGGCGTTCCCTACAGGGGGGGATGTATGGCGTTCCCTACAGGGGGGACTGTATGCTGTTCTCTACAGGGTGGGGCTGTATGGCGTTCTCTGCAGGGGGACTGTATGGCGTTCTCTGCAGGGGGACTGTATGGCGTTCTCTACAGGGAGGGCTGTATGGCGTTAGCACTGTCCAATAAATATAAAGTAAACAGAAGAAAATACGGTCCAGCAATCCTCATGACAATGTGATGACTTTATTAGAAAAACATTTTATAAACCATACGGCATGTTGAAGTGATGATACAAGACTGCTTACGCGCTTCGAAAGCCAACTACATTCTTCGCAAATGTACGCCATCTCCTCCAAACAGTCAATTACATCAGAAGTCCAGTTCCTTGTGCTGCATGACTCGGGGACGCCCTATCCGTGGCGATATCCGTGTCCTTTCCACTGCTTCTCACTTGAGTCCTGTAGGCACAAAAAACATTCTGCAAGTATCCATTGTCATCCGTGCCTGCAGATTCTGCTTTAATGATGCAACTCACTCAACTCCTTGTCTATTTCATCGTTTACTGATGCCTCTTTTAGATGCGACAGATGTATTTTTTTATACTTACCAGCCTGCTTCACAGGCACCATCCCTTTTTATTGGCACCTGATCTTCCATAGACATCACAAAAACTAGACAAGCCTTTCCTCCCTTATGTTTCCCAACATTTCCTGGGACAAGTGTGTGTAGGTAGAAATCAACAAACATGTTTCCTGGCCCCAAACTTTACCCCCTTTTTCCAGTAAAGGATTGGCTTTCGGTATCACGCCTCCTCGCTTTTACCTTTTTACTTTATCCTGCGTAAACATTTTTTTCAGCATCTTAAACGTCTTGCCCATTAGCCCATCTATCCCCAACATCAGACCACTTATTATCATCTGACAGATCAGAATCAGACTCAACCAGCTACTGTTGCCTTCTTCTGCTTCTCTTTACATCCAGATGCGCTGCTCCTGTAATTCCAAACATTGTGCCAGTACCTCGTGTTCTAAACATTTTGGCAACCCCAAGGTGTCCCTCTCCCATGTTGAGATTATAAGGCCCCACTGGAATATTGCTGCCTTCATCGACCCTGGATCCCTGCGCAAGGATCCTGGCACTTGGCCCATCATCGTGCCATGTTCCCTCTAATTTTTGCTAGAATGATACCATTGAGGATACCTGCCTTGCTTCCTTGATGCCATTTGCTCCAAACAATCCAGTACACCCCAAGTCCAGGTCCTTGTGCTGCATGATTTGTGGGGGCTCTATACGTGGCAATATCCTGGCACCTTCCATTGCTTTCCGCTTGAGTGCTGTAAATATAAAAACATTCTGCCAGTATCCATTATCACCTAGGCCTGCAGATTATGACTGTGTAATGAAACTCACTTAAGTCCTTGTCTATTGCATCCAGGCCTTGACACATCGCAAATGTTCTTGGCAGACCAGAGCTGTCTAAAATCCCCCTACACTCCCTCACCCAATTACCTTACACCTACGTTCAGTCCCAAACCGAGCCATGTGGCCAGCATTTTGGACAAAGATACCCCTAACTTACATTATGCCTATTCCTACCAACTATCCAAGGTTCCCCACTGCTACGCCTTTCTTGGCATTTTGCCCGCTCATTACTTTTTCAATGTACAGAGCTACTGGTGGATACTGTATATAGTAACTAATGATGGACATACCGCATATAGATGAAATATTACTTCAGAGAGTCCCCCTGGCAGCAGGCAGCCGATCTCAAGAAATTCTGGAACAAAAAGTATAAACTGTGAAGATATTATGACGTGCGCTTAGTATGGTTCATCATATCAACAAATATATGTTCAGCCTATTGAAAACATGAGGGAGATTGTTCCCACAGTCTTGTCATGTGTCTCTATAGGAACATTCTGGATGACATCACATTATAGAATTTCTATAGGTTGTTATTTGCTATAATACTTACATATATACAGTGGATCTTCTAGCATGTCGGCTGTCACTGGTGCCACATATTCAGATGTTATAAATGTCTGTAAAATACATAATGGGTTTAATGCACATACATAAAATAACCCCATATCTATAATGAATAATAATATATTTACTTTCACACATTTCATTTTCTATCACAGGGCGAGTCCAATGCCCCTCTGCCACACAAATAACACCAGCAGTATAATGGCACATAATAGTTGGAGGACCCTGGTATAGATTTTGTATCAGGGACCAGGAGCTTATTGTTATTCTTCTATATAATCTTATCCTTAATGGAAAACTTCTAATTTGTCTTTTGTGGAGTCTTTTGGACTGGAGTAGAGAGAGTAGAAAATGGTAAATTGGATTTCTGGATTCAACAGACAAAATAATTATTAAAGGGGTTTTCTGACAGTTTCATAAACCTTAGTCTAAGCCGCATATGGCTAAAAATAACAAATTGTCCCTACTCATTTTTTAAATTCCCTGTGGCTCCTGTGCTGGTGGTTCTGTTGTCTTTAGTTGCTAGGCCACAGCGGTCATGTCCGTGTGGATGGCATGTCACGTGGCAGCTATTGTGTCACATCCAGGGCCGGCCTTAGGTTTATTGGTGACATGTGCAGTATCTGTGACGTCCTCCCCCTTATGATGCACCATGTAGTGTCCAAATAATTTAATCATACAGTGCCCAAATAACATCACCCAGTCAATAAACTAGGGATTGTATCTTTCTGTTTTTTTATATTATAGGTTTGGGCCCTAAATGCCGGACGGCAGTGTAAGTTGAGGGTGCCCAGGCCATCTATGGTGGTAGTGCCCTCTTCAGTATTGACCAGTAATACACACTATGTGATCATTTAGAGATGCAGTTAATAAAATACACTGACCTTGGACTCTCCTACTGAATACATCCGACTGAATGTAGAACGTTATGTGATGTGAGGTGGAGGGCTCTGCTTAATCTTTGATCTGCCCTCCTGGGACGTGTGGTTATCATTAACTCTTATGAGGAATTAATTCTAGGAGAAAGAAAGACAATGTATTAGGACAAATCTTAATCAATGGCAACATTTCTATCTAGAACAGAGTCCAGTCCCCAACCAGTGTAAAATTACCAAAGGGGTAAATAGGATGACCGGCTGGGGTCCAGGGATTTGGGGTGGCCCACAGCTCTGGGGCTCCATACGCCCCTGAAATTGGACAAACAATAACGGCGCAGGGAGGAAGCGAAATGTCTGACCCGGTTGGTCGTCTATTAGGTGAGTATAATTTTTTATTTTATAGGAGCAAAGGGGGCACTATTAATATGGGGGATAAAAGGACTGAGTCGGGGCTTAGAAAAGGGGGCTTCATTACTGTGGGCCATACAAAAGGGGCATTCTGACCCAGGACATACAAAAAGTGTCATTCTAGCTGTGGAGGGTATTGGTGGATACTGCATATAGTAACTAATAAGAGACGCACCTTGCATAGATGAAATATTGCTTCAGAGAGTCCCCCTGGCAGCAGGCAGCCGATCTTAAGGTGTTCTGGAAAAAACAATAATTGTGTCGTTTTATTTCTCCAGACAGACGTGTGCTCAGTATAGACCACCCAACAATGAAGGAAATGTACATTAGGGCTCATGTACACAGCAACTTCATGTGGACGGACCTGTATGGTGGCGCACAGACTGCAGTACTGGTAATGTAGACACTCTGTGTGCGCTGTGTGCTCCCCCATAAGCCAAATGTGTATTAGGAAATGACATAAATAACAAGTCCCTTATATATTACTAATACCATAATATCTTCTTTATGGAGCATTTCTATAATAATAATAATAATAATATAAAGCTGCAGTAAAATTCCCAGCGTTTACTTTTGCTACATGTGGATGAGTTTTTGAGACTGTAACTATTCACCTGTAACACTTGTGAATTTTGCCGCGCAGCAAATCTGCAGCGTCTGAATTCAGCTTTATGGCGTAGAATATAGTACTCAAATACTGCAATCATACAGTGCCCAAATAACACTGCCAGACAAGTATTGTCTGCCACACTGTAATGTAATCCATTATCAAGGAATTGTATCTGCATCCTGAGCAGTGCCCTTTACTTTTTTTACATGAAGAGTGGGATTGAGTGTTCAAGCAATGGGTGCCCCAGACATCAAGACCAGTGGCGCCCCATTCATTAGTGACAGGTGATGCACCCAGTGTAACCGCACAGGTCGCACACCCCCAAAACAGGCCCTGGATGAACAACATTGGGGAATTTGTTCCCACAGTCTTGTCATGTGTCTCTATAGGAACATTCTGGATGACATCAGATTATAGAATTTCTATAGGTTGTCATTTGCTATAATACTTACATATATACAGTGTATGTCCTAGCATGTCGGCTGTCACTGGTGCCACATATTCAGATGTCATAAATGTCTGTAAAATACATAATGGAATAAACATAAAATAACCCCATATCTAGAATGAATAATAATATATTTACTTTCACACCTTTCATTTTCTATCACAGGACGAGTCAGACATTGAAAACATTTTGTAATGTTAGTGTAAACCCAGGGAACATAACTATAGGGGTGAAGAGGTTGCAGTCACACCCAGGCCCAGGTGTCCATGACTGACATTAGGGGGGGTCACAATGTGGGCAATTTACAAATGCCAATCCCCAATGCCCCCATCTCCTAGAGGAATCCCGATTTTCGCTGCTAGAAACGCGATGTCAGTGAGAGAAGCACCCGGGCGGAGAGGCAGCTGCTGAGTTGCCCAACCGCTTCTAAAACACAAGCAGTGGAAGGGAGCCAGCGCAGCGCCCCGTTCCACCTGCTGGAGGGATGCGCCCTATGTAATGGCACAGGTCGCACACCCCTAAGGCCGGCCCTGGCTACTGCTGAGCCTTATTAGGATAATATACGGTAGCTTTTTAAGACTATTTAATTAAATTAAATTAGACATCATATTGAAAACGACTGAGAAGTCACATTCCACATTACTGACAGCTGCAATTCTCAGACAATGGTAAGGGTATGTTCACACACTTAACTAAAAAACGTCTCTAAAATACAGAGCTCTTTTCAAGGGAAAACAGCCTCTTATTTTCAGTCATTTTTTAAGCCACAAACATTTTTTGAGGCGTTTTTACCAACGTTCTTGGAGCTGTTTTTCTATTGAGACAATGAAAAACGGCTCCAAAAACGGCCGAAGGAGTGAAATGCACTTCTTTTTACAGGGTGTTTTTTATGCGCCGCTTTATCAAACGCCCACGTAAAATGCACCATCGGAGAAAAAAAACAGTTTTTCCCATTGAAATCAATGGGCAGATGTTTGGAGGCGTCCAGCCTCCGTATTTTCGGCTGTTTCTCGGGGTGTTTACGGCCAGGAAAACGGCTGAAAATAGGCTGTGTGAACATACTCTGTTGTACTGAGTTGTAAGTTTAATGAGAAAATATGAAACCTTGAAATCTGAATGTAAAATGTTCAGTTGTTACTTGCATTAATAGAAACATTTTACTGGAACTTGAACAGTTTGTCTAAAAAAAAAAAACAACCCCCGACAATCACCAGAAAAAAATCCTTCTACAATCATATCGTTGTGGTGAGGTGATGGTGTGGTTAGAAATTGCTGCAGTAATGTCCAGTGTGAATCTGGCCTTATATGAGAATTCTAGAGCGTATATATTTCATGTGTCCAGTAACATGTAGAATTAATGATAAAATGCTGCATCTTACCTGTCAATCACACAGTCAATCACAGTCCCGGTCCAGACGTCATTGGCAGAAATGGTAAAAAATATGTAATCCAGCTGCACATAGAACCTAACGGCTAGTACTGTCTATGACATCATCAGTGACATCATAAGCGGCTGCAGTATCTGTTACATCATCTAATTATCTCCTACTGCCTGGATAGACTGTCTGTGCATACACTGGATATAGGCGTTACATGGGACTGCTGTTTATAAACATGGAAGAAAGATACATGTGTGGTTATAGGGGCTACGACTAAGAACATGTAATGTATGAAACGTGTAATCTGTTACTAGATGGATTTTATACTGTAATACAGATGTAGCCATCTTTAACTTGACTCTGATAACTTGTTGCAGCGTGATACTTTCTTGATCCCGCAGCACTCCGTGTTTCAAGTGTGCGTGAGTAGGCTTCCACGCCAATGTGTAAAAAATGGGAACTCAGCACTCCAAGGTATTATGCAATAAGTGATATTTGATTTCACATATAGCGAAAAGTAGTAATCCAAAAATAATGGCGCCATTACCCAACAGCGACCGAGGTCACAAGCGCCGCATATCCGTGTCTAAAGAAGGTTGAATGTATAGACCAAAACGTTAAAAACCTATTTTTGGATTACTACTTTTCGCTATATGTGAAATAAAATATCATTTGTTGCAGCGTGATATCACACAACAAAAGCCATTGAAAAAGTCAAGATAAGGGATTGTTTATTTAATGCGTTAAAAGTCAAGGTAAAGACGGCAACATCTGAACTAATAAAGGATACATTTTATTGAATTTCGTTTTAGGCTACATTCACACAACAGTAAACAACGTCCGCTTTCAGAACAATGATGTTCTATGGGTATATTCACACGGCCTTTTTTTAACCACCCGTGATTATTGGCCGTCAAAAAATAGAACATGTCCTATTTTTGGCCGCTTTCACGGCCAGACGGCCCCCATAGAAGTCAATGGATCCATTTTTAACGGCCGTCAATACATGTAACAGCCGTTAAAAACGGTTCTGTGATTTGGGGATTCAAGAGCCAAGGGAACTATTGGCTCCCTTGCTGGTAATCGGAGGCGCAATGACACATACTCACCGATGCAGCGCCGTCCTCTACAGGTGTGGTCTCTAGTCTCATGGGTTCTGCGAAGGTGACGAGATGACGTCCTCGCGTCGCCTTCGCAGAACCAGTGAGACTAGAGATCACTCGTGACGTAGACGGTCATGCATCGGTGAGTATGTAGGGCATTCAGGCGGACAAAAATTACGGATATTGTTGCGCTCACTACTATGGTAGCATGGCGCTAGTACAGGGGACATTGTTGTCTACTGTAGCAAAAATTTTCGGCACAGTCCTGAATTTACAGAGAGAGTCCCGGAAGATTACCACAGGGAGGGGGGGGGTGTGGTGCTTTCTCCAGAGAGGTGTCTGTGTCATCATCTACAGGGGGGCTGTGTGCCATCGTCTACAGGGGGCTGTGTGCCATCGTCTACAAGGGGGCTGTGTGCCATCATCTACATGGGGCGGTGTGCCATCATCTACAGGGGGGCTGTGTGCCATCATCTACAGGGGGGCTGTGTGCCATCATCTACAGGGGGGCTGTGTGACATCATCTACAGGGAGGCTGTGAGCCATCATCTACAGGGAGGCTGTGAGCCATCATCTACAGGGGGTCTGTGTTTCATCATCTACAGGGGGGCTGTGTGGCATCATATACAGGGGGTCCGTGTGCCATCATCTACAGGGGGTCTGTGTGCCATCATCTACAGGGGGGTCTGTGTTTCGTCATCTACAGGGGGTCTGTGTGGCATCATATACAGGGGGTCCGTGTGCCATCATCTGCAGGGGGGCTGTGTGGCATCATCTACAGGGGGGCTGTGAAACAATCATGACAATGACCTTTGTTTGGGTGTTTTCAGGGGGTTTGGAAAAAAAAGCCAGACAAATGAAATTCATCAGTTTTTTAACGGCCATGAAAAACGGATGCAAAATGGATGTCAAACGGCCATTAAAAACGGACAGACGGACTGAAAGTGTATAAAAAATTGCAGACACAATGATGCAAAACGGCCATGAAAAACTGACAGTTGATCAGTTTTTAATGGCTATTTTTCTGCACTGTCGTGTGAATGTAGCCTAAGTTCTGGATCGTCTCCATTTTAATGGATAAAGTTACCGGACAATTATCCGCCCACCGAGAGTTTATTGGACACATGGACGGCCTGGTGAGCAGATGGACTTCTTGTTTCTTTGTTTGGAGTCATGTACAGATATAGCAATCCTTATCCTGACTCTGATAACTTGCTGCAGCGTGATAATTTATCACTTAAGTCACTGAAAACCATTGAAAAAGTGAAATTAAAGTTTCTTGACACTGTGTATTCAATGTATTTAACCCCTTCGAGCTCAGCAACGTAATATTCCGTCGCGCTGACCGCCCCGTTCGCGCTCAGCGACGGAATATTATGTCGCAGGGAAAATGCATCGCCATTTTCCACTGGCGCGTGCACGAGCTGTGACAGCTGCTGTTTCCGACAGCAGGCTATCACAGCTCAATACGCCGGGACGTATTGCGATGGTCCCGCCTCCACAATCGCCACTATTGGTCAGTCAGTGAGTAACTGTCCAATAGTGGCGATCGGTCTCTTCTCTTCCTCTCCCTGACATCACATCCTGCCGCACCCGCCCTGAGATGGAGACAGCGAGGCGTTCAGAGCGGTTGTGAGTAGAGGGAGAGAAGAAAAAGAGTGAAAAAAAGTGAAAAAAAGACAACTTTTTTCTGCTTCCCACCTCCCCAATCCACTACCCAGTCCAGTCCTTTACCCTTCCTCCTGGTGTTCCTCCCACATTTTTGGTCAGTGATCTCCTATCACTGACCACTTCTTAGTCTTCAGGACCAATTTCTTGGTCCCTGGGGATTATTTTTTTCTTTATAAAACATATAAAATAAAAAAATATATATTAAAAAAAAAAAAACGAAAAAAAAACCTGTTAATTTAGACAATTTATCTAGTTAGTTTAGTATTAGTGTTAGTTAGTGTTAGGGAACCGTCAAAAAGCATAATTAGGTATAGCGTCAGGAATCCATCACCATAGTTAGATCTAGCGTTAGGGGTCCATCACAGTAGTTAGGTTTAGCGTCAGGGAAGCTCAGAATAATCTAGTTAGGTTTAGTGTCAGAGAATAGTCTGGCAGGGACGTAGCTAGGGGGGGGGCAAGCGGGGCATGTGCCCCGGGCGCAGTCCAGAGGGGGGCGCCAGCGCCCCCTCCTCCTGCACTATAATTGTACCTGTGTCGCAAGGACACAGGTACAATTAAGCAATGAATGACCGGGCACGTTCCGTGCCCGGCCATTCAGCGCCTTTCCATGAATGAAGCGACTGGTACCTTTTGTACCAGTGACGCTTCCGTCGATGAAAGGCGCTGACTGACTGACAGGGAAAGTCATCCTGCCCAGCCAATCAGCGCCTTTCATAGACACTGCTTTCAACCCCCTAGAGACCTGCGCAGAAGAGAGCAGGTCTCCATGGCTGCCGGACGGCGTGGGAGCGGGAATAAGGTGAGTTAGAAATTATTTTTTTTATTTTTTTTATTGTAATAGAAGTGTGGCTGTATCTGCGGTGGGGGACTTTGTCTACACGGGGGACTTTATCTACGGGGGGTGTCTATCTACAGGGGGACTATATCTACAGGGCTGGGCTATATACAGGGGGACTATATCTTCAGGGCTGGGCTATATACAGGGGGACTATATCTACTGGGGGGCTACATACAGGGGGACTATATCTACAGAGGGGCTATATACAGGGCGACTATATCTACAGGGCTGGGCTATATACAGGGGGACTATATCTACAGGGCTGGGCTATATACAGGGGGACTATATCTACAGGGCTGGGCTATATACAGGGGGACTATATCTACAGGGCTGGGCTATATACAGGGGGACTATGTCTACAGGGCTGGGCTATATACAGGGGGGCTATATACAGGGGGATTATATCTGCTGGGCTAAATACAGGGGGACTATATCTACAGGGGGGCTATATACAGGGGGACTATATCTGCTGGGCTATATACAGGGGGACTATATCTGCTGGGCTATATACAGGGGGGCTATATACAGGGGGACTATATCTACAGGGGGGCTATATACAGGGGGACTATATCTGCTGGGCTATATACAGGGGGACTATATCTACAGGGCTGGGCTATATACAGGGGGACTATATCTGCTGGGCTATATACAGGGGGACTATATCTATTGGGGGGCTATATACAGGGGGACTATATCTACAGGGCTGGGCTATATACAGGGGGACTATATCTACAGGGCTGGGCTATATACAGGGGGACTATATCTACAGGGGGGCTATATACAGGGGGACTATATCTACAGGGGGGCTATATACAGGGGGACTATATCTACAGGGCTGGGCTATATACAGGGGGACTATATCTACAGGGCTGGGCTATATACAGGGGGACTATATCTACAGGGGGGCTATATACAGGGGGACTATATCTACAGGGCTGGGCTATATACAGGGGGACTATATCTGCTGGGCTATATACAGGGGGGCTATATACAGGGGGACTATTTCTACAGGGGGGCTATATACAGGGGGACTATATCTACAGGGGGGCTATATACAGGGGGACTATATCTACAGGGGGGCTATATACTGGAGTGGGCTGTCTATAGAGCACCATATACAGGGGTGGGCTATATAGTATATAGCCCCCTGTAGATATAGCCCACCCCTGTATATGGTGCTCCATAGATAGCCCACCCCATTATATAGCCCCCCTGTAGATATAGTCGCCCTGTAGATATAGGCAAGCCCTGTAGATATATTCCCCCTGTATATAGCCCCCCTATGTATAGCCCACCCCTGTAGATATAGCCCCCCTGTGTATAGCCCAGCCCTGTAGATATGGTCCCCCTGTAGATATGGTCCCCCTGTAGATATGGTCCCCCTGTAGATATAGTCCCCCTGTAGATATAGTTCCCCTGTAGATATAGCCCACCCCTGTATATAGTCCCCCTGTAGATATAGCCCACTCCTGTATATAGTATCCCACAAATAGCTCCCCCTATAGTGCTCCACAGAAAGCCCACCCCTGTATATAGCCCCCTTGTACATATAGTCCACCCCTGTATATAGTGCTCCACAGATAGCCCACCCTTGTATATAGTATATACAGGGTGGGCTATCTGTGGAGCACTATATACAGGGGTGGACCATCTTGTGGAGCACTATATACAGGGGTGGACTATATGTACAGGGGGCTATATACAGGGGTGGGCTATCTGTGAAACACTATATACAGGGGTGTACTATATGTGGAGCACTATATACAGGGGTGGGCTATATCTACAGGGGGGCTACATACATGGTTGGGCTATCTGTAGAGCTCTATATACTGGGGTGGGCTATATCTACAGGGGGCTATATACAGGGGTGGGCTATCTGTAGAGCACTATAGGGGGAGTTATTTGTGGGACACTATATACAGGGGTGGGCTATATGGGGGCACTATCTACAGGGGGCTCTATGGCAGGCACTATCTACAGGGGGCACAGTGTGTGTGTGGGACACGGTGTATGGTGCTATTATAATTAGAGGTGCAGTGTATGGCGCTATTATATTTAGGGGCGTAGTGTGTGGTATAATGATAACTTTATATTTATTTATAGGTGCAGAAATGTTGGAAAAGTGAGAAGCTGAAGACATGTGAGCGGCAAACTGCAGAAATGGACCGGGAGAAGTCATCATAGAGATCTGGACCAAATGGAGAAAAATAACTAGAATCTGAGACGTCACCGGTGAGTCACTTAATGTAAATGTTTATTCTGCCTCTAATTAGTATTGTAGTCCCTGTATGATCTGCAGCGAGATGATGGGTGATATGATTATGATAGGATTTATTTTTTGTAAAACGACATCTCCCAGCATATCCTTACCATTGTTTGGGCCATGCTGGGAGCTGTAGTTTTACGCCGTACAAACCTATACGGCAGGGGTTGCACTAAATTGAGCTGTATTTGTGCTGGGGCTGTATATATGTAGTGAGCTTGGTTCTTGTGTTGTGTATAGAACCATATTGCTTGTGAAATATACAAATAATTTTATGCTCGCGTTACATAAAAATAAATGACACGTCGATTGGTAGAGAAAACAAACACGGCGAGGGGGAAGGAGATGTTGGGGGGGGCGCCAAACTGAATCTTTGCCCTGGGTGCTGGAGAACCTAGCTACGCCTCTGGGTTTAGGTAGCAGCCTATTGCTCCTAGTTAGGAAAGCAATCAAACATGTCCCAACGGACATTTAGTGCCGAAGAGGCATATTCATTTCTTGCCTCCGACACAGAGTCGTCGGATGGTGAGACTCTGTTTTATTTATCCACCTCCTCATCCAGTGATGAAGAAGAGGAACCTCCTAGGAGATGCCCCTTGACCACCAGTGCAGTTGAAGCCCCCGAGCGAAATGACCCCGCCGCAGTTCAAGCCCCCATTTGGACCCCCACACCAGACATTTATGAGCCCAAAATCCCAGAGTTAAAATTTAATACGGCAGGGCTCAGTGAAATGGGCTTTTTCAAGTTCTTCTTCACTGATGACTTTATAGATCTTATGGTCTCCCAGACAAATTTATATGTCCAACAGTATATTACTAAGAACCCTACATCATTTTATGCCCAATCCTACAGGTGGACCCCTGTAGATGTAGCAGAGTTGGGCAAGTTCTGGGGACTTCACTTGAACATGGGGCTTCTGAAAAAGCCATCCATTAGGACCTACTGGAGCATGAACATCTTATACCATACCCCCAATGTACCGTATGGCCATGTCCAAGATGCATTATGAGGCAATATTTTGCTTCTTAAATTATAAGGATAATGAGCAGTGCCCACCCCGAGATGACCCCAGTTTTGACCGTTTGTACAAACTGAGACCCCTATTAGACCATTTCAGTGCTCGGTTTGCCCAAGCATACACCCCCGAGAAGTGTATTTCTATTGATGAGTCCCTGGTACATTTTAAAGGGAGGCTTCAATTCCGCCAGTACCTGCCGAGTAAGAGGGCAAGGTATGGCGTAAAGATGTATAAGTTGTGCGAGAGTGCATAAGGGTATACCTACAAATTTAGGATGTATGAAGGGAAGGACAGCAGTATTCAGCCCCCAGAATGTCCCCCCTTACTGGGAATTAATGCAAAAATTGTGTGGGATTTGGTGCACCCACTGCTGGACCAGGGTTACCACCTCTACTTGGATAATTTTTATACCAGCATCCCACTCTTCAAGTGCCTCGCTTCCAGAAGTCCTGCGGCATGCGGCACTGCTAGAAAAAATCTGAGAGGCCTCCCTAAGACTCTGCTTGGGCAAACACTCAGAAGGGGTGAGAGCAGGGCACAATCTAGCAGCAACATATTGTGTGTCAAGTACAAGGACAAGAGAGATGTCCTTGTATTAACAACAATACATGGCCACACCAGTACCCATGTACCTGTACGAGGTACCAGTATAGAGACCCCCAAACCAGACTGCATCCTGGACTACAATAGGTACATGGGAGGGGTTGACTTGTCAGATCAAGTCCTGAAGCCCTACAGCGCCATGCGGAAATCGAGGGTGTGGTCAGTGCCGCATCTGCCATGAGGCCAGGTGAGCCGACGGCCTCAGGCGGCACCACCTACCCAAACGCATTTTCATCCCGGGACGGACTGGACCAGGGGGAGGGGCCATGCAGACGCACATAGCAGACGTGCCGAACGTCTGTAACACTCCTCCTCCTCTCTGACGCTGTACACAGCACATGCAGCCAGAGAGGAGCAAGCCTGCAGGAGGAGCGACAAGCGACGAGCAGCACGAGCAGCACAAGGTTAGTTCCTGCCTTGCTGGGACCGGGACCCGTGACGTGAGTATACTGCAAGGGGGAGACTGGGCATTTTACCGACAGCAGAGGGCTCTATGGGGCTGGAATAATCCACCCCATAGAGCCCTCACATCACTATAATGGAAGGATTAGTGTGGGTGGGGGAGGGTCTGAGCATCTGTCTGACTTACTGCAGAGAGCTCTATAGGGGGGGGATTCTGCCCCCCCCTTTAGAGCAGTCAGTCAGATTCTCAGACCCCCCTAACCTTTCAGTATAGTAACTAGTCAGGGCTCTATGGTGGGGGGGTAATTCCCCCCTATAGAGCCCTCTGCTGTCAGTAAAACGCCCAGACCCCCCCCCCCCTTGCAGTATACTCCTGCCTTTGTAGCTTTCCTGTGCTTAATTAGCGTGGGAAAGCTACAATCAGGGCTGTGACTGGTGAGTTTCACAGTCACTCCCAGTACACACTGCATGCAGCAGCTGCGGCATTCAGTCTGACTGTGAGTCTCTGACCAGTCACCACCCACACGCAGCAGAAAGACAGGATAGGCTGATAGTGCCGGTCATTGAATAAACCCTCAACTACTACAGTTTCAGACACATTGACTATGATAGTTTCTATAGTGTAGTGGTTAGCTTGTCTGCCTTATGTATCGAGGTTGCTGGTTCAAATCATAGCTGGGGTTTTTTTTTTTTTTTTTTATATTAATATTTTGTTTTGGGCTTTGTTCACACTAGCATTAATATACGCTTACCTCTCTTCCGTCAGAGGAAGAGAGGATCGATACGTTAAACGGAAAGCAACGGCTCCATTAGAATTACCATTGCTTTCAATGGTAATTCTTTTGTATCAGTTGCTTTCCGTTTGTCTCCGTTCGCTAGGTTTCCGTTCTTTTGAACGGAAATTAAAGTTCTGCAGACTGCACTTTTGTTTCCTTTAAAAAAAACGGAAACTTAGCGAACGGAGACAAACGGAAAGCAACTGATACAAAAGAATTACCATTGAAAGCAATGGTAATTCTAATGGAACCGTTGCTTTCCGTTTAACGTATTGATCCTCTCTTCCTCTGACGGAAGAGAGGTAAACGTATATTAATGCTAGTGTGAAAGAAGCCTTAGGGCCTGTTCACATCAGCGTTGGCTTTCCGTTCTGGGGTTCCGTCGGAGGTAACCCCGCAACGGAAAGTCAAACTGAAACCACAGCTTCCGTTTCTGTCACCATTAGCGCAGTCGACTGCGCTATTGATTCCGCCACAAAAACGGAAACGGTGACTAACGGAAACCATTAGCAATGTTTCCGTCACCATTGATTTCAATGGTGACTGAAACGGAAGCTGTGGTTTCAGTTTGACTTTCCGTTGCGGGGTTCACCCGACGGAAACCTCCCACGGAACCCCAGAAAGGAAAGCCAACGCTGATGTGAACAGGCCCCAATCCTTCCCCATAAACCTGCCCCCGCTAATTAAAATAAATATATTATATAATGTATATAGCGCTGTATCCTGTATCCGTCAGGTCAGCGGGTCCTGCAGGATCGAGCTGTTACCGATCACATCTAAGTTCATAACTTATAACTTAGATGTGATCGGTAATAGGCGACCTAATGGATTCAGGTCTCAGCGCCATGGCCGCCATCAGGGAGGTACTGCCGGTACTGCTGTCAGGGGCCCGGTCAAAATTTGAAAAAACGGGGGCCCGTGCTCCACTGCCGGAATGCATTTGCTCACGGGCCCTTATGATTTCACTTTGGTGAAAGGAACAGGTCCCATCACGGAGCCGGGGCCCGTTGTTTGCATCAGAGTAAAATCATAAGGGCCCGCTGTTCACATAGAGCCTGCCCCTCCTCCTCCTCCTCTACAGCGGCGTGACAGCGCGTGTGGAGGAGACGTCATGAAGGTGGCGGGAGGTTTGAATGCAGTGGAGGCGGGACAAGCAGCAGCAGCAGAAGAAGACTCCTGACCCAGTGAGTACAGCATATAATGTCTGTGTCAGTATGTAATGTCTGTCTGTCAGGTTGCTGCTGCCCGGAGCCTCCTCACATCACATCCCCACAATAAAAATCAGTGTTACCTATGTCACATTATACCCTCTCAGCTCTGCTTCATATCCTTGTATCGCTAGTAGCATTTCTTACCTCTTATCTCCCGGGCTGTGTAGCAGAGGGAGAAGACAGGTTTATTGTCCCGTTATACGCAGCCCAGGAGATAAGAGCCATCGCAGAGCTGCTGCTAGTGATATAATGCAGTGCTTCAGTGTCCGGAGGATCATACAGACCAGGGTAAGACACTTGCTTTCTACGGGGGTTAGATGACAATGGGGACAGGGAGATGATGGTGTAGTGGGTAAGAGATAATAATGGATGGTGGATGACACTGAAGGAGACATTATACTAGGGGGATGATAACTGGGGGAAAAGAGGATATCTGAAAGGAGGGGTAGAGGAACGAGAGAGGATACGAGGGGGAGGGGGAGAGATCTTTAAGGTTATGTACACCTCTTTTTTTTTATACCAAAAAGTTTATTAGTGTGTGTTATGAAACTTTGTAAATACTTTTTATTCAAAATAATTGTTACTTTATGTGATACAGCTGCTTTGTATCCTGTATACAGAGCAGCTGTATTGTGCGCAGAGACCTGTATCTGTCAGGTCCGAGGGACTGACGGGTACAGTCTCGGCGGGCCAGGATCCACCTGTTATCGATCAAATCTAAATTATGAACAGGGACACGCAGGACCCGCTGACCTGACAGATAAAGGTTTCAGTGCATGATACAGCTGCTCTGTATCTCAAAGTAAAAATATATATTTTTTAAAAGTATTTACAAAGTAGCACCAAACAGACTGCTAAAACAACAAATACCACACTCACTTTACATAGCCTTCAAACATGTGGTGGGTAGAGACAGGGCCGGCCTTAGGATAGATGGCGCTCCGTGCAAAATTATCTTTCGGCGCCCCACCCCATCATAAAAAAAATGGCCCATAAAAAAAAGTATAATGCCCTCCATAGTATAATGCCCCTTTAGTTCCTCCCATACAGTATAATAATAATAATATATTATAACCCCTTCAAGGACACAGTATTTTGTTCTCTAATTTTGCCCACACAGTATTATGCCCCCTAAGTGCCACACACAGTATATTTCCCCCTGTAGTGTCCCTACACAGTATAATGTCCGCTTAGTGGCCCCTACACAGTATAATGCCCCCCTCCCCATCCTGCCACACAGAGCCCCCCTGTAGATAGTGCCCCCTGTAGATTGTGCGATACAGCCTTCCGTTAGACAGTGCCATACAGCCCCCACCTCACCCTTGTAGATCGTGCCATACAGCCCCCACCTCACCCTTGTAGACAGTGCGATACATCCCCTATCTCCCCCCCCCCTGTAGATCGTGCCATACACCTCTCTCATGTAGACAGTGCCATACAGCCCTCACCTCCTCCTTGTAGACAGTGCCATAAAGCCCCACACCTCCCCCTTGCAGACAGTACCGTACAGCCCCCACCTCCCTTATGTAGACATTGTGTTAGGGATCTGCCAGGTACTACGTCTAGGTATACTCCTGGGATTAATCAATCCACACCTGAGGCCAGACCTGTTCGACTGACACCATCTCCCACCCACTAGGGTGGCAGGCTCAGGAGTGGGAGAGCCTATCGCGGCCTGGTCAGTCGGAGTTAGCTCCGCCCCCTGTCCTTTATTACCTGCTGTGTTCTCCTCCTCAGTGCTTGTAATTCTTTTGGATTCCTGGCCCCACTGCTGCTTGCTCCAGCCTGCTTCTGCCGTGCTTCTGCCTTGCTGCTGTTCTGCTTAACCCGCTTTGCCTCCGGCTTGCTTCCTCCTCCGTGCTCACTTGGGTATACTCCACTTCATCCTGGTCCTGACAACTCATTCACCGCTCCGTTTCCTCGCGGCGTTCCGTGGGCTACTGCCCCTTCCCTTGCGTGTTCCCTGTTTGTTCTCCCGTGCACTTAGACAGCGTAGGGACCGCCGCCCAGTTGTACCCCGTCGCCTAGGGCGGGTCGTTGCAAGTAGGCAGGGACAGGGCGGTGGGTAGATTAGGGCTCACTTTCCCTTCACCTCCTTCCTGCCATTACATAATTACAAGCCTCTTACCTAGTCTACCATTTCCCCTACGCTGACGCTATCATGGACCCCCTTGAGACCCTGACCCAGCAGATGCAGGGCCTCTCCCTACAGGTCCAGGCCCTGGCCCAGAGGGTCAACCAGGGTGACGCTGCCGTAGTAGTTCCCCTCACCTCACCTCTAGAACCCGACATCAAGTTACCTGACCGGTTCTCAGGGGACCGTAAGACGTTTCTCTCCTTCCGGGAGAGTTGCAGACTGTATTTCCGCCTTAAACCCCACTCCTCAGGTTCCGAGAACCAGCGGGTGGGTATCATCATATCCCGACTCCAGGAAGGGCCCCAAGAGTGGGCCTTCTCCTTGGCTCCTGACGCCCCTGAACTTTCCTCTGTTGATCGCTTTTTCTCTGCCCTCGGACTCATTTACGACGAGACTGACAGGACTGCTTTAGCCGAGAGTCAGCTGGTGACCTTACGTCAGGGTAGGAGACCGGTTGAGGAGTACTGTTCTGATTTTAGAAAGTGGTGCGTAGCTTCTCGGTGGAACGATCCGGCCCTAAGGTGCCAGTTTAGGTTAGGATTATCTGACGCCCTGAAGGATCTGCTGGTTAGCTACCCCTCTTCTGACTCCCTTGACCAGGTTATGGCCCTAGCAGTACGACTTGACCGACGTCTCAGGGAACGTCAGCTTGAACGCTTCAATGTGCTCCCCTCTGACTTTTCTGCGATCCCCCCCGAGGTCCCGTCTCCTCGCCCCTCCACGGAGGACTCGGAGGTACCTATGCAACTCGGGGCCTCCATGTCTCCTCGACAACGTAGGGAGTTTCGCAGAATGAATGGTCTCTGCTTCTACTGTGGGGACGACAAGCATCTTCTGAACACCTGTCCCAGGCGCAAGAATAAAAAGCCGGAAAACTTCCGCGCCTAAGTGATCATCGGGGAGGTCACTTGGGCGCACAGGTATTTCCCGTTAATGTGAAATGCAATAAAATTTTGCTTCCCTTTCAGGTCTCGTTTGCTGGCCGGTCTGCCACTGGCAGTGCCTTCGTGGATTCTGGCTCATCTGCTAATATCATGTCTGTGGAATTTGCTATGTCTCTAAAAATGCCTTTTATTGATTTACCTTATCCTATCCCTGTAGTAGGTATCGACTCAACTCCCCTTGCTAATGGTTATTTTACTCAGCATACTCCTGTTTTTGAACTCCTGGTTGGCTCCATGCATTTGGAGCAGTGCTCTGTACTGGTGATGCAGGGATTATCGTCTGATCTGGTATTAGGTCTTCCCTGGTTGCAGTTGCATAATCCCACGTTTGATTGGAATACTGGGGATCTCACCAAATGGGGTAGTGAATGTCTCATGTCATGTCTTTCTGTTAACTCTATTTCTCCCCGGGAGGAGGTAAACACGCTTCCTGAGTTTGTTCAGGACTTCGCCGATGTGTTTTCTAAGGAGGCCTCCGAGGTGTTGCCCCCCCCCCCCCATAGAGATTACGATTGCGCCATCGATTTGGTGCCTGGTGCCAAGCTTCCTAAGGGTAGGATATTTAATCTTTCATGTCCTGAACGTGAAGCTATGAGGGTGTACATCCAAGAATGCCTGGCCAAGGGTTTCATTCGCCCCTCGACTTCTCCTGTAGGTGCTGGCTTCTTCTTTGTGGGGAAGAAGGATGGTGGTCTTAGGCCGTGCATTGATTATCGTAACCTGAATAAGGTCACCGTAAGGAACCAGTACCCACTTCCTTTGATTCCGGATCTTTTTAATCAGGTTCAGGGAGCCCAATGGTTTTCTAAGTTCGATCTACGGGGGGCATATAACCTTATCCGCATCAAAGAGGGGGATGAGTGGAAAACTGCGTTCAACACACCCGAGGGTCATTTCGAATACCTGGTCATGCACTTTGGGTTGTGTAATGCCCCTGCTGTCTTCCAGAATTTTATTAATGAAATCCTGAGAGATTACCTGGGTAATTTTCTTGTTGTGTACCTTGATGACATACTGGTGTTTTCCAAGGACTGGTCCTCCCACGTGGAGCATGTCAGGAAGGTGCTCCAGGTCCTTCGGGAGAATAATCTGTTTGCTAAGACTGAAAAATGTGTCTTTGGGGTACAGGAGATACCATTTTTAGGGCAAATCCTCACTCCTCATGAATTTCGCATGGACCCTGCCAAGGTTCAGGCTGTGGCGGAATGGGTCCAACCTGCCTCCCTTAAGGCGTTACAGTGTTTTTTAGGGTTCGCCAACTATTACAGGAGATTTATTGCTAACTTCTCGGTCGCCGCTAAGCCTCTTACGGACCTTACTCGCAAGGGTGCTGATGTCCTCCATTGGCCCCCTGAGGCCGTCCAGGCCTTTGAGACCCTCAAGAAGTGCTTTATCTCGGCCCCCGTGCTGATTCAGCCCAACCAAGAGGAGCCATTTATTGTGGAGGTTGACGCATCCGAGGTGGGAGTGGGGGCCGTCTTGTCCCAGGGTACCAGCTCCCTCACCCATCTCCGCCCCTGTGCTTACTTCTCTAGGAAGTTTTCGCCCACGGAGAGTAACTATGATATTGGCAACCGCGAACTTCTAGCCATTAAATGGGCTTTTGAAGAGTGGCGGCACTTCCTGGAGGGGGCCAGACACCAGGTAACGGTCCTTACGGATCACAAGAATCTGGTTTTCCTAGAATCGGCCCGGAGGCTTAATCCTAGACAAGCTCGGTGGGCACTATTCTTTACCAGATTTAATTTCTTGGTTACCTATAGGGCTGGGTCCAAGAATATTAAGGCTGATGCCCTGTCACATTGTTTCATGGCCAATCCTCCTTCCAAGAAGGATCCTGCTTGTATTTTACCCCCTGGTATAATCGTTTCTGCCACGGATTCTGATTTAGCTTCTGATATCGCGGCTGATCAGGGTGCAGCTCCCGGGAACGTCCCTGGGGACAAACTGTTTGTTCCCCTGCAATACCGGCTAAGGGTACTCAGGGAAAACCATGACTCCGCTCTATCTGGTCATCCTGGCATCTTGGGCACCAAACACCTCATTACCAGAAACTATTGGTGGCCTGGGTTGCCTAAAGACGTTAGGGCTTACGTCGCCGCTTGTGAGGTTTGCGCTAGGTCCAAAACCCCTAGGTCCCGACCTGCGGGCCTACTACGTTCCTTGCCCATTCCCCAGAGACCTTGGACCCATATCTCCATGGATTTTATCACCGATTTGCCTCCATCTCAGGGCAAGTCGGTGGTGTGGGTGGTAGTAGACCGCTTCAGCAAGATGTGCCACTTTGTGCCCCTTAAGAAGCTACCTAACGCCAAGACGTTAGCTTCTTTGTTTGTGAAACACATCCTGCGTCTCCATGGGGCCCCAGTCAATATCGTTTCTGACAGAGGGGTACAATTTGTTTCCTTATTTTGGAAAGCCTTTTGTAAAAAGTTGGAGATTGATCTGTCCTTCTCCTCCGCCTTCCATCCCGAAACTAATGGCCAAACGGAGAGGACTAACCAGTCCCTGGAACAATATTTAAGGTGTTTCATCTCTGACTGTCAATTCGATTGGGTCTCATTCCTTCCCCTTGCTGAATTTTCCCTGAATAACCGGGTCAGTAACTCGTCAGGGGTCTCCCCGTTTTTCTGTAATTTCGGGTTTAACCCAAGGTTCTCCTCCGTTTCCCCTGGTTGTTCCAATAATCCTGAGGTAGAGGATGTTCATCGGGAACTGTGCACTGTCTGGGCCCAGGTACAGAAGAACCTAGAGGCGTCCCAGAGCGCACAAAAGATTCAGGCGGATAGTAGACGTTCTGCTAACCCCCGGTTTGTCGTCGGGGATTTGGTCTGGTTGTCGTCCAGGAACTTGCGCCTTAAGGTCCCGTCCAGGAAGTTTGCTCCCCGATTTATTGGGCCTTATAAGATCATTGAAGTCCTCAACCCTGTATCCTTCCGTCTGGAGCTGCCCCCATCCTTTCGCATACATGACGTCTTCCATGCCTCCCTCCTTAAACGCTGCTCCCCGTCCTGGTCCCCCTCGAGGAAACCTCCTGTTCCCGTTCTCACCCCTGAAGGGGTGGAATTCGAGGTGGCCAAGATTATGGACAGTAGGATGGTCCAGGGCTCCCTCCAGTACCTGGTCCATTGGAGAGGGTACGGGCCGGAGGAGAGGACTTGGGTACCTGCCCGTGATGTTCACGCTGGGGTATTGATCAGGAGGTTCCACCTTCTCTTCCCTACTAAACCGGGTCCTCTTAGTAAGGGTCCGGTGGCCCCTCATAAAAGGGGGAGTACTGTTAGGGATCTGCCAGGTACTACGTCTAGGTATACTCCTGGGATTAATCAATCCACACCTGAGGCCAGACCTGTTCGACTGACACCATCTCCCACCAACCAGGGTGGCAGGCTCAGGAGTGGGAGAGCCTATCGCGGCCTGGTCAGTCGGAGTTAGCTCCGCCCCCTGTCCTTTATTACCTGCTGTGTTCTCCTCCTCAGTGCTTGTAATTCTTTTGGATTCCTGGCCCCACTGCTGCTTGCTCCAGCCTGCTTCTGCCGTGCTTCTGCCTTGCTGCTGTTCTGCTTAACCCGCTTTGCTTTGCCTCCGGCTTGCTTCCTCCTCCGTGCTCACTTGGGTATACTCCACTTCATCCTGGTCCTGACAACTCATTCACCGTTCCGTTTCCTCGCGGCATTCCGTGGGCTACTGCCCCTTCCCTTGCGTGTTCCCTGTTTGTTCTCCCGTGCACTTAGACAGCGTAGGGACCGCCGCCCAGTTGTACCCCGTCGCCTAGGGCGGGTCGTTGCAAGTAGGCAGGGACAGGGCGGTGGGTAGATTAGGGCTCACTTTCCCTTCACCTCCTTCCTGCCATTACACATTGCCATACAGCCTGCCCACCTCCCTCATGTAGACAGTGTCATACAGCCCCCACCTCCTCCTTGTAGACAGTGCCATACAGCCCACACCTCCCTCATGTAGACAGTGCCATACAGCCCCCACCTCCTCCTTGTAGACAGTGCCATACAGCCTCCCAACTCCCTCATGTAGACAGTGCCATACAGCCCCCCACCTCCCCCTTGTAGATCGTGCCATACAGCCTCCCAACTCCCTCATGTAGACAGTGCCATACAGCCCCCCACCTCCCCCTTGTAGATCGTGCCATACAGCCTCCCAACTCCCTCATGTAGACAGTGCCATACAGCCCCCCACCTCCCCCTTGTAGATCGTGCCATACAGCCTCCCAACTCCCTCATGTAGACAGTGCCATACAGCCCCCCACCTCCCCTTGTAGATCGAGCCGTACAGCCCTCCCACCCCTTCCTTGTAGACAGTGCCCCCAAACAAACAAAACAAGTTGTACTCCGCTAGGCCCCGTTCCCACGATGAACTGAGCTGCTCCACGACGGGATCCTTGCGTTGGCCGGGGTGATCCTGTAGCCTAGTACAGAGTTTCACAACATTTTCGGACTCGAGGCACCACTGGAAAAAGAAAATGTCCTCAGGGCACCCCTAATTTAGAGAAAGACAGAAAATGGCTAAAAACAAGCACTACACTCGTAGGGTATGTTCACACAGCGTTTTTTGTAAGACAAAAAAAATCTGCCTCAAAATTCCTTCAGGAACTGACAGCATTGTTTGACCTTTTTTTTTTTTTTGCGTTTTTTTAAGCTGTTGAAGCGAATGCAAAAGATGCAGGAAAAAAAAGCTCCAAACGATATTTACTACCTCCTATTAATTTCAATTGGAGCTCAGAGGTGGAAACCACTTGAAGACCATCAGCTCCTCACTCCCAGTAAAATAATCATCGTCCCCCCACTCCCAGTAAAATAATCATCGGCCCCCCACTCCCAGTAAAATAATCATCGGCCCCCACTCACAGTGAAATGACCATCAGCCCCCCCACTCACAGTAAAATGACCATCAGTCCCCCCCTCACAGTAAAATAACCATCAGCCCGTCACTCACAGATTCCCCCTGTAGATAGTGCCACACAGGCCCTTGTAGGTAGTGCCACACAGCCCCCTGTAGATAGTGCTACACAGCCACCTGTAGATAGTGCCACACAGCCACATGTAGATAGTGCCATACAGCCCCCTGTAGATAGTGCCACACAGCCACCTGTAGATAGTGCCACACAGCCCCGTTGTAGGTAGTGCCACACAGCCCCGTTGTAGGTAGTGCCACACAGCCCCGTTGTAGGTAGTGCCAAACAGCCCCGTTGTAGGTAGTGCCACACAGCCCCGTTGTAGGTAGTGCCACACAGCCCCGTTGTAGGTAGTGCCACACAGCCCCGTTGTAGGTTGTGCCACACAGCCCCCTTGTAGGTTGTGCCACACAGCCCCCTGGTAGGTAGTGCTACAAAGCCAAGTGGTAGGTATTGCCACACAGCCCCATGGTAGGTAGTGCCATACAGCGCCCTTGCAGGTAGTGCCACACAGCCCCCTTATAGATAGCACCCCCCCTTCCTGTAGATAGCTGCACTGTAGCTCCCTGAAAGAGCGGAATCCCCCTGTGGCCAGGAATTCCGCTCCTGGAGCGCTCCACTTGATGTCTCTGTCCGTATATGGACAGTGACATCAGGGGCAACTCCTGAAGCAGAATCCCAGTCCACAGCGTTGCCGACGCTGTGACCGGGGATTCTACTCCAGGAGAAGCCCCTGTCGTCTGTGTCCATTTATGGACAGTGACGTCAAGGGCTTCTCCTGGAGTGGAATCCCCGGTCACAGAGTCGGCAACGCTGTAAACGGGGATGCCCCTTCAGGAGTTGCCCTGATGTCACTGTCCATATACGGACAGAGACATCAAGCGGAGCACTCCAGGAGCGAAATTCCTGGCCACAGGGGGATTTCGCTACTTCAGGGAGCTACAGTGGTGCTGGTAGATTGAAGTGCAGGGAGATACCTCCCTGCTCTGCTATAGTACGCCGCCGGCCATGGGGGGGCCTTTTCCAACGGGCGGCACGGGCGCCCTCATGCCCAGTGTTACCACCCATGCCACTTTCTGTTCTCCCAGAAATCCCCTCCTCCTTCCCCCGCTGAGCCCTGGCACTTAGTCTCTCCACCTTGCCCCCTGATACCCACCAGCTAGCTCTGCCCTGCCCCTCCAAAGAGATCTCCTACTAGTTTGCTTTTCACCGCTGCCTTACTTCCGACCCCTTTACTCTGTGCCCACCCCAATAGTGAGGGGGGCCCCAGACTCCTTGGCTGTATGGGGCCCAGAAATTTCTGATGGCGGCCCTGCTCAGCGCTATATACAGCTGCTCTGTATACAGAATACAATGCAGCTGTATCTCAAAAAGTACAAATCATTTTCAATAAAAAGTAATTAAAACTTGCACCAATCGCATTAATAGATATCTTTATATATCATAGTGACATGTCCGAAGTTTTCATCGGTGGGGGACCGAGCACTGAGGCCCCCACCGATCACTAAAACGAAGCAGCAGAAGTGCTCGGGTGAGCGCTGTGCCGCTTCATTTATGATCGACTTTCAGCCGAGTGAGCGGTGTACGGACTCTGCTCCAAGGAAAGCCAAACAGAATTGAAGAGGCACACCGCTCACCCGAGCACTTCTGCTGCTTAGTTTTAGCGACTAGTGGAGGGTCTCAGTGTTCAGACCCCACTGATCAAAACTTCTGACATGTCAAAAGTTTTTTAAAAAGTTGTTACACTTTAAAGAGAATCTTTCACCTGCCCACAGATTTGCATTTGAGTGCAGCATGTAATGGGGAGGGCTGCACAAACTCTGGGGCACTTTATATTTTTTCTCCTACCCTCTTTCCTTACTTAGATATCTGTGCTGTAATATTTGGCGCTCGATATTTAAATAACCCCATAAACTGCCAATGGGGCGGTAATTGGCAAGGGGGCGTGTAACATCGCTGTGACACTGCCCAATCCGCTATGGACAATGTCAACAGCAAGAGCTGGAGAGAGGAGATCATGTGCGCGCGCACGCTCTCACTCTTTAGCTCTCGGCAGGCAAGTACAAGACTGTGATCTCAGGTGAGAGATCAGTCTTATCGTCCTTGTCTGCCGAGAGCTAAAGAGTGAGAGCGTGCGTGCGCGCACAGCTCTGATGCCATGAAACAGAAGAAGAAGAATTCACACTCTTCTTCTCCTCTTGTGTTCCTTAGTGGTGGCGGAGCTGCGCGCACGCGCTCTCTCCAGCTCTTGCTGTAACGCTGACCGTAGCTGATTCGACAGTGTCATGGCGATGTTACACGCCCCCTTGCCAATTACCTCCCCATTGACAGTTCATGGGGTTATTTAAATATCGGGCGCCAAATATTACAGCACTGATATCTAAATAACGAAGGAGGCTAGGAAAAAATTGTAAAGTGCCCCAGAGTTTGTGCAGCTCTCCCCATTACATGCTACACTCAGCTGTACATGTATGGGGAGGTGAAAGGTTCTCTTTAAAAGAAAGGTGTTATAATTATTTTTTTGTATTTGATAGGTTTTATTTTATGGGCCTAATTTTTCTAATTATTTTAATATGTTTCCGAAGGTAGCTATTTATTCATATGTCTGTGGGGACAGCCAACTTTATTTTTATTTTTCATACTGCTCATTTTTGTTTTGCAGGTTCCGCTGGACCATTTGCACTACGTCGTAGATTCGTTGGACTACTGCGATGATTTAAGCTTTATTTTTATTTTTTTAATAAAATGGTTAAAGTGGATTCTGTGGAAGAGTTGTCATTTCAATAAAATATATTTCTATATGTCTCTGTTTTTTAATACTTCATTACCGCCTTAGTAATGGCTGCTGTCTGATTGAGAGCGTCCATTACTAAGAAGGGGCTTAGTGTTAGCCAGTAATAAGGCTAGCACTAACCCCTATTATTACCCCGGTACCCACCGCCACCAGGAGTACTGGGAAGAGCTGGGTACGATCCAGCACCCGACCGTCTGAAGAGAAGGGCGGGTACTGGGGTGGCCGAAGGCTGGTACTATCAGGCTCGGAATGGCCAAAAACCATGGCCCTTCCCACCCTGGTAATGCTAGGCTGCTGCTGCTTTATTGTATCTGGCTGGTTATGAAAAATGGAGGGGATCTCACGTAATTTTTTTTCTATTATTATTTTTTTTTAAAAGACGTGGGGTTCCCGCTATTTTTCACAACCAGCCAGATACAATACAGCAGCTGCAGCCTAGCATCACCAGGGTGGGAAGGGCCACGTTTTTTTATCCCTTCCCAGCCTGGTAAAACCAGCCTGTGGCCGCCCTGCTGCCTTACCGTTGCTTCAGATGGTCGGGTACTGGATCGTACTCCCCTCGCGGCAGTGAGAATCGGGGTAATAATAGGGGTTAGTGATAGACTTTTTACTGGCTAACACGAAGCCCCTTCTTAGTAATGGACGCTCTCAATCAGACAGCAGCCATTACCAAGGCCATAATAAAGTATTAAAAAAAACAGACATAAGAAAAACTTTTATTGAAATCTAAACTCCCCCTTGCAACCCTCTTTCACCATTTTATTTTTGTTTTTTAAAAGTAGATCATCGGAGTAGTCCAATGAATCTACGACGTAGTCCAAACGCTCCAGCGGAACCTACCAAAAAAAAAGCAGTATAAAATTTTTAAAAACTTACATTTGCCACAATAGTCACTCGATATAACTATACTGTAATCACTTATATGGTTTGCAGATTTCTTGTGTATAACTGGCATCTACCTCTATAAGGTCACTATATGGTGGTAATATTGGTCTATATATAGTGTGATTTATTCACTAACAGTATGGTGGGTTTTTTCTGATACTATGTTGTAGTAATATGTGATCATGGTTTGGTAGTTTTATTCAGTAACAGTATGGGGGTATTATTTAGTAATAGTATAAAGGTATTATTCAGTAACAGTATGGGGGTATTATTCAGTAACAGTATGGGGGTATTATTCAGTAACAGTATGGAGGTATTATTCAGTAACAGTATGGGGTATTATTAAGTAACAGTATGGGGTATTATTCAGTAACAGTATGGGGTATTATTCAGTAACAGTATGGGGTATTATTCAGTAACAGTATGGGGGTATTATTCAGTAACAGTATGGGGTATTATTCAGTAACAGTATGGGGTATTATTCAGTAACAGTATGGGGGTATTATTCAGTAACAGTATGGGGTATTATTAAGTAACAGTATGGGGTATTATTCAGTAACAGTATGAGGTATTATTCAGTAACAGTATGGGGGTATTATTCAGTAACAGTATGGGGGTATTATTCAGTAACAGTATGGAGGTATTATTCAGTAACAGTATGGGGTATTATTCAGTAACAGTATGGGGTATTATTCAGTAACAGTATGGGGGTATTATTCAGTAACAGTATGGAGGTATTATTCAGTAACAGTATGGGGTATTATTCAGTAACAGTATGGGGTATTATTCAGTAACAGTATGGGGGTATTATTCAGTAACAGTATGGTGGTATTATTCAGTAACAGTATGGGGTATTATTCAGTAACAGTATGGGGGTATTATTCAGTAACAGTATGGTGGTATTATTCAGTAACAGTATGGGGGTATTATTCAGTAACAGTATGGGGTATTATTCAGTAACAGTATGGGGTATTATTCAGTAACAGTATGGGGGTATTATTCAGTAACAGTATGGTGGTATTATTCAGTAACAGTATGGGGGTATTATTCAGTAACAGTATGGGGGTATTATTCAGTAACAGTATGGGTGTATTATTCAGTCACTATGTGGTTATGGTGTGGTGGTATTATTCAGTAACAGTATGGGGTATTATTCAGTAACAGTATGGGGTATTATTCAGTAACAGTATGGGGTATTATTCAGTAACAGTATGGGGTATTATTCAGTAACAGTATGGGGGTATTATTCAGTAACAGTATGGAGGTATTATTCAGTAACAGTATGGGGTATTATTCAGTAACAGTATGGGGTATTATTCAGTAACAGTATGGGGGTATTATTCAGTAACAGTATGGAGGTATTATTCAGTAACAGTATGGGGTATTATTCAGTAACAGTATGGGGTATTATTGGTAATGTTGGTCTTACAATCTATGTAAATTACTGTGGGGGGGGGGCTGTGGGGAAGTGTGAGTGTGGCAGCAGATGATCAGGCTAAGAGACAGTCTGCAGAGTGGCATGTGATGTACTTTGACATATAGGTGATACTTACATGTGGAATGTGGGCCCATAACTTGTGTACAGCCCAGAGCCTAAGATCATATGAATCCACCACTGGCATCGAGCCAGCACAGGCAGACCACTACAATACAGCAGGTAGAGCAAAGAAACCAGCCCAGGACATGCCGCTTCAAAACAGCGCTAAGCGCGATCTGTCCTGGACTGGCCTGAATGTAATTGCAGAGAGTGACGCCGCAAATGAGACTGGCTGCCGAGGAGAGATATGGGGCAGGGCAGACTGTACTATTTGCACTGCACTGATTGGCAGTAAGAATAATTCTTTAAATATTTTCCATACTTCAAATAGCACTTTAAGGCTGTGTTCACACTGAGCTTTTTGCAGGAGGAAAATTCTGCCTCAAAATTCTGTTTGGGATTTCGAGGCAAATTTTGTCCTTCCTGCACGTCGTTTGCCGCGATTTTCACCGCGTTTTTCGCTCGCGGCCATTGAGTGCTACGGGCAAAAAACTCAGCGAAATACCCTTTCTCTTCCTCCCATTGATGTCAATGGAAGGTCAGAGGCGTAAACGCGCGAAGATAGGGCATGTCCCTTCTTTCTCGGGAGGCATTTTCGGCCGGTATTTGACGAGTTTTGCGGAGCGGTTTCCGCGCCCAAGAACTCGTCAAAATACTCCATGTGAACAGGGCCTAACAAATAAACATCAAATGCTTTCCTATTTAAAAAATGTATATATTGCGTGTTCGATGTGCAAAGCTAGGAATGAGAAAACTCAGATAGATTTTGGGTGGGGGGGCGCCTTTTTATAGTTCGCCTCAGGCGGCAGACAGGCTAGGTTCACCCCTGGGTGTGGTATAAGAAGCTGGCCGTGCACATCATACAGATGGCATTGTACAATGCGTATGTGCTACGTCGATGTGCAGGCCAGAGGGGAACTTTCCTGGAATTTCAAGAGGTGATTATCAAGAACCTAATCTTTAGGACCAAGAATAGGGAGCATCCAGTACTTCCGGAAGCGAGGCCACACGCATCGTACCAGGGCAACACTTTCCAGGAGAAGTTCCCCAAACTGGCAAGAAGGGAAAAAGTCAAAAGAGGTGCAGAGTCTGCTCAAAGAGGGGGATAAGGAGGTAAACAATATACGAATGCGACACGTGTCCTGAAAAAACAGGGCTCTGTATGAAAGATTGTTTTCGAATTTATCATACATCCCTTAATTTTTAATTTACCCTGATACACTCCGCACAGCTTATGCCCCTCATCTTTCCCTTCTGAGCCCTGCCGTGTGCCAAGGCAGCTAATAACAGCCACATGTAGGGTATTGCCGTACCCGGGAGAACCCACATTACATCTTATGGTGTGTATATCTCCAGTGGCACATGCTGGGCACACTATATCGGGCACGGACATGCCATATATATATAGAAAATTGCAAATCTCACTCTGCCCCATCTGCTGCGCATTATCTTTTAAACAGTACCTGTGGGGTCAAAAGGCTCACTACACCTCTAGATGAATGTCTTAAGGGGTGTAGTTTTTAAAATGGGGTCACTTCTCAGGGGTTTCAACTGTACTGGTACCTCAGGGGCTTCTGCATACATGACTTAGCACCAGAAAAACTCCAGTAGGCCAAATGGTGGTATCCACAAATGGTTTATCACCACAAATGGGGTATTGCCGCACCAAGGACAAATTGGGCAACAAAATGGGGTATTTTGTTTCCTGTGAAAATAAGAAATTTTGATAAAAAATGACATCTTATTGTTCTACACACAGGTATCCAGGCTACCAGGACTACTATTATGGGTAAGGCTATCTGAGTTATTAATGTTGGGAGTATTTTACTCTAGAAAACACCCTTTGGACACTTCTGTCCTTAACAAAACAGCTCACACTCAAACAACTAACGTTATATACGATAACACACTGCCCTATTCATATGTCCTTAATATAAGGACATTAAACACACCATACACTTGGTTTTCCTACTTACCTGTGTTCATATCATATAGAGTCTCTCCACTCATGTACCTTTTTAACATGTATGTTTTTATATGTATTTAATAAAATTTGTTATTCTTTTCATATATACTTGGCTCTATACTCTGTTTCTTGTGTGTGTATAGGGTTTAAGTAGAGTATAACAGAGAGAGTTCCCAGCATTATCATTCCCTTACCCCCCTACAACATTACGAATTATATTCACTTGGGACTGGTGTTGTTTTATTAAATTTCTTTTGATTCTCTTGATTTTTTTTGCTGTTTTTGACATTCCACTATGTTCTGCATAAAGCTTAGTGTCAGCTGTACTGTGACTTCTTTATCATAACTGTTAAAGGGGGTGAGGTAATAGCGGGATTCACTGGTTAGTGACACCCACTATTACTACCGCCTTTATAAACAGGTTCACTAGGGTTATGCCTAGTTTCCCTACCTTTTCCTTATACTAACGTCGATCTAATTGCTTTAGCGGCTACTCAAGGGAATAAGACAGTATAGTAAATAAAGGTAATATTTATTAACATACAGTAATCACTCTCATATGTATAATACAGTAACTAATCACTGTACAGTATAAACACTGTATCAAGATATTATACCGCCACCCACTTACATAAACATACACAGAATACAGTTACGTTACAACACAATAAACATAAGTTACTTGTGATTCTCACACGCTCTCTATCTCTATCCCACTCCCTCCTAATATAACTTTCCCTATACACTAAGGGTTAATACGGGATAAGGAGGAACAAGGGGACAGCAAGGGTTAACTCAGGGACTCTGGGACAGCAAGGGTTAACTCAGGGACTCTGGGACAGCAAGGGGTTAACTCAGGGACTCAGGGAAGCAAGGATTAACTTAGGGAGAGCAAGGGGTTAACTTACTCAGGGAGAGAAAGGGGTTAACTCAGGGAAGCAAGGGTTAACTCAGGAACTCAGGGACGCAAGGGTTAACTTAGGGAGAGCAAGGGGTTAACTTACTCAGGGAGAGCAAGGGGTTAACTCAGGGAAGCAAGGGTTAACTCAGGGACAGTAGGGACAGTATCAAGGGGTTAATTCAGGGAAGCAAGGGTTAACTCAGGGACAGTAGGGACAGTAACTCAGGGAGGCAAGGGTTACAGCAGGAGGAGACAGGGAGAGACAGGGTTAAGTGTAGCTGCTGCTACACTTGATACTTAGGGTATGTGCACACACACTAATTACGTCCGTAATTGACGGACGTATTTCGGCCGCAAGTCCCGGACCGAACACAGTGCAGGGAGCCGGGCTCTTAGCATCATACTTATGTACGATGCTAGGAGTCTCTGCCTCGCTGCAGGACAACTGTCCCGTACTGTAATCATGTTTTCAGTACGTGACAGTGGTCCTGCAGCAAGGCAGGGACTCCTAGCATCGTACATAAGTATGATGGTAGGAGCCCGGCTCCCTGCACTGTGTTCGGTCCCGGACTTGCGGCCGAAATACGTCCGTCAATTACGGACGTAATTAGTGTGTGTGCACATACCCTTAGCGTGACTTTGTGGAGCAGCAGAGGCAGCAGCAGTAACCCAGGTCTTTGGAGGAGAGAGAGAGAGGTCGGTGGTGTGTGATGGCAGCTCTCAGCTGATCTTCTTCAGCTTTGGCTCCTGAGCTCGGCTCCTGAGCGTACCGATGCAGGGCTATTTAACCCTGTCGGTACGCTCGCAGCGGGGAGTGTGGCGCTTGCTCCAGGCTAGCATGGGTCGGCATGGTGATAATGTATCACCAGCCGACTCATGAGAGCCCGCACGAGACAGTCCGTGCGCGCGGGAGACTTGAAATGGAGACAGGGGATAACTATCCCATGTCTCCATGGTTTCCTAACAAAGCAGGGACATGCTAATTGTCCTGCTCTGCTTCCAACCGCATTCATGACCAGGGCTGTTGTAGTTACAGCCCTGGCTCATGATACATTATATGTACTATACATACACATATATATTATATATATATGTGTATATTTATATATATACACACACACTGTATACATACATACTATATACATATATATATATATATATATATACATATATATATATACACATATATACATACATATGGACACTTCCCTTTACAATAACGGAGCCATACCAGGCCCTTATACACCCTATATGCTTCCCCAATAGAATCCATAAAACATAAAAGGGCCGAGCAGTGCTCCGGGGTCTTTTCGCAAATCACTCTAGCTAGAATCGCAAATGAAAACGTTCACCATATTAACCAATTGGTAAACATTTGCGGAATCAGGAGATAACGCCTTTTCTCCTCCTACTTCTTTTATGCTCTAGCCCCTCTTCCCCTGATCCAGATAGAACTTCTCCAAGGGGAGGAGGGAGAACATCTCCACATACTCATCCTTCCCTATTTGTTTCCTGACCTCCTGCTTAAGATGGGCACCGATCCCTCGAAGCAGACATACACAGCCAAGTTATCCCTGTTTACCTAATTAGGTGTCTCAGTCTGGACTGAGACCGCAACCGCCTCATAACTCACCGGAAGAGGGTTAACAAGGGAAAATGTTTTACAGGACCGCCCACGCGAAAACCTGGGATGGACCCGCACCCTTCACCAGGGAACCGCCCACCATGTTCAGCAGGCACACCACTGAGTCCCTCAGGCATCTGCACACGCCTCCTGCTGTGTTACCCCACAGCCCCTAGCGGCAGGGGGCGAACCTGACCTAAACAATAATGGCACCAAGCACCAATAGTGATGCTTTTGAAAAGTATCAAAAAACTTTATTAAATATAGAGGACAAATGAATAAAAAGTGTCACACAATAGATATAGCAACATCTCCAGAGTGAAATACACAGGGTGAACATATGCCCATAACAATACGGATACATCTTATTTATAAAGTGTATAGTGCTAAGCAATATATATGAAATAAGGATAAATATACCATATATAATATAAATTGTCTTTACAATACTGCAGGATGAACAAGGACATAGACAAGAAGCTAAATACAAGTATTGATGGTCCTAGGATAGGTGCAACACATGTTCAAAAGAGTACAGCATATAAAATAACATGCCTCAATATATACCCATCTATATGACACAACCGGGATGGCGCCAACCACGACGCACGTTTCGGCACAGCCTTCATCTGGGGGTGACATCATCTCCTAACAGGTATAATATAATAATATATATATTATATAATATATTATTATATTATATAATATAATATAAATTTCGGCATAATAATGATACAACAGTAAAGTGGAGATGACCGTCCAACACTGCGAATTTAACCCCTTAATGACAATACGCCTTTTCACGGTGGTCATTAAAGGGGTTCTCTGGGAAAAACTTTATGGTCTCATGTTTACTTGATAAAGTGGTTCTGTTTCCACTAAACGCGTTGTACCTCAAAACCCCCTCTATCTCTCTTTTTTATGTATGTTTTATTATGATCTATTGTTTTAGACAATTAATTATATATATATATTTTCTCAAAAAAGTATTGCGCCTGGATGGTGTCTCTTTTTTACAGTGGATCCCACCTGGTACCCACTGTTTTTATCTACCTGCTCTTACTGAAGATGTCCTCAAAACTGGCTTAATGAGATGGTAGATCGGAGAGTGACTGAGGCAGTGGAGGCAAAACAGGGCGGACCTGTTGCAGGCAGCGGCTAAGGCATCTTGGCCCCCATTGGGGGACCTCTCTAGAACTCCAGTGAAGGACCTGGGCGTGTAGACGAAGCCAAGGCAGACCCAGCAGAACCGGGTTGATGGCTTTAGGCAGGACGAGGAAGTTGATCTTTTCTGAGTGAAGGACTCCGATTTGTAACGTAAGTGGTTTCATGATAGCCACAATAGGATCGGGCAATGGTAGTCCATTTACAGAAGCAACAGCAAGGGATCTCTCTAAAAGAACTGTGGGTAGATGTAGTCGGTCTACTAAATCCTGCTGGATGAAATCTGCAGCTGCCCTGGAGTCAAAATAGGCAGAGGAGAAGTGTGATGTCTCTCCCGAGATGATGGTCACAGGAATAGATAATTTGGAAGAGGTTTTGATGTTTGGCATCATCCCATCTAGAGTTGCCTCTCTAGGAGCTGGAGTTTTCCGGCTTTTGTGGACATTGGCGCACGAAAGGGCCTTTAAGGCCGCAATACAAACACAGACCTGAAGAGCGTCAGCGCTGTTTCTCCTGCTCGGACAACTTGACTCTGTCTACCTGCATTGGTTCCTCAGGTAGAGCAACAAGAGGGGGCAGTAGTGGTCTCTGGAACGAGGGTGCTAATCTGTGAAAACGTCTCTCCACCGAACCTCCTCATCGCGTTCCTGGATCCTCATGTTGACCCGGGTAGCCAACAGGATATGGGCATGCAAGGTAGGTGGGAGGTCGCGGGCTGCCAGCTCGTCCATGGTGTGTGAGGACAGTCCATGCCATAGGTCGCCACCAATGCTCCATTGTTCCATGCCAACTCTGCTGCCAGGGTACGGAAGGAGATGGCATACTCTCCTGCTGTGGACCCCCTTGCTTGAGGGTTAGCAGAGTGGCTGCTGCTAAGGATGTTCGACCCGGCTTCTTGAACACGTCACAAAAAGTCTGTAAGAACAGGGCTAAGTCCGAAAATTTGGGCCCCTGTCATTCCAGGATGGGGTTCGCCCATGCGAGGGACTTGCCAGCGAGGAGGGAAATAATGAACGCTACCTTGGCCTCATCAGAGGAGAAATGGTGAGCACGCAGTCATAGCGAGGAAAAAGAGGCAGTGCAACTGTGGATCCGGAAAACAGACAGTAGGAGTATTAGGCAGTGGAACGGCAGTAGTCTCTGGGGAAGGAAAAGGGAGTTGATCCAGTTGGGCGATGATGGAGTTTACAGCCACGAGGAGTTGATCCTGACGTGCATATAGATACAATATATACTATTGGGGTCCACCCCTTAGTAATTGCTGACGTGTATATAGGTCACGCATATCCGTCTGTATGACCTGAACTGTGGTCTTAGGCTGGCCAGCGGGTTCCATGGCCTGAGCGTACTGTCACAATATAGGGAACATATGTAGCTGACTTTAGCTTGACTAATAACGCATTAAATACACAGTGGAAAGATCCCTTATCTTGACCTTTTCAATGACTTCTCAATGGTTATTTTTGTGTGATATCACGCTGCAACAAGTTATCAGAGTCAAGTTAAAGATGGCTACATCCGTATGTGGACCCACTAGGCCGTGGGCTCCGGCTCAGATAGGGCTAGGTGTGGCAGGTTGCGCCAGACAAAGCAGATGGCACCAGGAATGGTAGATGACTCACAGACGTGGCATATCCAGCCGGCGGTACTACACGACTCTGATAAAAGGCAGGCACAGTTAGGAAACAGCAAGGGATACAGGAAATAGGATGCAGGGAACGGGAACTCTGGGATCAAGCAGGAAAATACTAAGGGACCCTTTGCAATACAAACATGGGAAAAGTACAAACAACGCTCAAGCAAGGAGTGGAAGGGCAGAGACCTTTTTATAATCCAGGGTGCACTGGGGTAGGATAAAAAACTTTTAGGAAGTGCGCACGCTGGCCCTTTAAGGCACTCCTCGCACACTCCAGGAAGGGAAGGCCGCGCCAGCCGTGGTCTCTTGGGAGGTGGCCAGGAAGTTGCGGTCGCGGCCGTTCATCACAGTGTGAGCGACAGAGGTCCGCAGTCATAACACTGAGATTTTTTTTGGTGTTGTATATATGTACTGAGCAGTGGCGTAACTACCGCCGTAGCGGCTGCTACGGGGCCCGCGGCATGAGGGGGCCCGTGTCGCCCGCCGGCACGGGCCCCCACCATGGCCGGAGGCTCCGCTGGCAGCCGCTATGGCTGCTACAGCGGGACGCCACTGAACACTACGGCAGAGCAGGGAGGTATCTCCCCGCTCTGCCATTAACTGGTTCCCGACCGCTGGCTGTATTTTTACGGCCAGCGGTCAGGGTCCCCAAAACCCGAGCCATAGACTTTTTACGACTCCGGTTTTAACTTACTGCCCGCGCGATCGGGCTGCTGAATGTCGGGTCTCCGGCTGTCAGTGACTGCCGGGGACCCTGAGGAGAGGATAGAAGCAGCTTTCGCTGCCAGCGATCATACTTGTATCCCCTATCCTGTGGATAGGGGATACATGTATTTTGTAGGACACACTGTAGGTCGCATTTTTTTGGAAAGGGGGGACGCTGTATGGCGTTCCCTACAGGGGGGGGGAACGCTGTATGGCGTTCCCTACAGGGGGGGCTGTATGGAGTTCCCTACAGGGGGGGGCTGTATGGCGTTCCCTACAGGGGGGGCTCTATGGCGTTCTCTACAGGGGGGGATGTATGGCGTTCCCTACAGGGGGGGCTGTATGGCGTTCTCTACAGGGGGGGCTGTATGGCGTTCTCTGCAGGGGGACTGTATGGCGTTCTCTACAGGAGGGCTGTATGGCGTTCTCTACAGGGAGGGCTGTATGGCGTTCGCACTGTCCAATAAATATACAGTACACAGAAGAAAATACGGTCCAGCAATCCTCATGACAATGTGATGACTTTATTAGAAAAACATTTTATAAACCACACGGCATGTTGAAGTGATGATACAAGACTGCTTACGCGCTTCGAAAGCCAACTACATTCTTCGCATATGTACGCCATCTCCTCCAAACAGTCAATTACATCAGAAGTCCAGTTCCTTGTGCTGCATGACTCGTGGACGCCCTATCCGTGCCGATATCCGTGTCCTTTCCACTGCTTCTCACTTGAGTCCTGTAGGCACAAAAAACATTCTGCAAGTATCCATTGTCATCCGTGCCTGCAGATTCTGCTTTAATGATGCAACTCACTCAACTCCTTGTCTATTTCATTGTTTACTGATGATGCCTCTTTTAGGTGCGACAGATGTATTTTTTTTATACTTACCAGCCTGCTTCACAGGCACCATCCCTTTTTATTGGCACCTGATCAATAAGGGGGTCCTGCTCCACCACCATAACACTGCAATACTAAACAAAATCTTCCATAGACATCACAAAAACTAGACAAGCCTAACCTCCCTTATGTTTCCCAACATTTCCTGGGACAAGTGTGTGTAGGTAGAAATCCACAAACATGTTTCCTGGCCCCAAACTTTACCCCCTCTTTCCAGTAAAGGATTGGCTTTCGGTATCACGCCTCCTCACTTTTAGCTTTTTACTTTATCCTGCGTAAACATTTTTTTCAGCATCTTAAACGTCTTGCCCATTAGCCCATCTATCCCCAACATCAGACCACTTATTATCATCTGACAGATCAGAATCAGACTCAACCAGCTACTGTTGCCTTCTTCTGCTTCTCTTTACATCCAGATGCGCTGCTCCTGTAATTCCAAACATTGTGCCAGTACCCCGTGTTCTAAACATTTTGGCAACCCCAAGGTGTCCCTCTCCCATGTTGAGATTATAAGGCCCCACTGGGATATTGCTGCCTTCATCGACCCTGGATCCCTGCGCAAGGATCCTGGCACTTGGCCCATCATCGTGCCATGTTCCCTCAAATTTTTGCTAGAATGATACCATTGAGGATACCTGCCTTGCTTCCTTGATGCCATTTGCTCCAAACAATCCAGTTCACCCCAAGTCCAGGTCCTTGTGCTGCATGATTTGTGGGGGCTCTATACGTGGCAATATCCTGGCACCTTCCATTGCTTTCCGCTTGAGTGCTGTAAATATAAAAACATTCTGCCAGTATCCATTATCACCTATGCCTGCAGATTATGACTGTGTAATGAAACTCACTTAAGTCCTTGTCTATTGCATCCAGGCCTTGACACATCGCAAATGTTCTTGGCAGACCAGAGCTGTCTAAAATCCCCCTACACTCCCTCACCCAATTACCTTACACCTACGTTCAGTCCCAAACCGAGCCATGTGGCCAGCATTTTGGACAAAGATACCCCTAACTTACATTATGCCTATTCCTACCAACTATCCAAGGTTCCCCACTGCTACGCCTTTCTTGGCATTTTGCCCGCTCATTACTTTTTCAATGTACAGAGCTACTGGTGGATACTGTATATAGTAACTAATGATGGACATACCGCATATAGATGAAATATTACTTCAGAGAGTCCCCCTGGCAGCAGGCAGCCGATCTCAAGAAATTCTGGAACAAAAAGTATAAACTGTGAAGATATTATGACGTGCGCTTAGTATGGTTCATCATATCAACAAATATATGTTCAGCCTATTGAAAACATCAGGGAGATTGTTCCCACAGTCTTGTCATGTGTCTCTATAGGAACATTCTGGATGACATCACATTATAGAATTTCTATAGGTTGTTATTTGCTATAATACTTACATATATACAGTGGATCTTCTAGCATGTCGGCTGTCACTGGTGCCACATATTCAGATGTTATAAATGTCTGTAAAATACATAATGGGTTTAATGCACATACATAAAATAACCCCATATCTATAATGAATAATAATATATTTACTTTCACACATTTCATTTTCTATCACAGGGCGAGTCCAATGCCCCTCTGCCACACAAATAACACCAGCAGTATAATGGCACATAATAGTTGGAGGACCCTGGTATAGATTTTGTATCAGGGACCAGGAGCTTATTGTTATTCTTCTATATAATCTTATCCTTAATGGAAAACTTCTAATTTGTCTTTTGTGGAGTCTTTTGGACTGGAGTAGAGAGAGTAGAAAATGGTAAATTGGATTTCTGGATTCAACAGACAAAATAATTATTAAAGGGGTTTTCTGACAGTTTCATAAACCTTAGTCTAAGCCGCATATGGCTAAAAAGAACAAATTGTCCCTACTCATTTTTTAAATTCCCTGTGGCTCCTGCGCTGGTGGTTCTGTTGTCTTTAGTTGCTAGGCCACAGCGGTCATGTCCGTGTGGATGGCATGTCACGTGGCAGCTATTGTGTCACATCCAGGGCCGGCCTTAGGTTTATTGGTGACATGTGCAGTATCTGTGACGTCCTCCCCCTTATGATGCACCATGTAGTGTCCAAATAATTTAATCATACAGTGCCCAAATAACATCACCCAGTCAATAAACTAGGGATTGTATCTTTCTGTTTTTTTATATTATAGGTTTGGCCCTAAATGCCGGATCGGCAGTGTAAGTTGAGGGTGCCCAGGCCATCTATGGTGGTAGTGCCCCCTTCAGTATTGACCAGTAATACACACTATGTGATCATTTAGAGATGCAGTTAATAAAATACACTGACCTTGGACTCTCCTACTGAATACATCCGACTGAATGTAGAACGTTATGTGATGTGAGGTGGAGGGCTCTGCTTAATCTTTGATCTGCCCTCCTGGGACGTGTGGTTATCATTAACTCTTATGAGGAATTAATTCTAGGAGAAAGAAAGACAATGTATTAGGACAAATCTCAATCAATGGCAACATTTCTATCTAGAACAGAGTCCAGTTCCCAACCAGTGTAAAATTACCAAAGGGGTAAATAGGTTGACCGGCTGGGGTCCAGGGATTTGGGGTGGCCCACAGCTCTGGGGCTCCATACGCCCCTGAAATTGGACAAACAATAACGGCGCAGGGAGGAAGCAAAATGTCTGACCCGGTTGGTCGTCTATTAGGTGAGTATAATTTTTTATTTTATAGGAGCAAAGGGGGCACTATTAATATGGGGGATAAAAGGACTGAGTCGGGGCTTAGAAAAGGGGGCTTCATTACTGTGGGCCATACAAAATGGGCATTCTGACCCAGGACATACAAAAAGTGTCATTCTAACTGTGGAGGGTATTGGTGGATACTACATATAGTAACTAATAAGAGACGCACCTTGCATAGATGAAATATTGCTTCAGAGAGTCCCCCTGGCAGCAGGCAGCCGATCTTAAGGTGTTCTGGAAAAAACAATAATTGTGTAGTTTTATTTCTCCAGACAGACGTGTGCTCAGTATAGACCACCCAACAATGAAGGAAATGTACATTAGGGCTCATGTACACAGCAACTTCATGTGGACGGACCTGTATGGTGGCGCACAGACTGCAGTACTGGTAATGTAGACACTCTGTGTGCGCTGTGTGCTCCCCCATAAGCCAAATGTGGATTAGGAAATTACATAAATAACAAGTCCCTTATATATTACTAATACCATAATATCTTCTTTATGGAGCATTTCTATAATAATAATAATATAAAGATGCAGCAAAATTCCCAGCGTTTACTTTTGCTACATGTGGATGAGTTTTTGAGACTGTAACTATTCACCTGTAGCACTTGTGAATTTTGCCGCGCAGCAAATCTGCAGCGTCTGAATTCAGCTTTATGGCGTAGAATATAGTACTCAAATACTGCAATCATACAGTGCCCAAATAACACTGCCAGACAAGTATTGTCTGCCACACTGTAATGTAATCCATTATCAAGGAATTGTATCTGCATCCTGAGCAGTGCCCTTTACTTTTTTTTACATGAAGAGTGGGATTGAGTGTTCAAGCAATGGGTGCCCCAGACATCAAGACCAGTGGCGCCCCATTCATTAGTGACAGGTGATGCACCCAGTGTAGCCGCACAGGTCGCACACCCCTAAGACAGGCCCTGGATGAACAACATTGGGGAATTTGTTCCCACAGTCTTGTCATGTGTCTCTATAGGAACATTCTGGATGACATCACATTATAGAATTTCTATAGGTTGTCATTTGCTATAATACTTACATATATACAGTGTATGTCCTAGCATATCGGCTGTCACTGGTGCCACATATTCAGATGTCATAAATGTCTGTAAAATACATAATGGAATAAACATAAAATAACCCCATATCTAGAATGAATAATAATATATTTACTTTCACACCTTTCATTTTCTATCACAGGACGAGTCAGACATTGAAAACATTTTGTAATGTTAGTGTAAACCCAGGGAACATAACTATAGGGGTGAAGAGGTTGCAGTCACACCCAGGCCCAGGTGTCCATGACTGACATTAGGGGGGGTCACAATGTGGGCAATTTACAAATGCCAATCCCCAATGCCCCCATCTCCTAGAGCAGGGGTGGGCAAACTTTTTGACTCGCGGGCCACAATGGGTTCTAAAATTTGACAGAGGGGCCGGGCCAGGAGCATTTGGAGGGAGTGTTTGGGCCGGATATACTAAAGCATTAAATGTAGTGTGTGCAAACCTCATAGCACAGTAAGAACACTACAACCCAATTTATTAACTGTCTTTCAAATGTGAAAAATAGCCCTTATCAGTTAATAAATTTGTCTCAAGGAATATGCAAGATATGGCATTTACATACTATTTCGCAGATACTGGGAGGAGGAAATGTAAATAGATTAAAATAACATACGCACTGTGATTTATCAAGAAAAAAGTTCTGTTGACTCTGTAAATTAGCTGCCAACCTCTGAGCAGTAGCCGCCCGTTCTTGTGTTGACTGCTTGCTAGCATAGTTTGCATGCTTCGTGGCAAAGTGACGGCTGATATTGTACTCTTTGAAAACCGAAGGGCTTAATGGTGACGTGAAACGAAGTGAAAATTAAAGTGAAATAAAGAGAAATACGCGCCACATTAACCCCTTAATGACCGGGCCATTTTGCACGTTAATGACCAAGGATTATTTTTTGTTTTTTCATGGTCGCATTCCAAGAGTCGTAACTGTTTTTGTATTCCGTCTATATAGCCGTATAAGGGCTTCTTTTTTGCGGGACGAGTTGTATTTTGTAATTGTACCATTTTTAGATGCTTACAATATATTGATTAACTTTTATTAACTTTATTTTAGGAGAGAATTGAAAATAAGCAGCTATTCCAGCATTAATTTTCACGTTATAAATTTATGCCCTTTACTATGCAGCATAAATAACATGTTACCTTTATTCTACGGGTCGGCACGATTACGAGGATACCAAATATGTAAAGGTTTTATATGTTTTCCTATGTTTGCACAATAAAAACCCTTTTAGAAAAAAATTACTTGTTTTTGCATCGCCGCGTTCCAAGAGCCGTCATTTTTTTATTTTTCCGTCGATGTGACCGTATGTGGGCTTGATTTTTGCGGGCCAATGCGTAGTTTTCATTAGTACTATTTTGGGGTACATAGGACTTATAGATTAACTTTTATTTTATTTTTTATGGGGGGAATGGGAGAAAAGAGAGAATTTTGCCGTTGTTTTTTGCGGGTTTTTTGGACGCCGTTCATCCGGCGGTTTAATTAATGTGTTCATTTTATTGGTCAAGTTGTTACGATCGCGGGGATCCCATATATGTGTATGTGTGATTTGTTTTGACACTTTTACTGAATAAAACCACTTTTTGGGCAAAAAAAGTAGTTTTATTTGATTTTGACTGTAATTATTTTATTTTTTTTCAACAAACTTTATTTAACTGATTGACATTTTTTTTTTAAGTCCCACCAGGGGACTTCACTATGCGATGTGCCGATCGCATATATAATGCTTTGGTATACTTAGTATACCAAAGCATTATTGCCTGTCAGTGTAAAACTGACAGGCAACCTGTTAGGTCATGCCTCCGGCATCGCCAAACAGGCAGTTGCGGAAGACAGACCTGGGGGTCTTTGTTAGACCCCCGGCTGTCATGGAAACCCGACGGCGACCCGCGATTTGTTTGCGGGGGCGCCGATCGGGTGACAGAGGGAGCTCCCTCCCTCTGTCAAACACATTAGATGCCGCTGTCACTATTGACAGCGGCATTTAATGGGTTAAACTGCCGGAATCGGAGCGCGCTTCGATTCCGGCAGTTGCAGCAGGAGCCAGGCTGTGTATAACAGCCGTGCTCCTGCCGCTGATCGCGTGGGTACACTGGCAGTACCCGCGCCATCACAGGACGGATATATCCGTCCTCCTGCGCGAACTAGCAGCTGCTGAGGACGGATATATCCGTCCTTCGGCGTTAAGGACAACGGTCAATGTGTTTTGAGTGCGCCATCTATTGGGAAAACGTGGGCATTGCAGGGAAAGGGGAAAAAAAAAGGAGGTTTTTACTATGATTTGGACAAGTTCGGCGGGCCGGATTAAAAAGCCTAACGGGCCGTATGTGGCCCGCGGGCCGTAGTTTGCCCATGTCTGTCCTAGAGGAATCCCGATTTTCGCTGCTAGAAACGCGATGTCAGTGAAAGAAGCACCCAGGCGGAAAGGCAGCTGCTGAGTTGCCCGGCCGCTTCTAAAACACAAGCAGTGGAAGGGAGCCAGCGCAGCGCCCCGTTCCACCTGCTGGAGGGATGCGTCCCTATGTAATGGCACAGGTCGCACACCCCTAAGGCCGGCCCTGGCTACTGCTGAGCCTTATTAGGATAATATACGGTAGCTTTTTAAGACTATTTAATTAAATTAAATTAGACATCATATTGAAAACGACTGAGAAGTCACATTCCACATTACTGACAGCTGCAATTCTCAGACAATGGTAAGGGTATGTTCACACACTTAACTAAAAAACGTCTCTAAAATACAGAGCTCTTTTCAAGGGAAAACAGCCTCTGATTTTCAGCCATTTTTTAAACCACAAATATTTTTTGAGGCGTTTTTACCAACGTTCTTGGAGCTGTTTTTCTATTGAGACAATGAAAAACGGCTCCAAAAACGGCCGAAGGAGTGAAATGCACTTCTTTTTACAGGGTGTTTTTTATGCGCCGCTTTATCAAACGCCCACGTAAAATGCACCATCGGAAAAAAAAAACAGTTTTTCCCATTGAAATCAATGGGCAGATGTTTGGAGGCGTCCAGCCTCCGTATTTTCGGCTGTTTTTCGGGGTGTTTACGGCCAGGAAAACGGCTGAAAATAGGCTGTGTGAACATACTCTGTTGTACTGAGTTGTAACTTTAATGAGAATATATGAAACATTGAAATCTGAATGTAAAATGTTCAGTTGTTACTTGCATTAATAGAAACATTTTACTGGAACTTGAACGGTTTGTCTAAAAAAAAAACAACCCCAACTCCTGACAATCACCAGAAAAAAATCCTTCTACAGTCTTTTTAAATCGGCCATGTAAAAAACGCCTCATCGGAACAAACCCCCGTTTTTCCCATTGAAATCAAAGCGCAGATGTTTGGAGGCGTTCAGCCTCTGTAGTTTTAGATGTTTTTCGGGGCGTTTATGGCCATGAAAATAGGCCATGTGAACATACTCTGTTGTACTGAGTTGTAACTTTAATGAGAAAATATGAAACCTTTAAATCTGAATGTAAAATGTTCAGTTGTTACTTGCATTAATAGAAACATTTTACAGGAACTTGAACTGTTTGTCTAAAAAAAAAAAAAAAAACCCCCGACAATCACCAGAAAAACATCCTTCTACAATCATATAGTTGTGGTGAGGTGTTGGTGTGGTTAGAAATTGCTGCAGTAATGTCCAGTGTGAATCTGGCCTTATATGAGAATTCTAGAGCGTATATATTTCATGTGTCCAGTAACATGTAGAATTAATGATCAAATGCTGCATCTTACCTGTCAATCACACAGTCAATCACAGTCCCGGTCCAGACGTCATTGGCAGAAATTGTAAAAAATATGTAATCCAGCTGCACATAGAACCTAACGGCTAGTACTGTCTATGACATCATCAGTGACATCATAAGCGGCTGCAGTATCTGTTACATCATCTAATTATCTCCTACTGCCTGGATAGACTGTCTGTGCCTACACTGGGTATAGGCGTTACATGGGACTGCTGTTTATAAACATGGAAGAAAGATACATGTGTGGTTATAGGGGCTACGACTAAGAACATGTAATGTATGAAACGTGTAATCTGTTACTAGATGGATTTTATACTGTAATACAGATGTAGCCATCTTTAACTTGACTCTGATAACTTGTTGCAGCGTGATACTTTCTTGATCCCGCAGCACTCCGTGTTTCAAGTGTGCGTGAGTAGGCTTCCACGCCAATGTGTAAAAATGGGAACTCAGCACTCCAAGGTATTATGCAATAAGTGATATTTGATTTCACATATAGCGAAAAGTAGTAATCCAAAAATAATGGCGCCATTACCCAACAGCGACCGAGGTCACAAGCGCCGCATATCCGTGTCTAAAGAAGGTTGAATGTATAGACCGAAACGTTAAAAACCTATTTTTGGATTACTACTTTTCGCTATATGTGAAATAAAATATCATTTGTTGCAGCGTGATAAAAGCCATTGAAAAAGTCAAGATAAGGGATTGTTTATTTAATGCGTTAAAAGTCAAGGTAAAGACGGCAACATCTGAACTAATAAAGGATACATTTTATTGAATTTCGTTTTAGGCTACATTCACACAACAGTAAAAAATGTCAGCTTCCAGAGCAATGATGTTCTATGGGTATATTCACACGCCCTTTTTTTAACCAACCGTGAATATTGGCCATCAAAAAATAGAACATGTCCTATTTTTGGCCGCTTTCACGGCCAGACGGCCCCCATAGAAGTCAATGGATCAATTTTTAACGGCCGTCAATACATAAAATATCATTTGTTGCAGCGTGATAAAAGCCATTGAAAAAGTCAAGATAAGGGATTGTTTATTTAATGCGTTAAAAGTCAAGGTAAAGACGGCAACATCTGAACTAATAAAGGATACATTTTATTGAATTTCGTTTTAGGCTACAGTCACACAACAGTAAAAAACGTCCGCTTTCAGAACAATGATGTTCTATGGGTATATTCACACGGCCTTTTTTTAACCACCCGTGAATATTGGCCGTCAATACATGTAACAGCCGTTAAAAACGGTTCTGTGATTTGGGGATTCAAGAGCCAATGGAACTATTGGCTCCCTTGCTGGTAATCGGCGGCGCAATGACACATACTCACCGATGCAGCGCCGTCCTCTACAGGTGTGGTCTCTAGTCTCATGGGATCTGCGAAGGTGACGAGATGACGTCCTCGCGTCACCTTCGCAGAACCAGTGAGACTAGAGATCACTCGTGACGTAGACGGTCATGCATCGGTGAGTATGTAGGGCATTCAGGCGGACAAAAATTACGGATATTGTTGCGCTCACTACTATGGTAGCATGACGCTAGTACAGGGGACATTGTTGTCTACTGTAGCAAATTTTTCGGCACGGTCCTGAATTTACAGAGAGAGTCCCGGAAGATTACCACAGGGAGGGGGGGTGTGGTGCTTTCTCCGGAGAGGTGTCTGTGTCATCATCTACAGGGGGGCTGTGTGCCATCGTCTACAGGGGGCTGTGTGCCATCGTCTACAAGGGGGCTGTGTGCCATCATCTACAGGGGGGCGGTGTGCCATCATCTACAGGGAGGCTGTGAGCCATCATCTACAGGGGGTCTGTGTGCCATCATCTACAGGGGGTCTGTGTGCCATCATCTACAGGGGGTCTGTGTTTCATCATCTACAGGGGGTCTTTGTGGCATCATATACAGGGGGTCCATGTGCCATCATCTACAGGGGGGCTGTGTGGCATCATCTACAGGGGGGCTGTGAAACAATCACGACAATGACCTTTGTTTGGGTGTTTTCAGGGGGTTGGGACAAAAGAAGCCAGACAAATGAAATTCATCAGTTTTTTTAATGGCCATGAAAAACGGATGCAAAATGGATGTCAAACGGCCATTAAAAACGGACAGACGGACTGGAAGTGTATAAAAAATTGCAGACACAATGATGCAAAACGGCCATGAAAAACTGCCAGTTGATCAGTTTTTAATGGCCATTTTTTTTCACTGTCGTGTGAATGTAGCCTAAGTTCTGGATCGTCTCCATTTTAATGGATAAAGTTACCGGACAATTATCCGCCCACCGAGAGTTTATTGGACACATGGACGGCCTGGTGAGCAGATGAACTTCTTGTTTCTTTGTTTGGAGTCATGTACAGATATAGCAATCCTTATCCTGACTCTGATAACTTGCTGCAGCGTGATAATTTATCACTTAAGTCACTGAAAACCATTGAAAAAGTGAAATTAAAGTTTCTTGACACTGTGTATTCAATGTATTTAACCCCTTCGAGCTCAGCAACGTAATATTCCGTCGCGCTGACCGCCCCGTTCGCGCTCAGCGACGGAATATTATGTCGCAGGGAAAATGCATCGCCATTTTCCACCGGCGCGTGCACGAGCTGTGACAGCTGCTGTTTCCGACAGCAGGCTATCACAGCTCAATACGCCGGGACCTATTGCGATGGTCCCGCCTCCACAATCGCCACTATTGGTCAGTCAGTGAGTAACTGTCCAATAGTGGCGATCGGTCTCTTCACTTCCTCTCCCTGACATCACATCCTGCCGCACCCGCCCTGAGATGGAGATAGCGAGGCGTTCAGAGCGGTTGTGAGTAGAGGGAGAGAAGAAAAAGAGTGAAATAAAGTGAAAAAAAGACAACTTTTTTCTGCTTCCCACCTCCCCAATCCACTACCCAGTCCTTTACCCTTCCTCCTTGTGTTCCCCCCACATTTTTGGTCAGTGATCTCCTATCACTGACCACTTCTTAGTCTTCAGGACCAATTTCTTGGTCCCTGGGGATTATTTTTTTCTTTATAAAACATATAAAATAAAAAAATATATAAAAAAAAACAAAACGAAAAAACCTGTTTATTTAGACAATTTATCTAGTTCGTTTAGTATTAGTGTTAGTTAGTGTCAGGGAACCGTCAAAAAGCATAGTTAGGTATAGCGTCAGGAATCCATCACCATAGTTAGATCTAGCGTTAGGGGTCCATCACAGTAGTTAGGTTTAGCGTCAGGGAAGCTCGGAATAATCTACATAGGTTTAGTGTCAGGCACCCGTCACCGTAGTTAGGTTTAGTGTTAGGGAAGCTCAGAATAATCTAGTTAGGTTTAGTGTCAGAGAATAGTCGCCGTAGTTAGATTTAGTCTCAGGGAAGTTCAAATAAAATCTAGTTAGGTTTAGTGTTAGGAACCCTCGCACTTGTTAGGATTAGTCTCAGGGAAGCCCACTCGTTCTATAAAAACACCAATTTTTTGAGCTGGTTTAGGTAGCAGCCTATTGCTCCTAGTTAGGAAAGCAATCAAACATGTCCCAACGGACATTTAGTGCCGAAGAGGCATATTCATTTCTTGCCTCCGACACAGAGTCGTCGGATGGTGAGACTCTGTTTTATTTATCCACCTCCTCATCCAGTGATGAAGAAGAGGAACCTCCTAGGAGATGCCCCTTGACCACCAGTGCAGTTGAAGCCCCCGAGCGAAATGATCCCGCCGCAGTTCAAGCCCCCATTTGGACCCCCACACCAGACATTTATGAGCCCAAAATCCCAGAGTTAAAATTTAATACGGCAGGGCTCAGTGAAATGGGCTTTTTCAAGTTCTTCTTCACTGATGACTTTATAGATCTTATGGTCTCCCAGACAAATTTATATGTCCAACAGTATATTACTAAGAACCCTACATCATTTTATGCCCAATCCTACAGGTGGACCCCTGTAGATGTAGCAGAGTTGGGCAAGTTCTGGGGACTTCACTTGAACATGGGGCTTCTGAAAAAGCCATCCATTAGGACCTACTGGAGCATGAACATCTTATACCATACCCCCAATGTACCGTATGGCCATGTCCAAGATGCATTATGAGGCAATATTTTGCTTCTTAAATTATAAGGATAATGAGCAGTGCCCACCCCGAGATGACCCCAGTTTTGACCGTTTGTACAAACTGAGACCCTTATTAGACCATTTCAGTGCTCGGTTTGCCCAAGCATACACCCCCGAGAAGTGTATTTCTATTGATGAGTCCCTGCTACATTTTAAAGGGAGGCTTCAATTCCGCCAGTACCTGCCGAGTAAGAGGGCAAGGTATGGCGTAAAGATATATAAGTTGTGCGAGAGTGCATAAGGGTATACCTACAAATTTAGGATGTATGAAGGGAAGGACAGCAGTATTCAGCCCCCAGAATGTCCCCCCTTACTGGGAATTAATGCAAAAATTGTGTGGGATTTGGTGCACCCACTGCTGGACCAGGGTTACCACCTCTACTTGGATAATTTTTATACCAGCATCCCACTCTTCAAGTGCCTCGCTTCCAGAAGTCCTGCGGCATGCGGCACTTCTAGAAAAAATCTGAGAGGCCTCCCTAAGACTCTGCTTGGGCAAACACTCAGAAGGGGTGAGAGCAGGGCACAATCTAGCAGCAACATATTGTGTGTCAAGTACAAGGACAAGAGAGATGTCCTTGTATTAACAACAATACATGGCCACACCAGTACCCATGTACCTGTACGAGGTACCAGTATAGAGACTCCCAAACCAGACTGCATCCTGGACTACAATAGGTACATGGGAGGGGTTGACTTGTCAGATCAAGTCCTGAAGCCCTACAGCGCCATGCGGAAATCGAGGGTGTGGTCAGTGCCGCATCTGCCATGAGGCCAGGTGAGCCGACGGCCTCAGGCGGCACCACCTACCCAAACGCATTTTCATCCCGGGACGGACTGGACCAGGGGGAGGGGCCATGCAGACGCACATAGCAGACGTGCCGAACGTCTGTAACACTCCTCCTCCTCTCTGACGCTGTACACAGCACATGCAGCCAGAGAGGAGCAAGCCTGCAGGAGGAGCGACAAGCGACGAGCAGCACAAGGTTAGTTCCTGCCTTGCTGGGACCGGGACCCGTGACGTGAGTATACTGCAAGGGGGAGACTGGGCATTTTACCGACAGCAGAGGGCTCTATGGGGCTGGAATAATCCACCCCATAGAGCCCTCACATCACTATAATGGAAGGATTAGTGTGGGTGGGGGAGGGTCTGAGCATCTGTCTGACTTACTGCAGAGAGCTCTATAGGGGGGGGATTCTGCCCCCCCTTTAGAGCAGTCAGTCAGATGCTCAGACCCCCCTAACCTTTCAGTATAGTAACTAGTCAGGGCTCTATGGTGGGGGGGTAATTCCCCCCTATAGAGCCCTCTGCTGTCAGTAAAACGCCCAGACCCCCCCCCCCTTGCAGTATACTCCTGCCTTTGTAGCTTTCCTGTGCTTAATTAGCGTGGGAAAGCTACAATCAGGGCTGTGACTGGTGAGTTTCACAGTCACTCCCAGTACACACTGCATGCAGCAGCTGCGGCATTCAGTCTGACTGTGAGTCTCTGACCAGTCACCACCCACACGCAGCAGAAAGACAGGATAGGCTGATAGTGCCGGTCATTGAATAAACCCTCAACTACTACAGTTTCAGACACATTGACAATGACAGTTTCTATTGTGTAGTGGTTAGCTTGTCTGCCATATGTATCGAAGTTGCTGGTTCAAATCATAGCTGGGGTTTTTTTTTTTTTTTATATTAATATTTTGTTTTGGACTTTGTTCACACTAGCATTAATATACGTTTACCTCTCTTCCGTCAGAGGAAGAGAGGATCGATACGTTAAACGGAAAGCAACGGCTCCATTAGAATTACCATTGCTTTCAATGGTAATTCTTTTGTATCAGTTGCTTTCCGTTTGTCTCCGTTCGCTAGGTTTCCGTTCTTTTGAACGGAAATAAAAGTTCTGCAGACTGCACTTTTGTTTCCTTTAAAAAAAACGGAAACTTAGCGAACGGAGACAAACGGAAAGCAACTGATACAAAAGAATTACCATTGAAAGCAATGGTAATTCTAATGGAACCGTTGCTTTCCGTTTAACGTATTGATCCTCTCTTCCTCTGACGGAAGAGAGGTAAACGTATATTAATGCTAGTGTGAAAGAAGCCTTAGGGCCTGTTCACATCAGCGTTGGCTTTCCGTTCTGGGGTTCCGTCGGAGGTAACCCCGCAACGGAAAGTCAAACTGAAACCACAGCTTCCGTTTCTGTCACCATTAGCGCAGTCGACTGCGCTATTGATTCCGTCACAAAAACGGAAACGGTGACGAACGGAAACCATTAGCAATGTTTCCGTCACCATTGATTTCAATGGTGACTGAAACGGAAGCTGTGGTTTCAGTTTGACTTTCCGTTGCGGGGTTCACCCGACGGAAACCTCCCACGGAACCCCAGAAAGGAAAGCCAACGCTGATGTGAACAGGCCCCAATCCTTCCCCATAAACCTGCCCCCGCCAATTAAAATAAATATATTATATAATGTATATAGCGCTGTATCCTATATCCGTCAGGTCAGCGGGTCCTGCAGGATCGAGCTGTTACCGATCACATCTAAGTTCATAACTTATAACTTAGATGTGATCGGTAATAGGCGACCTAATGGATTCAGGTCTCAGCGCCATGGCCGCCATCAGGGAGGTACTGCCGGTACTGCTGTCAGGGGCCCGGTCAAAATTTGAAAAAACGGGGGCCCGTGCTCCACTGCCGGAATGCATTTGCTCACGGGCCCTTATGATTTCACTTTGGTGAAAGGAACAGGTCCCATTACGGAGCCGGGGCCCGTTGTTTGCATGAGAGTAAAATCATAAGGGCCCGCTGTTCACATAGAGCCTGCCCCTCCTCCTCCTCCTCTACAGCGGCGTGACAGCGCGTGTGGAGGAGACGTCATGAAGGTGGCGGGAGGTTTGAATGCAGTGGAGGCGGGACAAGCAGCAGCAGCAGAAGAAGACTCCTGACCCAGTGAGTACAGCATATAATGTCTGTGTCAGTATGTAATGTCTGTCTGTCAGGTTGCTGCTGCCCGGAGCCTCCTCACATCACATCCCCACAATAAAAATCAGTGTTACCCATGTCACATTATACCAGTGGCGGACACAGACTGCAAAAGGCCCCTGTGCAGATAATGTGCCAGGGCCCCCCCGCCCCCCCCCCCAATACCGACAAAGTTACCTAAACATATATATGCATATAAAAATAAACCTTACTAATAAAAATTATGAAGGAAGATTTATATTGTACATTTTATTACCAGTTTAGAACACAAGTAACACATTTTTTTCCGGGTTAAATTCTTATCTAAACTAAGTCCCTAAATGTGGGCAAAGAAAATGAAAAACCTATACTCACCTCCTCCGGCGCCTCCGTTCCCCCTCCGCAGCCCCTATCCCTTTCTGTGTTTACAAAGCTGCTGTGGTGACGCGCGGTCGATGGCACATGACCGCTGCAGCCAATCAATGCCCTCAACAGCGATTTGCTGTGGAACTACTGTCCTCAGCAGCACACCAATGAGGAGTTATTGGCAGCAGCGGTCACGTGCCATCGGCAGCGCGTCACCAGTGCAGCCTTGTACACTTGTAACACAGACCGAGACAGGAGGATGGGGGCTGCGGCGGGTGAACGGAGGCGAGGGAGGAGGTGAGTATAGTTTTTTTATTTTCTTTGCCCACATTTAGAGACTTAGGTTAAATTGAATCATTGAATATAACACAAAGCACTCATGCAACTGAGATGCAATAATTTAGATGATCTTATCATGCTTAGCTTACTGCACTGTTACCTATCAAGCAGGACTGAATCTCAAGATATCTACAGAGGGGGCTGTATGGCGTTATCTACAGGGGGGACTGTATGGCGCTATCAACAGAGGGGGCTGTATGGCGTTATCTACAGGGGGGACTGTATGGCGCTATCTACAGAGGGGTCTGTATGGCGCTATCTACAGGGGGGTCTGTATGGCGCTATCTACAGGGGGGACTGTATGGCTCTATCTACAGGGGGGACTGTATGGCGCTATCTACAGGGGGGACTGTATGGCGCTATCTACAGGGGGGACTGTATGGCGCTATCTACAGGGGGGACTGTATGGCGCTATCTACAGAGGGGGCTGTATGGCGTTATCTACAGGGGGGCTGTATGGCGTTATCTACAGGGGGCTGTATGGTGTTATCTACAGGGGGGACTTTATGGCGTTATCTACAGGGGGGACTGTATGGCGCTATCTACAGGGGGGACTGTATGGCGCTATCTACAGGGGGGACTGTATGGCGCTATCTACAGGGGGGACTGTATGGCGCTATCTACAGAGGGGGCTGTATGGCGTTATCTACAGGGGGGCTGTATGGCGTTATCTACAGGGGGCTGTATGGTGTTATCTACAGGGGGGACTTTATGGCGTTATCTACAGTGGGGTCTGTATGGCGTTATCTACAGGGGTTCTGTATGGCGTTCCCTACAGGGGGGGTCTGTAGGGAAAGTCATACAGCCCCCCCCTGTAGGGAACGCCATACAGACCCCCCTTTAGGGAACGCCATACAGACCCCCCTGTAGGGAACGCTATACAGCCCCCCCTGTAGGGAACGCTATACAGCCCCCCCTGTAGGGAACGCCTTACAGCCCCCCCCTGTAGGGAACGCTATACAGCCCCCCCCCTGTAGGGAACGCCATACACCCCCAATCACTCAAAAAAATGCGACCTACAGTGTGAAAAGACAAAAGACATGTATCCCCTATCCACAGGATAGGGGATACATGTGTGATCGCTGGCATTGATAGGGAGAGCGGGGGACCGAAAGTCCCCCGAAGTTCTCCATCACTCACCTCTGACTTCCGGTGTCTGCGCAGCTCAAGTGTGACCGGCGCTCCATTCATTTCTACGGAGCTGCCGACACAGACCCCGGAAGTCCGAGGTTTGTGATGGAGAACTTCAGGGGACTTTCGGTCCCCCGTTCTCCCTATCAATGCCAGCGATCACACACGTATCCCCTATCCTGTGGATAGGGGATACATGTCTTATGTTTAATGGCAGAGCGGGGAGATACTCCCTGCTCTGCCGTAGTGTTCCGTGGCATCGCGCTGTAGCAGCCATAGCGGCAGCTAGCGGAGATTCCGGCCAAGGTGGGGGCCCGTGCCGGCAGGTGACGCGGGCCCCCTCATGCCGCGGCCCCGTAGCAGCCGCTACGGCTGCTATAGCAGTAGTTACGCCCCTGTGTTAGGGGGAGTTCACACTGAGGTTTTTTTCGCGAAAAACGTCAGAAAGTGCCTCCCATTGAAATCCATGAAATTTTTCCTGCGAGCAGTAAAAACCGCATGCGGGAAAAAGAAGCGCAATGCCCTTTCTTCGGGCGTTTCTGTCTCTGACTTCCCATTGACAACAATGGCAGGCAGAAAATGCGTTTTTTGCTGCGTTTCCCTGCCCACGGCCCGATGGCCGAAAAACGCCACAAAAAAACGCAATGAAAAACGCGGGAAGTGTTCTACCGGCAGGTCAAAATATGCCTCAAAATTCCGGAAGGAATTATGAGGCAGATTTTTCTACATAAAAACTTCTCCCTTCTGACATGAACTTTTTAACTTCATCTACCTGTCCTCTGCAGTCTGCACGTCCTCCACTCGTCCTGTGTCTGTCCTCCGCTCATCCTATGAGTTCTCCGGCAGTCCTGACTGTACTGTCCAGCCGCCCGAAGTCTTACGTCGCACCGCCCCCTGTCCTCTCCCCTGCCTGAGCGCTCCTCCTACCACCAGCATCGCCGTCCTGTCCTATTCATCTGTGCCAGATTGGCAGTGCAGTGTAGCGGCTATCACCGGGCCCGGGCACCCGCCCCCTCCCTCCCGATTGGTAGTGCAGTGTGGCGGCTATCACCGGGCCCCCGCCCCCTCCCTCCCCTCATGCCTAGTGTTGTGATGCTACTAGGCATGAGGGGGCCCGTGCCGCCAGGCCTGGTACATAAAATGTAATGTGCCTGTCAGGGCGACACGGGCCCCCCCATGCCGCGGGCCCCGTAGCAGCTGCTACGGCTGCTACTGTGGTAGTTACGCCACTGAACGGGCCCCCTTCCCACGCGGGGCCCTTGTGCAGCTGCACCGGCTGCACATGCGGTATGTCCGCCCCTGCATTATACCCTCTCAGCTCTGCTTCATATCCTTGTATCGCTAGTAGCATTTCTTACCTCTTATCTCCCGGGCTGTGTAGCAGAGGGAGAAGACAGGTTTATTGTCCCGTTATACGCAGCCCAGGAGATAAGAGCCATCGCAGAGCTGCTGCTAGTGATATAATGCAGTGCTTCAGTGTCCGGAGGATCATACAGACCAGGGTAAGACACTTGCTTTCTACGGGGGTTAGATGACAATGGGGACAGGGAGATGATGGTGTAGTGGGTAAGAGATAATAATGGATGGTGGATGACACTGAAGGAGACATTATACTAGGGGGATGATAACTGGGGGAAAAGAGGATATCTGAAAGGAGGGGTAGAGGAACGAGAGAGGATACGTGGGAGAGGGGGAGAGATCTTTAAGGTTATGTACACCTCTTTTTTTTTATACCAAAAAGTTTATTAGTGTGTGTTATGAAACTTTGTAAATACTTTTTATTCAAAATAATTGTTACTTTATGTGATACAGCTGCTTTGTATCCTGTATACAGAGCAGCTGTATCGTGCGCAGAGACCTGTATCTGTCAGGTCCGGGGGACTGACGGGTACAGTGTCGGCGGGCCAGGATCCACCTGTTATCGATCAAATCTAAATTATGAACAGGGACACGCAGGACCCGCTGACCTGACAGATAAAGGTTTCAGTGCATGATACAGCTGCTCTGTATCTCAAAGTAAAAATATATTTTTTTTAAAAGTATTTACAAAGTAGCACCAAACAGACTGCTAAAACAACAAATACCACACTCACTTTACATAGCCTTCAAACATGTGGTGGGTAGAGACAGGGCCGGCCTTAGGATAGATGGCGCTCCGTGCAAAATTATCTTTCGGCGCCCCACCCCATCATAAAAAAAATGGCCCATAAAAAAAAGTATAATGCCCTCCATAGTATAATGCCCCTTTAGTTCCTCCCATACAGTATAATAATAATAATATATTATAACCCCTTCAAGGACACAGTATTTTGTCCTCTAATTGTGCCCACACAGTATTATGCCCCCTAAGTGCCACACACAGTATATTTCCCCCTGTAGTGTCCCTACACAGTATAATGTCCGCTTAGTGGCCCCCACACAGTATAATGCCGCCCTCCCCATCCTGCCACACAGAGCCCCCCTGTAGATAGTGCGATACAGCCTTCCGTTAGACAGTGCCATACAGCCCCCACCTCACCCTTGTAGATCGTGCCATACATGCCCCACCTCACCCTTGTAGACAGTGCGATACATCCCTATCTCCCCCCCCCCCCCCTGTAGATCGTGCCATACACCTCTCTCATGTAGACAGTGCCATACAGCCCTCACCTCCTCCTTGTAGACAGTGCCATAAAGCCCCACACCTCCCCCTTGCAGACAGTACCGTACAGCCCCCACCTCCCTTATGTAGACATTGTGTTAGGGATCTGCCAGGTACTACGTCTAGGTATACTCCTGGGATTAATCAATCCACACCTGAGGCCAGACCTGTTCGACTGACACCATCTCCCACCCACTAGGGTGGCAGGCTCAGGAGTGGGAGAGCCTATCGCGGCCTGGTCAGTCGGAGTTAGCTCCGCCCCCTGTCCTTTATTACCTGCTGTGTTCTCCTCAGTGCTTGTAATTCTTTTGGATTCCTGGCCCCACTGCTGCTTGCTCCAGCCTGCTTCTGCCGTGCTTCTGCCTTGCTGCTGTTCTGCTTAACCCGCTTTGCTTTGCCTCCGGCTTGCTTCCTCCTCCGTGCTCACTTGGGTATACTCCACTTCATCCTGGTCCTGACAACTCATTCACCGCTCCGTTTCCTCGCGGCGTTCCGTGGGCTACTGCCCCTTCCCTTGCGTGTTCCCTGTTTGTTCTCCCGTGCACTTAGACAGCGTAGGGACCGCCGCCCAGTTGTACCCCGTCGCCTAGGGCGGGTCGTTGCAAGTAGGCAGGGACAGGGCGGTGGGTAGATTAGGGCTCACTTTCCCTTCACCTCCTTCCTGCCATTACATAATTACAAGCTTCTTACCTAGTCTACCATTTCCCCTACGCTGACGCTATCATGGACCCCCTTGAGACCCTGACCCAGCAGATGCAGGGCCTCTCCCTACAGGTCCAGGCCCTGGCCCAGAGGGTCAACCAGGGTGACGCTGCCGTAGTAGTTCCCCTCACCTCACCTCTAGAACCCGACATCAAGTTACCTGACCGGTTCTCAGGGGACCGTAAGACGTTTCTCTCCTTCCGGGAGAGTTGCAGACTGTATTTCCGCCTTAAACCCCACTCCTCAGGTTCCGAAAACCAGCGGGTGGGTATCATCATATCCCGACTCCAGGAAGGGCCCCAAGAGTGGGCCTTCTCCTTGGCTCCTGACGCCCCTGAACTTTCCTCTGTTGATCGCTTTTTCTCTGCCCTCGGACTCATTTACGACGAGACTGACAGGACTGCTTTAGCCGAGAGTCAGCTGGTGACCTTACGTCAGGGTAGGAGACCGGTTGAGGAGTACTGTTCTGATTTTAGAAAGTGGTGCGGAGCTTCTCGGTGGAACGATCCGGCCTTAAGGTGCCAGTTTAGGTTAGGATTATCTGACACCCTGAAGGATCTGCTGGTTAGCTACCCCTCTTCTGACTCCCTTGACCAGGTTATGGCCCTAGCAGTACGACTTGACCGACGTCTCAGGGAACGTCAGCTTGAACGCTTCAATGTGCTCCCCTCTGACTTTTCTGCGATCCCCCCCGAGGTCCCGTCTCCTCGCCCCTCCACGGAGGACTCGGAGGTACCTATGCAACTCGGGGCCTCCATGTCTCCTCGACAACGTAGGGAGTTTCGCATAATGAATGGTCTCTGCTTCTACTGTGGGGACGACAAGCATCTTCTGAACACCTGTCCCAGGCGCAAGAATAAAAAGCCGGAAAACTTCCGCGCCTAAGTGATCATCGGGGAGGTCACTTGGGCGCACAGGTATTTCCCGTTAATGTGAAATGCAATAAAATTTTGCTTCCCTTTCAGGTCTCGTTTGCTGGCCGGTCTGCCACTGGCAGTGCCTTCGTGGATTCTGGCTCATCTGCTAATATCATGTCTGTGGAATTTGCTATGTCTCTAAAAATGCCTTTTATTGATTTACCTTATCCTATCCCTGTAGTAGGTATTGACTCAACTCCCCTTGCTAATGGTTATTTTACTCAGCATACTCCTGTTTTTGAACTCCTGGTTGGCTCCATGCATTTGGAGCAGTGCTCTGTACTGGTGATGCAGGGATTATCGTCTGATCTGGTATTAGGTCTTCCCTGGTTGCAGTTGCATAATCCCACGTTTGATTGGGGTAGTGAATGTCTCATGTCATGTCTTTCTGTTAACTCTATTTCTCCCCGGGAGGAGGTAAACACGCTTCCTGAGTTTGTTCAGGACTTCGCCGATGTGTTTTCTAAGGAGGCCTCCGAGGTGTTGCCCCCCCCCCCCCCCATAGAGATTACGATTGCGCCATCGATTTGGTGCCTGGTGCCAAGCTTCCTAAGGGTAGGATATTTAATCTTTCATGTCCTGAACGTGAAGCTATGAGGGTGTATATCCAAGAATGCCTGGCCAAGGGTTTCATTCGCCCCTCGACTTCTCCTGTAGGTGCTGGCTTCTTCTTTGTGGGGAAGAAGGATGGTGGTCTTAGGCCGTGCATTGATTATCGTAACCTGAATAAGGTCACCGTAAGGAACCAGTACCCACTTCCTTTGATTCCGGATCTTTTTAATCAGGTTCAGGGAGCCCAATGGTTTTCTAAGTTCGATCTACGGGGGGCATATAACCTTATCCGCATCAAAGAGGGGGGTGAGTGGAAAACTGCGTTCAACACACCCGAGGGTCATTTCGAATACCTGGTCATGCACTTTGGGTTGTGTAATGCCCCTGCTGTCTTCCAGAATTTTATTAATGAAATCCTGAGAGATTACCTGGGTAATTTTCTTGTTGTGTACCTTGATGACATACTGGTGTTTTCCAAGGACTGGTCCTCCCACGTGGAGCATGTCAGGAAGGTGCTCCAGGTCCTTCGGGAGAATAATCTGTTTGCTAAGACTGAAAAATGTGTCTTTGGGGTACAGGAGATACCATTTTTAGGGCAAATCCTCACTCCTCATGAATTTCGCATGGACCCTGCCAAGGTTCAGGCTGTGGCGGAATGGGTCCAACCTGCCTCCCTTAAGGCGTTACAGTGTTTTTTAGGGTTCGCCAACTATTACAGGAGATTTATTGCCAACTTCTCGGTCGCCGCTAAGCCTCTTACGGACCTTACTCGCAAGGGTGCTGATGTCCTCCATTGGCCCCCTGAGGCCGTCCAGGCCTTTGAGACCCTCAAGAAGTGCTTTATCTCGGCCCCCGTGCTGATTCAGCCCAACCAAGAGGAGCCATTTATTGTGGAGGTTGACGCATCCGAGGTGGGAGTGGGGGCCGTCTTGTCCCAGGGTACCAGCTCCCTCACCCATCTCCGCCCCTGTGCTTACTTCTCTAGGAAGTTTTCGCCCACGGAGAGTAACTATGATATTGGCAACCGCGAACTTCTAGCCATTAAATGGGCTTTTGAAGAGTGGCGGCACTTCCTGGAGGGGGCCAGACACCAGGTAACGGTCCTTACGGATCACAAGAATCTGGTTTTCCTAGAATCGGCCCGGAGGCTTAATCCTAGACAAGCTCGGTGGGCACTATTCTTTACCAGATTTAATTTCTTGGTTACCTATAGGGCTGGGTCCAAGAATATTAAGGCTGATGCCCTGTCACGTTGTTTCATGGCCAATCCTCGTTCCAAGAAGGATCCTGCTTGTATTTTACCCCCTGGTATAATCGTTTCTGCCACGGATTCTGATTTAGCTTCTGATATCGCGGCTGATCAGGGTGCAGCTCCCGGGAACGTCCCCGGGGACAAACTGTTTGTTCCCCTGCAATACCGGCTAAGGGTACTCAGGGAAAACCATGACTCCGCTCTATCTGGTCATCCTGGCATCTTGGGCACCAAACACCTCATTACCAGAAACTATTGGTGGCCTGGGTTGCCTAAAGACGTTAGGGCTTACGTCGCCGCTTGTGAGGTTTGCGCTAGGTCCAAAATCCCTAGGTCCCGACCTGCGGGCCTACTACGTTCCTTGCCCATTCCCCAGAGACCTTGGACCCATATCTCCATGGATTTTATCACCGATTTGCCTCCATCTCAGGGCAAGTCAGTGGTGTGGGTGGTAGTAGACCGCTTCAGCAAGATGTGCCACTTTGTGCCCCTTAAGAAGCTACCTAACGCCAAGACGTTAGCTTCTTTGTTTGTGAAACACATCCTGCGTCTCCATGGGGCCCCAGTCAATATCGTTTCTGACAGAGGGGTACAATTTGTTTCCTTATTTTGGAAAGCCTTTTGTAAAAAGTTGGAGATTGATCTGTCCTTCTCCTCCGCCTTCCATCCCGAAACTAATGGCCAAACGGAGAGGACTAACCAGTCCCTGGATCAATATTTAAGGTGTTTCATCTCTGACTGTCAATTCGATTGGGTCTCATTCCTTCCCCTTGCTGAATTTTCCCTGAATAACCGGGTCAGTAACTCGTCAGGGGTCTCCCCGTTTTTCTGTAATTTCGGGTTTAACCCAAGGTTCTCCTCCGTTTCCCCTGGTTGTTCCAATAATCCTGAGGTAGAGGATGTTCATCGGGAACTGTGCACTGTCTGGGCCCAGGTACAGAAGAACCTAGAGGCGTCCCAGAGCGCACAAAAGATTCAGGCGGATAGTAGACGTTCTGCTAACCCCCGGTTTGTCGTCGGGGATTTGGTCTGGTTGTCGTCCAGGAACTTGCGCCTTAAGGTCCCGTCCAGGAAGTTTGCTCCCCGATTTATTGGGCCTTATAAGATCATTGAAGTCCTCAACCCTGTATCCTTCCGTCTGGAGCTGCCCCCATCCTTTCGCATACATGACGTCTTCCATGCCTCCCTCCTTAAACGCTGCTCCCCGTCCTGGTCCCCCTCGAGGAAACCTCCTGTTCCCGTTCTCACCCCTGAGGGGGTGGAATTCGAGGTGGCCAAGATTATGGACAGTAGGATGGTCCAGGGCTCCCTCCAGTACCTGGTCCATTGGAGAGGGTACGGGCCGGAGGAGAGGACTTGGGTACCTGCCCGTGATGTTCACGCTGGGGTATTGATCAGGAGGTTCCACCTTCTCTTCCCTACTAAACCGGGTCCTCTTAGTAAGGGTCCGGTGGCCCCTCATAAAAGGGGGAGTACTGTTAGGGATCTGCCAGGTACTACGTCTAGGTATACTCCTGGGATTAATCAATCCACATCTGAGGCCAGACCTGTTCGACTGACACCATCTCCCACCAACCAGGGTGGCAGGCTCAGGAGTGGGAGAGCCTATCGCGGCCTGGTCAGTCGGAGTTAGCTCCGCCCCCTGTCCTTTATTACCTGCTGTGTTCTCCTCCTCAGTGCTTGTAATTCTTTTGGATTCCTGGCCCCACTGCTGCTTGCTCCAGCCTGCTTCTGCCGTGCTTCTGCCTTGCTGCTGTTCTGCTTAACCCGCTTTGCTTTGCCTCCGGCTTGCTTCCTCCTCCGTGCTCACTTGGGTATACTCCACTTCATCCTGGTCCTGACAACTCATTCACGGTTCCGTTTCCTCGCGGCGTTCCGTGGGCTACTGCCCCTTCCCTTGCGTGTTCCCTGTTTGTTCTCCCGTGCACTTAGACAGCGTAGGGACCGCCGCCCAGTTGTACCCCGTCGCCTAGGGCGGGTCGTTGCAAGTAGGCAGGGACAGGGCGGTGGGTAGATTAGGGCTCACTTTCCCTTCACCTCCTTCCTGTCATTACACATTGCTATACAGCCTCCCCACCTCCCTCATGTAGACAGTGCCATACAGCCCCCACCTCCTCCTTGTAGACAGTGCCATACAGCCCACACCTCCCTCATTTAGACAGTGCCATACAGCCCCACCTCCTCCTTGTAGACAGTGCCATAAAGCCCCACACCTCCCCCTTGTAGACAGTACCATACAGCCCACACCTCCCTCATGTAGACAGTGCCATACAGCCCCCCACCTCCCCCTTGTAGATCGTGCCATACAGCCTCCCAACTCCCTCATGTAGACAGTGCCATACAGCCCCCCACCTCCCCCTTGTAGATCGTGCCATACAGCCTCCCAACTCCCTCATGTAGACAGTGCCATACAGCCCCCCACCTCCCCCTTGTAGATCGTGCCATACAGCCTCCCAACTCCCTCATGTAGACAGTGCCATAAAGTCCCCCACCTCCCCTTGTAGATCGAGCCGTACAGCCCTCCCACCCCTTCCTTGTAGACAGTGCCCCCAAACAAACAAAACAAGTTGTACTCCGCTAGGCCCCGTTCCCACGATGAACTGAGCTGCTCCACGACGGGATCCTTGCGTTGGCCGGGGTGATCCTGTAGCCTAGTACAGAGTTTCACAACATTTTCGGACTCGAGGCACCACTGGAAAAAGAAAATGTCCTCAGGGCACCCCTAATTTAGAGAAAGACAGAAAATGGCTAAAAACAAGCACTACACTCGTAGGGTATGTTCACACAGCGTTTTTTGTAAGACAAAAAAAATCTGCCTCAAAATTCCTTCAGGAACTGACAGCATTGTTTGACCTTTTTTTTTTTTTGCGTTTTTTTAAGCTGTTGAAGCGAATGCAAAAGATGCAGGAAAAAAAAGCTCCAAACGATATTTACTACCTCCTATTAATTTCAATTGGAGCTCAGAGGTGGAAACCACTTGAAGACCATCAGCTCCCCACTCCCAGTAAAATAATCATCGTCCCCCCACTCCCAGTAAAATAATCATCGGCTCCCCACTCCCAGTAAAATAATCATCGGCCCCCACTCACAGTGAAATGACCATCAGCCCCCCCACTCACAGTAAAATGACCATCAGTCCCCCCCTCACAGTAAAATAACCATCAGCCCGTCACTCACAGATTCCCCCTGTAGATAGTGCCACACAGGCCCTTGTAGGTAGTGCCACACAGCCCCCTGTAGATAGTGCTACACAGCCACCTGTAGATAGTGCCATACAGCCCCCTGTAGATAGTGCCACACAGCCACCTGTAGATAGTGCCACACAGCCCCGTTGTAGGTAGTGCCACACAGCCCCGTTGTAGGTAGTGCCACACAGCCCCGTTGTAGGTAGTGCCACACAGCCCCGTTGTAGGTAGTGCCACACAGCCCCGTTGTAGGTAGTGCCACACAGCCCCGTTGTAGGTAGTGCCACACAGCCCCGTTGTAGGTTGTGCCACACAGCCCCCTTGTAGGTTGTGCCACACAGCCCCCTGGTAGGTAGTGCTACAAAGCCAAGTGGTAGGTATTGCCACACAGCCCCATGGTAGGTAGTGCCATACAGCGCCCTTGCAGGTAGTGCCACACAGCCCCCTTATAGATAGCACCCCCCCTTCCTGTAGATAGCTGCACTGTAGCTCCCTGAAAGAGCGGAATCCCCCTGTGGCCAGGAATTCCGCTCCTGGAGCGCTCCACTTGATGTCTCTGTCCGTATATGGACAGTGACATCAGGGGCAACTCCTGAAGCAGAATCCCAGTCCACAGCGTTGCCGACGCTGTGACCGGGGATTCTACTCCAGGAGAAGCCCCTGTCGTCTGTGTCCATTTATGGACAGTGACGTCAAGGGCTTCTCCTGGAGTGGAATCCCCGGTCACAGAGTCGGCAACGCTGTAAACGGGGATGCCCCTTCAGGAGTTGCCCTGATGTCACTGTCCATATACGGACAGAGACATCAAGCGGAGCACTCCAGGAGCGAAATTCCTGGCCACAGGGGGATTTCGCTACTTCAGGGAGCTACAGTGGTGCTGGTAGATTGAAGTGCAGGGAGATACCTCCCTGCTCTGCTATAGTACGCCGCCGGCCATGGGGGGGCCTTTTCCAACGGGCGGCACGGGCGCCCTCATGCCCGGTGTTACCACCCATGCCACTTTCTGTTCTCCCAGAAATCCCCTCCTCCTTCCCCCGCTGAGCCCTGGCACTTAGTCTCTCCACCTTGCCCCCTGATACCCACCAGCTAGCTCTGCCCTGCCCCTCCAAAGAGATCTCCTACTAGTTTGCTTTTCACCGCTGCCTTACTTCCGACCCCTTTACTCTGTGCCCACCCCAATAGTGAGGGGGGCCCCAGACTCCTTGGCTGTATGGGGCCCAGAAATTTCTGATGGCGGCCCTGCTCAGCGCTATATACAGCTGCTCTGTATACAGAATACAAAGCAGCTGTATCTCAAAAAGTACAAATCATTTTCAATAAAAAGTAATTAAAACTTGCACCAATCGCATTAATAGATATCTTTATATATCATAGTGACATGTCCGAAGTTTTCATCGGTGGGGGACCGAGCACTGAGGCCCCCACCGATCACTAAAACGAAGCAGCAGAAGTGCTCGGGTGAGCGCTGTGCCGCTTCATTTATGATCGACTTTCAGCCGAGTGAGCGGTGTACGGACTCTGCTCCAAGGAAAGCCAAACAGAATTGAAGAGGCACACCGCTCACCCGAGCACTTCTGCTGCTTAGTTTTAGCGACTAGTGGAGGGTCTCAGTGTTCAGACCCCACTGATCAAAACTTCTGACATGTCAAAAGTTTTTTAAAAAGTTGTTACACTTTAAAGAGAATCTTTCACCTGCCCACAGATTTGCATTTGAGTGCAGCATGTAATGGGGAGGGCTGCACAAACTCTGGGGCACTTTATATTTTTTCTCCTACCCTCTTTCCTTACTTAGATATCTGTGCTGTAATATTTGGCGCTCGATATTTAAATAACCCCATAAACTGCCAATGGGGCGGTAATTGGCAAGGGGGCGTGTAACATCGCTGTGACACTGCCCAATCCGCTATGGACAATGTCAACAGCAAGAGCTGGAGAGAGGAGATCATGTGCACGCGCACGCTCTCACTCTTCAGCTCTCGGCAGGCAAGTACAAAACTGTGATCTCAGGTGAGAGATCAGTCTTATCGTCCTTGTCTGCCGAGAGCTAAAGAGTGAGAGCGTGCGTGCGCGCACAGCTCTGATGCCATGAAACAGAAGAAGAAGAATTCACACTCTTCTTCTCCTCTTGTGTTCCTTAGTGGTGGCGGAGCTGCGCGCACGCGCTCTCTCCAGCTCTTGCTGTAACGCTGACCGTAGCTGATTCGACAGTGTCATGGCGATGTTACACGCCCCCTTGCCAATTACCTCCCCATTGACAGTTCATGGGGTTATTTAAATATCGGGCGCCAAATATTACAGCACTGATATCTAAATAACGAAGGAGGCTAGGAAAAAAATTTAAAGTGCCCCAGAGTTTGTGCAGCTCTCCCCATTACATGCTGCACTCAGCTGTACATGTATGGGGAGGTGAAAGGTTCTCTTTAAAAGAAAGGTGTTATAATTATTTTTTTTTATTTGATAGGTTTTATTTTATGGGCCTAATTTTTCTAATTATTTTAATATGTTTCCGAAGGTAGCTATTTATTCATATGTCTGTGGGGACAGCCAACTTTATTTTTATTTTTCATACTGCTCATTTTTGTTTTGCAGGTTCCGCTGGACCATTTGGACTTCGTCGTAGATTCGTTGGACTACTTTGCTGATTTATGAATCCACTTAATGGTAATGTAAATGTCGTTCACTGAATAGATAGATTGACTGCCTGATTAGAACGATTAAAATTGAATTTTATTAGTATAGTATAAAATATGGCTCATATAGCCCAATTGTAACATATATTCAGGCTCAGGCAAGGTAGTCAGGGATAGGAGGTGGTGAGACTCTCCTCTTATAGTATACAGCCCTGACAGCAGCTTTCTGAGTGAAAATAATTCCAGCCCACCGGGCTCACAGCAAGTGGTCAGAGAAAAAGAGGACTACGTCGTAGATTCGTTGGACTACTGCGATGATTTAAGCTTTATTTTTATTTTTTTAATAAAATGGTTAAAGTGGATTCTGTGGAAGAGTTGTCATTTCAATAAAATATATTTCTATATGTCTCTGTTTTTTAATACTTCATTACCGCCTTAGTAATGGCTGCTGTCTGATTGAGAGCGTCCATTACTAAGAAGGGGCTTAGTGTTAGCCAGTAATAAGGCTAGCACTAACCCCTATTATTACCCCGGTACCCACCGCCACCAGGAGTACTGGGAAGAGCTGGGTACGATCCAGCACCCGACCGTCTGAAGAGAAGGGCGGGTACTGGGGTGGCCGCAGGCTGGTACTATCAGGCTCGGAATGGCCAAAAACCATGGCCCTTCCCACCCTGGTAATGCTAGGCTGCTGCTGCTTTATTGTATCTGGCTGGTTATGAAAAATGGAGGGGAACTCACGTAATTTTTTTTCTATTATTTTTTTTTTTTAAAAGACGTGGGGTTCCCGCTATTTTTCACAACCAGCCAGATACAATACAGCAGCTGCAGCCTAGCATCACCAGGGTGGGAAGGGCCACGTTTTTTTATCCCTTCCCAGCCTGGTAAAACCAGCCTGTGGCCGCCCTGCTGCCTTACCGTCGCTTCAGATGGTCGGGTACTGGATCGTACTCCCCTCGCGGCAGTGAGAACCGGGGTAATAATAGGGGTTAATGATAGCCTTTTTACTGGCTAACACGAAGCCCCTTCTTAGTAATGGACGCTCTCAATCAGACAACAGCCATTACCAAGGCCATAATAAAGTATTAAAAAAAACAGACATAAGAAAAACTTTTATTGAAATCTAAACTCCCCCTTGCAACCCTCTTTCACCATTTTTTTTTTTTTTTTTAAAAAGTAGATCATCGGAGTAGTCCAATGAATCTACGACATAGTCCAAACGCTCCAGGGGAACCTACCAAAAAAAAAGCAGTATAAAATTTTTAAAAACTTACATTTGCCACAATAGTCACTCGATATAACTATACTGTAATCACTTATATGGTTTGCAGATATCTTGTGTATAACTGGCATCTACCTCTATAAGGTCACTCACTATATGGTGGTAATATTGGTCTATATATAGTGTGATTTATTCACTAACAGTATGGTGGGTTTTTTCTGACACTATGTTGTAGTAATATGTGATCATGGTTTGGTAGTTTTATTCAGTAACAGTATGGGGGTATTATTCAGTAACAGTATGGGGGTATTATTCAGTAACCGTATGGAAGTATTATTCAGTAATAGTATAAAGTTATTATTCAGTAACAGTATGGGGGTATTATTCAGTAACAGTATGGGGGTATTATTCAGTAACAGTATGGAGGTATTATTCAGTAACAGTATGGGGGTATTATTCAGTAACAGTATGGGGGTATTATTTAGTAACCGTATGGGGGTATTATTCAGTAACCGTATGGGGGTATTATTCAGTAACAGTATGGGGTATTATTCAGTAACAGTATGGGGTATTATTCAGTAACAGTATGGGGTATTATTCAGTAACAGTATGGGGTATTATTCAGTAACAGTATGGAGGTATTATTCAGTAACAGTATGGGGATATTATTCAGTAACAGTATGGAGGTATTATTCAGTAACAGTATGGGGTATTATTCAGTAACAGTATGGATGTATTATTCAGTAACAGTATGGATGTATTATTCAGTAACAGTATGGGGATATTATTCAGTAACAGTATGGGGGTATTATTCAGTAACAGTATGGGGGTATTATTCAGTAACAGTATGGGGGTATTATTCAGTAACAGTATGGAGGTATTATTCAGTAACTGTATGGGGATATTATTCAGTAAAAGTATGGGGTATTATTCAGTAACAGTATGGGGTATTATTCAGTAACAGTATGGGGTATTATTGGTAATGTTGGTCTTACAATCTATGTAAATTACTGTGGGGGGGGGGCTGTGGGGAAGTGTGAGTGTGGCAGCAGATGATCAGGCTAAGAGAGTCTGCAGAGTGGCATGTGATGTACTTTGACATATAGGTGATACTTACATGTGGAATGTGGGCCCATAACTTGTGTACAGACCAGGGCCTAAGATCATATTAATCCACCACTGGCATCGAGCCAGCACAGGCAGACCACTACAATACAGCAGGTAGAGCAAAGAAACCAGCCCAGGACGTGCCACTTCAAAACAGCGCTAAGCGCGATCTGTCCTGGACTGGCCTGAATGTAATTGCAGAGAGTGACGCCGCAAATGAGACTGGCTGCCGAGGAGAGATATGGGGCAGGGCAGACTGTACTATTTGCACTGCACTGATTGGCAGTAAGAATAATTCTTTAAATATTTTCCATACTTCAAATAGCACTTTAAGGCTGTGTTCACACTGAGTTTTTTGCAGGAGGAAAATTCTGCCTCAAAATTCTGTTTGGGATTTCGAGGCAAATTTTGTCCTTCCTGCACGTCGTTTGCCGCGATTTTCACCGCGTTTTTCGCTCGCGGCCATTGAGTGCTACGGGCAAAAAACTCCGCGAAATACCCTTTCTCTTCCTCCCATTGATGTCAATGGGAGGTCAGAGGCATAAACGCGCGAAGATAGGGCATGTCCCTTCTTTCTCGGGAGGCATTTTCGGCCGGTATTTGACGAGTTTTGCGGAGCGGTTTCCGCGCCCAAGAACTCGTCAAAATACTCCATGTGAACAGGGCCTAACAAATAAACATCAAATGCTTTCCTATTTAAAAAATGTATATATTGCGTGTTCGATGTGCAAAGCTAGGAATGAGAAAACTCCGATAGATTTTGGGGGGGGGGGGGGGGGCGCCTTTTTATAGTTCGCCTCAGGCGGCAGACAGGCTAGGTTCACCCCTGGGTGTGGTATAAGAAGCTGGCCGTGCACATCATACAGATGGCATTGTACAATGCGTATGTGCTACGTCGATGTGCAGGCCAGAGGGGAACTTTCCTGGAATTTCAAGAGGTGATTATCAAGAACCTAATCTTTAGGACCAAGAATAGGGAGCATCCAGTACTTCCGGAAGCGAGGCCACACGCATCGTACCAGGGCAACACTTTCCAGGAGAAGTTCCCCAAACTGGCAAGAAGGGAAAAAGTCAAAAGAGGTGCAGAGTCTGCTCAAAGAGGGGGATAAGGAGGTAAACAATATACGAATGCGACACGTGTCCCGAAAAACCAGGGCTCTGTATGAAAGATTGTTTTCGAATTTATCATACATCCCTTAATTTTTAATTTACCCTGATACACTCCGCACAGCTTATGCCCCTCATCTTTGCCTTCTGAGCCCTGCCGTGTGCCCAGGCAGCTAATAACAGCCACATGTAGGGTATTGCCGTACCCGGGAGAACCCACATTACATCTTATGGTGTGTATATCTCCAGTGGCACATGCTGGGCACACTATATCGGGCACGGACATGCCATATATATATAGAAAATTGCAAATCTCACTCTGCCCCATCTGCTGCGCATTATCTTTTACACAGTACCTGTGGGGTCAAAAGGCTCACTACACCTCTAGATGAATGTCTTAAGGGGTGTAGTTTTTAAAATGGGGTCACTTCTCAGGGGTTTCAACTGTACTGGTACCTCAGGGGCTTCTGCATACATGACTTAGTACCAGAAAAACTCCAGTAGGCCAAATGGTGGTCCTTTCCTTCTGAGCCCTCCCATGGGCCCAAACGGCAGTTTATCACCACAAATGGGGTATTGCCGCACCAAGGACAAATTGGGCAACAAAATGAGGTATTTTGTTTCCTGTGAAAATAAGAAATTTTGATAAAAAATGAAATCTTATTGTTCTACACACAGGTATCCAGGCTACCAGGACTACTATTATGGGTAAGGCTATCTGAGTTATTAATGTTGGGAGTATTTTACTCTAGAAAACACCCTTTGGACACTTCTGTCCTTAACAAAACAGCTCACACTCAAACAACTAACGTTATATACGATAGCACACTGCCCTATTCATATGTCCTTAATATAAGGACTTTAAACACACCATACACTTGGTTTTCCTACTTACCTGTGTTCATATCATATAGAGTCTCTCCACTCATGTACCTTTTTAACATGTATGTTTTTATATGTATTTAATAAAATTTGTTATTCTTTTCATATATACTTGGCTCTATACTCTGTTTCTTGTGTGTGTATAGGGTTTAAGTAGAGTATAACAGAGAGAGTTCCCAGCATTATCATTCCCTTACCCCCCTACAACATTACGAATTATATTCACTTGGGACTGGTGTTGTTTTATTAAATTTCTTTTGATTCTCTTGATTTTTTTTGCTGTTTTTGACATTCCACTATGTTCTGCATAAAGCTTAGTGTCAGCTGTACTGTGACTTCTTTATCATAACTGTTAAAGGGGGTGGGGTAATAGCGGGATTCACTGGTTAGTGACACCCACTATTACTACCGCCTTTATAAACAGGGTCACTAGGGTTATGCCTAGTTTCCCTACCTTTTCCTTATACTAACGTCGATCTAATTGCTTTAGCGGCTACTCAAGGGAATAAGACAGTATAGTAAATAAAGGTAATATTTATTAACATACAGTAATCACTCTCATATGTATAATACAGTAACTAATCACTGTACAGTATAAACACTGTATCAAGATATTATACCGCCACCCACTTACATAAACATACACAGAATACAGTTACGTTACAACACAATAAACATAAGTTACTTGTGATTCTCACACGCTCTCTATCTCTATCCCACTCCCTCCTAATATAACTTTCCCTATACACTAAGGGTTAATACGGGATAAGGAGGAACAAGGGGACAGCAAGGGTTAACTCAGGGACTCTGGGACAGCAAGGGTTAACTCATGGACTCTGGGACAGCAAGGGGTTAACTCAGGGACTCGGGGAAGCAAGGGTTAACTTAGGGAGAGCAAGGGGTTAACTTACTCAGGGAGAGCAAGGGGTTAACTCAGGGAAGCAAGGGTTAACTCAGGAACTCGGGGTTGCAAGGGTTAACTTAGGGAGAGCAAGGGGTTAACTTACTCAGGGAGAGCAAGGGGTTAACTCAGGGAAGCAATGGTTAACTCAGGGACAGTAGGGACAGTATCAAGGGGTTAATTCAGGGAAGCAAGGGTTAACTCAGGGACAGTAGGGACAGTAACTCAGGGAGGCAAGGGTTACAGCAGGAGGAGACAGGGAGAGACAGGGTTAAGTGTAGCTGCTGCTACACTTGATACTTAGGGTATGTGCACACACACTAATTACGTCCGTAATTGACGGACGTATTTCGGCCGCAAGTCCCGGACCGAACACAGTGCAGGGAGCTGGGCTCCTAGCATCATACTTATGTACGATGCTAGGAGTCTCTGCCTCGCTGCAGGACAACTGTCCCGTACTGTAATCATGTTTTCAGTACGTGACAGTGGTCCTGCAGCGAGGCAGGGACTCCTAGCATCGTACATAAGTATGATGGTAGGAGCCCGGCTCCCTGAACTGTGTTCGGTCCGGGACTTGCGGCCGAAATACGTCCGTCAATTACGGACGTAATTAGTGTGTGTGCACATACCCTTAGCGTGACTTTGTGGAGCAGCAGAGGCAGCAGCAGGAACCCAGGTCTTTGGAGGAGAGAGAGAGAGGTCGGTGGTGTGTGATGGCAGCTCTCAGCTGATCTTCTTCAGCTTCGGCTCCTGAGCTCGGCTCCTGAGCGTACCGATGCAGGGCTATTTAACCCTGTCGGTACGCTCACAGCGGGGAGTGTGGTGCTTGCTCCAGGCTAGCATGGGTCGGCATGGTGATAATGTATCACCAGCCGACTCATGAGAGCCCGCACGAGACAGTCCTTGCGCGCGGGAGACTTGAAATGGAGACAGGGGATAACTATCCCTTGTCTCCATGGTTTCCTAACAAAGCAGGGACATGCTAATTGTCCTGCTCTGCTTCCAACCGCATTCATGACCAGGGCTGTTGTAGTTACAGCCCTGGCTCATGATACATTATATGTACTATACATACACATATATATATATATATATATATATATATATACACACACACTGTATACATATATACTATATACACATATATATATATATATATACATATATATATACATACATATGGACACTTCCCTTTACAATAATGAAGCCATACCAGGCCCTTATACACCCTATATGCTTCCCCAATAGAATCCATAAAACATAAAAGGGCCGAGCAGTGCTCCGGGGTCTTTTCGCAAATCACTCTAGCTAGAATCGCAAATGAAAACGTTCGCCATATTAACCAATTGGTAAACATTTGCGGAATCAGGAGATAACGCCTTTTCTCCTCCTCCTTCTTTTATGCTCTAGCCCCTCTTCCCCTGATCCAGATAGAACTTCTCCAAGGGGAGGAGGGAGAACATCTCCACATATTCATCCTTCCCTATTTGTTTCCTGACCTCCTGCTTAAGATGGGCACCGATCCCTCGAAGCAGACATACACAGCCAAGTTATCCCTGTTTACCTAATTAGGTGTCTCAGTCTGGACTGAGACCGCAACCGCCTCATAACTCACCGGGAGAGGGTTAACAAGGGAAAATGTTTTACAGGACCGCCCACGCGAAAACCTGGGATGGACCCGCACCCTTCACCAGGGAACCGCCCACCATGTTCAGCAGGCACACCACTGAGTCCCTCAGGCATCTGCACACGCCTCCTGCTGTGTTACCCCACAGCCCCTAGCGGCAGGGGGCAAACCTGACCTAAACAATAATGGCACCAAGCACCAATAATGATGCTTTTAAAAAAAGTATAAAAAAACTTTATTAAATATAGAGGACAAATGAATAAAAAGTGTCACTGTAATGGCGGAAGGAGGTGAAGGGAACAAGTGAGCCCTAATCTACCCACCGCCCTGTCCCTGCCTACTTGCAACGACCCGCCCTAGGCGACGGGGTACAACTGGGCGGCGGTCCCTACGCTGTCTAAGTGCAAGGGGGTACAAACAGGGAACACGCAAGGGAATACAGTAGTCCACGGAACGCCGCGAGGAAACGGAGCGGGAAAGAGCCAGTCAGGATCAGGAAGTAGTGGAGTATACAAACGGGAGCACGGAGCAGAAGCAAGCCAGGGGCAGAGCAACGCAGGATAAACGGAACTGAAGCAAGGCAGAAGCACGGCAGAAGCAGGCTGGAGCAAGGCAGCAGTGGGGCCAGGAATCCAAGAGAATAACAAGCAAGGAGGAAGAGAAAACGGCAGGTATAAATGGACAGGGGGCGGAGCTAACTGTGACTGACCAGGCCGCGATAGGCTCTCCCACTCCTGAGCCTGCCACCCTGATTGGTGGGAGCAGGTGTCAGTCTCAGAGGTCTGGCCTCAGGTGTCGACTGATTAATCCTGGGAGTATACCCAGACATAGTGCCTGGCAGATCCTTTACAGTCACACAATAGATATAGCAACATCTCCAGAGTGAAATACACAGGGTGAACACATGCCCATAACAATACGGATACATCTTATTTATAAAGTGTATAGTGCTAAGCAATATATATGAAATAAGGATATATATACCATATATAATATAAATTGTCTTTACAATACTGCAGCATGGACAAGGACATGGACAAGAAGCTAAATACAAGTAGTGATGGTCCTAGGATAGGTGCAACACATGTTCAAAAGAGTACAGCATATGAAATAACATGCCTCAATATATACCCATCTATATGACACAACCGGGATGGCGCCAACCACGACGCACGTTTCGGCACAGCCTTCATCTGGGGGTGACATCATCTCCTAACAGGTATAATATAATAATATATATATATTATATAATATATTATTACATTTTATAATATAATATAAATTTCGGTATAATAATGATACAACAGTAAAGTGGAGATGACCGTCCAACACTGCGAATTTAACCCCTTAATGACAATACGCCTTTTCACGGTGGTCATTAAAGGGGTTCTCTGGAAAAAACTTTATGGTCTCATGTTTACTTGATAAAGTGGTTCTGTTTCCACTAAACGCGTTGTACCTCAAGAGACCCTCTATCTCTCTTTTTTATGTATGTTTTATTATGATCTATTGTTTTAGACAATTAATTATATATATATTTTTTCTCAAAAAAGTATTGCGCCTGGATGGTGTCTCTTTTTTACAGTGGATCCCACCTGGTTCCCACTGTTTTTATCTACCTGCTCTTACTGAAGATGTCCTCAAAACTGGCTTAATGAGATGGTAGATCGGAGAGTGACTGAGGCAGTGGAGGCAAAACAGGGCGGACCTGTTACAGGCAGCGGCTAAGGCATCTTGGCCCCCATTGGGGGACCTCTCTAGAACTCCAGTGAAGGACCTGGGCGTGTAGACGAAGCCAAGGCAGACCCAGCAGAACCGGGTTGATGGCTTTAGGCAGGACGAGGAAGTTGATCTGTTCTGAGTGAAGGACTCCGATTTGTAACGTAAGTGGTTTCATGATAGCCACAATAGGATCGGGCAATGGTAGTCCATTTACAGAAGCAACAGCAAGGGATCTCTCTAGAAGAACTGTGGGTAGATGTAGTCGGTCTACTAAATCCTGCTGGATGAAATCTGCAGCTGCCCTGGAGTCAAAATAGGCAGAGGAGAAGTGTGATGTCTCTCCCGAGATGATGGTCACAGGAATAGATAATTTGGAAGAGGTTTTGATGTTTGGCATCTCTAGGAGCTGGAGTTTCCCGTCTTTTGTGGACATTGGCGCACGAAAGGGCCTTTAAGGCCGCAATACAAACACAGACCTGAAGAGCGTCAGCGCTGTTTCTCCTGCTCGGACAACTTGACTCTGTCTACCTGCATTGGTTCCTCAGGTAGAGCAACAAGAGGGGGCAGTAGTGGTCTCTGGAACGAGGGTGCTAATCTGTGAAAACGTCTCTCCACCGAACCTCCTCATCGCGTTCCTGGATCCTCATGTTGACCCGGGTAGCCAACAGGATATGGGCATGCAAGGTAGGTGGGAGGTCGCGGGCTGCCAGCTCGTCCATGGTGTGTGAGGACAGTCCATGCCATAGGTCGCCACCAATGCTTCATTGTTCCATGCCAACTCTGCTGCCAGGGTACGGAAGGAGATGGCATACTCTCCTGCTGTGGACCCCCTTGCTTGAGGGTTAGCAGAGTGGCTGCTGCTAAGGATGTTCGACCCGGCTTCTTGAAAACGTCACAAAAAGTCTGTAAGAACAGGGCTAAGTCCGAAAATTTGGGCCCCTGTCATTCCAGGATGGGGTTCGCCCATGCGAGGGACTTGCCAGCGAGGAGGGAAATAATGAACGCTACCTTGGCCTCATCAGAGGAGAAATGGTGAGCACGCAGTCATAGCGAGGAAAAAGAGGCAGTGCAACTGTGGATCCGGAAAACAGACAGTAGGAGTATTAGGCAGTGGAACGGCAGCAGTCTCTGGGGAAGGAAAAGGGAGTTGATCCAGTCGGGCGATGATGGAGTTTACAGCCACGAGGAGTTGATCCTGACGTGCATATAGATACAATATATACTATTGGGGTCCACCCCTTAGTAATTGCTGACGTGCATATAGGTCACGCATATCCATCTGTATGACCTGAACTGTGGTCTTAGGCTGGCCAGCGGGTTCCATGGCCTGAGCGTACTGTCACAATCTAGGGAACATATGTAGCTGACTTTAGTTTGACTAATAACGCATTAAATACACAGTGGAAAGATCCCTTATCTTGACCTTTTCAATTACTTCTCAATGGTTATTTTTGTGTGATATCACGCTGCAACAAGTTATCAGAGTCAAGCTAAAGATTGCTACATCCGTATGTGGACCCACTAGGCCGTGGGCTCCGGCTCAGATAGGGCTAGGTGTGGCAGGTTGCGCCAGACGAAGCGGATGGCACCAGGAATGGTAGATGACACACAGACGTGGCATATCCAGCCGGCGGTACCACACGACTCTGATAAAAGGCAGGCACAGTTAGGAAACAGCAAGGGATACAGGAAATAGGATGCAGGGAACGGGAACTCTGGGATCAAGCAGGAAAATACTAAGGGACCCTTTGCAATACAAACATGGGAAAAGTACAAACAACGCTCAAGCAAGGAGTGGAAGGGCAGAGACATTTTTATAATCCAGGGTGCACTGGGGTAGGATAAAAAACTTTTAGGAAGTGCGCACGCTGGCCCTTTAAGGCACTCCTCGCACACTCCAGGAAGGGAAGGCCGCGCCAGCCGTGGTCGCTGGGGAGGTGGCCAGGAAGTTGCGGTCGTGGCCGTTCATCACAGGGTGAGCGACAGAGGTCCGCAGTCATAACACTGAGATTTTTTTTGGTGTTGTATATATGTACTGAGCAGTGGCGTAACTACCGCAGTAGCAGCCGTAGCGTCTGCTACGGGGCCCGCGGCATGAGGGGGCCCATGTCGCCCGCCGGCACGGGCCCCCACCATGGCCGGAGGCTCCGCTGGCAGCCGCTATGGCTGCTACAGCGGGACGCCACTGAACACTACGGCAGAGCAGGGAGGTATCTCCCCGCTCTGCCATTAACTGGTTCCCGACCGCTGGCTGTATTTTTACGGCCAGCGGTCAGGGTCCCCAAAATCCGAGCCATAGACTTTTTACGACTCCGGTTTTAACTTACTGCCCGCGCGATCGGGCTGCTTAATGTCGGGTCTCCGGCTGTCAGTGACTGCCGGGGACCCTGAGGAGAGGATAGAAGCAGCTTTCGCTGCCAGCGATCATACATGTATCCCCTATCCTGTGGATAGGGGATACATGTATTTTGTAGGACACACTGTAGGTCGCATTTTTTTGGAAAGGGGGGACGCTGTATGGCGTTCCCTACAGGGGGGGGGGGACGCTGTATGGCGTTCCCTACAGGGGGGGGGGCTGTATGGCGTTCCCTACAGGGGGGGGCTGTATGGCGTTCCCTACAGGGGGGGCTCTATGGCGTTCTCTACAGGGGGGGATGTATGGCGTTCCCTACAGGGGGGGCTGTATGGCGTTCTCTACAGGGGGGGGCTGTATGGCGTTCTCTGCAGGGGGACTGTATGGCGTTCTCTACAGGAGGGCTGTATGGCGTTCGCACTGTCCAATAAATATACAGTACACAGAAGAAAATACGGTCCAGCAATCCTCATGACAATGTGATGACTTTATTAGAAAAACATTTTATAAACCACACGGCATGTTGAAGTGATGATACAAGACTGCTTACGCGCTTCGAAAGCCAACTACATTCTTCGCATATGTACGCCATCTCCTCCAAACAGTCAATTACATCAGAAGTCCAGTTCCTTGTGCTGCATGACTCGTGGACGCCCTATCCGTGGCGATATCCGTGTCCTTTCCACTGCTTCTCACTTGAGTCCTGTAGGCACAAAAAGCATTCTGCAAGTATCCATTGTCATCCGTGCCTGCAGATTCTGCTTTAATGATGCAACTCACTCAACTCCTTGTCTATTTCATCGTTTACTGATGCCTCTTTTAGATGCGACAGATGTATTTTTTTTATACTTACCAGCCTGCTTCACAGGCACCATCCCTTTTTATTGGCACCTGATCAATAAGGGGGTCCTGCTCCACCACCATAACACTGCAATACTAAACAAAATCTTCCATAGACATCACGAAAACTAGACAAGCCTTTCCTCCCTTATGTTTCCCAACATTTCCTGGGACAAGTGTGTGTAGGTAGAAATCAACAAACATGTTTCCTGGCCCCAAACTTTACCCCCTCTTTCCAGTAAAGGATTGGCTTTCGGTATCACGCCTCCTCGCTTTTACCTTTTTACTTTATCCTACGTAAACATTTTTTTTCAGCATCTTAAACGTCTTGCCCATTAGCCCATCTATCCCCAACATCACACCACTTATTATCATCTGACAGATCAGAATCAGACTCAACCAGCTACTGTTGCCTTCTTCTGCTTCTCTTTACATCCAGATGCGCTGCTCCTGTAATTCCAAACATTGTGCCAGTACCCCGTGTTCTAAACATTTTGGCAACCCCAAGGTGTCCCTCTCCCATGTTGAGATTATAAGGCCCCACTGGGATATTGCTGCCTTCATCGACCCTGGATCCCTGTGCAAGGATCCTGGCACTTGGCCCATCATCGTGCCATGTTCCCTCAAATTTTTGCTAGAATGATACCATTGAGGATACCTGCCTTGCTTCCTTGATGCCATTTGCTCCAAACAATCCAGTACACCCCAAGTCCAGGTCCTTGTGCTGCATGACTTGTGGGGGCTCTATACGTGGCAATATCCTGGCACCTTCCATTGCTTTCCGCTTGAGTGCTGTAAATATAAAAACATTCTGCCAGTGTCCATTATCACCTATGCCTGCAGATTATGACTGTGTAATGAAACTCACTTAAGTCCTTGTCTATTGCATCCAGGCCTTGACACATCGCAAATGTTCTTGGCAGACCAGAGCTGTCTAAAATCCCCCTACACTCCCTCACCCAATTACCTTACACCTACGTTCAGTCCCAAACCGAGCCATGTGGCCAGCATTTTGGACAAAGATACCCCTAACTTACATTATGCCTATTCCTACCAACTATCCAAGGTTCCCCACTGCTACGCCTTTCTTGGCATTTTGCCCGCTCATTACTTTTTCAATGTACAGAGCTACTGGTGGATACTGTATATAGTAACTAATGATGGACATACCGCATAAAGATGAAATATTACTTCAGAGAGTCCCCCTGGCAGCAGGCAGCCGATCTCAAGAAATTCTGGAACAAAAGTATAAACTGTGAAGATATTATGACGTGCGCTTAGTATGGTTCATCATATCAACAAATATATGTTCAGCCTATTGAAAACATCAGGGAGATTGTTCCCACAGTCTTGTCATGTGTCTCTATAGGAACATTCTGGGTGACATCACATTATAGAATTTCTATAGGTTGTTATTTGCTATAATACTTACATATGTACAGTGGATCTTCTAGCATGTCGGCTGTCACTGGTGCCACATATTCAGATGTTATAAATGTCTGTAAAATACATAATGGGTTTAATGCACATACATAAAATAACCCCATATCTATAATGAATAATAATATATTTACTTTCACACATTTCATTTTCTATCACAGGGCGAGTCCAATGCCCCTCTGCCACACAAATAACACCAGCAGTATAATGGCACATAATAGTTGGAGGACCCTGGTATAGATTTTGTATCAGGGACCAGGAGCTTATTGTTATTCTTCTATATAATCTTATCCTTAATGGAAAACTTCTAATTTGTCTTTTGTGGAGTCTTTTGGACTGGAGTAGAGAGAGTAGAAAATGGTAAATTGGATTTCTGGATTCAACAGACAAAATAATTATTAAAGGGGTTTTCTGACAGTTTCATAAACCTTAGTCTAAGCCGCATATGGCTAAAAATAACAAATTGTCCCTACTCATTTTTTAAATTCCCTGTGGCTCCTGCGCTGGTGGTTCTGTTGTCTTTAGTTGCTAGGCCACAGCGGTCATGTCCGTGTGGATGGCATGTCACTTGGCAGCTATTGTGTCACATCCAGGGCCGGCCTTAGGTTTATTGCTGACATGTGCAGTATCTGTGACGTCCTCCCCCTTATGATGCACCATGTAGTGTCCAAATAATTTAATCATACAGTGCCCAAATAACATCACCCAGTCAATAAACTAGGGATTGTATCTTTCTGTTTTTTTATATTATAGGTTTGGGCCCTAAATGCCGGATCGGCAGTGTAAGTTGAGGGTGCCCAGGCCATCTATGGTGGTAGTGCCCTCTTCAGTATTGACCAGTAATACACACTATGTGATCATTTAGAGATGCAGTTAATAAAATACACTGACCTTGGACTCTCCTACTGAATACATCCGACTGAATGTAGAACGTTATGTGATGTGAGGTGGAGGGCTCTGCTTAATCTTTGATCTGCCCTCCTGGGACGTGGTTATCATTAACTCTTATGAGGAATTAATTCTAGGAGAAAGAAAGACAATGTATTAGGACAAATCTCAATCAATGGCAACATTTCTATCTAGAACAGAGTCCAGTCCCCAACCAGTGTACAATTACCAAAGGGGTAAATAGGATGATCGGCTGGGGTCCAGGGATTTGGGGTGGCCCACATCTCTGGGGCTCCATACGCCCCTGAAATTGGACAAACAATAACGGCGCAGGGAGGAAGCGAAATGTCTGACCCGGTTGGTCGTCTATTAGGTGAGTATAATTTTTTATTTTATAGGAGCAAAGGGGGCACTATTAATATGGGGGATAAAAGGACTGAGTCGGGGCTTAGAAAAGGGGGCTTCATTACTGTGGGGCCATACAAAAGGGGCATTCTGACCCAGGACATACAAAAAGTGTCATTCTAACTGTGGAGGGTATTGGTGGATACTGCATATAGTAACTAATAAGAGACGCACCTTGCATAGATGAAATATTGCTTCAGAGAGTCCCCCTGGCAGCAGGCAGCCGATCTTAAGGTGTTCTGGAAAAAACAATAATTGTGTAGTTTTATTTCTCCAGACAGACGTGTGCTCAGTATAGACCACCCAACAATGAAGGAAATGTACATTAGGGCTCATGTACACAGCAACTTCATGTGGACGGACCTGTATGGTGGCGTACAGACTGCAGTACTGGTAATGTAGACACTCTGTGTGCGCTGTGTGCTCCCCCATAAGCCAAATGTGTATTAGGAAATTACATAAATAACAAGTCCCTTATATATTACTAATACCATAATATCTTCTTTATGGAGCATTTCTATAATAATAATAATATAAAGCTGCAGCAAAATTCCCAGCGTTTACTTTTGCTACATGTGGATGAGTTTTTGAGACTGTAACTATTCACCTGTAACACTTGTGAATTTTGCCGCGCAGCAAATCTGCAGCGTCTGAATTCAGCTTTATGGCGTAGAATATAGTACTCAAATACTGCAATCATACAGTGCCCAAATAACACTGCCAGACAAGTATTGTCTGCCACACTGTAATGTAATCCATTATCAAGGAATTGTATCTGCATCCTGAGCAGTGCCCTTTACTTTTTTTACATGAAGAGTGGGATTGAGTGTTCAAGCAATACGGGTGCCCCAGACATCAAGACCAGTGGCGCCCCATTCATTAGTGACAGGTGATGCACCCAGTGTAACCGCACAGGTCGCACACCCCTAAGACAGGCCCTGGATGAACAATATTGGGGAATTTGTTCCCACAGTCTTGTCATATGTCTCTATAGGAACATTCTGGATGACATCAGATTATAGAATTTCTATAGGTTGTCATTTGCTATAATACTTACATATATACAGTGTATGTCCTAGCATGTCGGCTGTCACTGGTGCCACATATTCAGATGTCATAAATGTCTGTAAAATACATAATGGAATAAACATAAAATAACCCCATATCTAGAATGAATAATAATATATTTACTTTCACACCTTTCATTTTCTATAACAGGATGAGTCAGACATTGAAAACATTTTGTAATGTTAGTGTAAACCCAGGGAACATAACTATAGGGGTGAAGAGGTTGCAGTCACACCCAGGCCCAGGTGTCCATGACTGACATTAGGGGGGGTCACAATGTGGGCAATTTACAAATGCCAATCCCCAATGCCCCCATCTCCTGGAAGGGAGCCAGCGCAGCGCCCCGTTCCACCTGCTGGAGGGATGCGCCCTATGTAATGGCACAGGTCGCACACCCCTAAGGCCGGCCCTGGCTACTGCTGAGCCTTATTAGGATAATATACGGTAGCTTTTTAAGACTATTTAATTTAATTAAATTAGACATCATATTGAAAACGACTGAGAAGTCACATTCCACATTACTGACAGCTGCAATTCTCAGACAATGGTAAGGGTATGTTCACACACTTAACTAAAAAACGTCTCTAAAATACAGAGCTCTTTTCAAGGGAAAACAGCCTCTGATTTTCAGCCATTTTTTAAACCACAAACATTTTTTGAGGCGTTTTTACCAACGTTCTTGGAACTGTTTTTCTATTGAGACAATGAAAAACGGCTCCAAAAACGGCCGAAGGAGTGAAATGCACTTCTTTTTACAGGGTGTTTTTTATGCGCCGCTTTATCAAACGCCCACGTAAAATGCACCATCGAAAAAAAACAAACAGTTTTTCCCATTGAAATCAATGGGCAGATGTTTGGAGGCGTCCAGCCTCCGTATTTTCGGCTGTTTTTCGGGGTGTTTACGGCCAGGAAAACGGCTAAAAATAGGCTGTGTGAACATACTCTGAGTTGTAACTTTAATGAGAAAATATGAAACATTGAAATCTGAATGTAAAATGTTCAGTTGTTACTTGCATTAATAGAAACATTTTACTGGAACTTGGACTGTTTGTCTAAAAAAAAAACAACCCCCGACAATCACCAGAAAAAAATCCTTCTACAATCATATAGTTGTGGTGAGGTGTTGGTGTGGTTAGAAATTGCTGCAGTAATGTCCAGTGTGAATCTGGCCTTATATGAGAATTCTAGAGCGTATATATTTCATGTGTCCAGTAACATGTAGAATTAATGATAAAATGCTGCATCTTACTTGTCAATCACTCAGTCAATCACAGTCCCGGTCCAGACGTCATTGGCAGAAATTGTAAAAAATATGTAATCCAGCTGCACATAGAACCTAACGGCTAGTACTGTCTATGACATCATCAGTGACATCATAAGCGGCTGCAGTATCTGTTACATCATCTAATTATCTCCTACTGCCTGGATAGACAGTCTGTGCATACACTGGATATAGGCGTTACATGGGACTGCTGTTTATAAACATGGAAGAAAGATACATGTGTGGTTATAGGGGCTACGACTAAGAACATGTAATGTATGAAACGTGTAATCTGTTACTAGATGGATTTTATACTGTAATACAGATGTAGCCATCTTTAACTTGACTCTGATAACTTGTTGCAGCGTGATACTTTCTTGATCCCGCAGCACTCCGTGTTTCAAGTGTGCGTGAGTAGGCTTCCACACCAATGTGTAAAAATGGGAACTCAGCACTCCAAGGTATTATGCAATAAGTGATATTTGATTTCACATATAGCGAAAAGTAGTAATCCAAAAATAATGGTGCCATTACCCAACAGCGACCGAGGTCACAAGTGCCGCATATCCGTGTCTAAAGAAGGTTGAATGTATAGACCGAAACGTTAAAAACCTATTTTTGGATTACTACTTTTCGCTATATGTGAAATAAAATATAATTTGTTGCAGCGTGATATCACACAACAAAAGCCATTGAAAAAGTCAAGATAAGGGATTGTTTATTTAATGCGTTAAAAGTCAAGGTAAAGACGGCAACATCTGAACTAATAAAGGATACATTTTATTGAATTTCGTTTTAGGCTACAGTCACACAACAGTAAAAAACGTCCGCTTTCAGAACAATGATGTTCTATGGGTATATTCACACGGCCTTTTTTTAACCACCCGTGAATATTGGCCGTCAATACATGTAACAGCCGTTAAAAACGGTTCTGTGATTTGGGGATTCAAGAGCCAATGGAACTATTGGCTCCCTTGCTGGTAATCGGCGGCGCAATGACACATACTCACCGATGCAGCGCCGTCCTCTACAGGTGTGGTCTCTAGTCTCATGGGTTCTGCGAAGGTGACGAGATGACGTCCTCGCGTCGCCTTCGCAGAACCAGTGAGACTAGAGATCACTCGTGACGTAGACGGTCATGCATCGGTGAGTATGTAGGGCATTCAGGCGGACAAAAATTACGGATATTGTTGCGCTCACTACTATGGTAGCATGGCGCTAGTACAGGGGACATTGTTGTCTACTGTAGCAAATTTTTCGGCACGGTCCTGAATTTACAGAGAGAGTCCCGGAAGATTACCACAGGGAGGGGGCGTGTGGTGCTTTCTCCGGAGAGGTGTCTGTGTCATCATCTACAGGGGGGCTGTGTGCCATCGTCTACAGGGGGCTGTGTGCCATCGACTACAAGGGGGCTGTGTGCCATCGTCTACAAGGGGGCTGTGTGCCATCATCTACATGGGGCGGTGTGCCATCATCTACAGGGGGGCTGTGTGCCATCATCTACAGGGGGGCTGTGTGCCATCATCTACAGGGGGGCTGTGTGCCATCATCTACAGGGGGGCTGTGTGCCATCATCTACAGGGAGGCTGTGAGCCATCATCTACAGGGGGTCTCTGTGCCATCATCTACAGGGGGTCTGTGTGCCATCATCTACAGGGGGTCTGTGTTTCATCATCTACAGGGGGTCTGTGTGGCATCATATACAGGGTGTCCGTGTGCCATCATCTACAGGGGGGCTGTGTGGCATCATCTACAGGGGGGCTGTGAAACAATCATGACAATGACCTTTGTTTGGGTGTTTTCAGGGGGTTGGGACAAAAGAAGCCAGACAAATGAAATTCATCAGTTTTTTTAACGGCCATGAAAAACGGATGCAAAATGGATGTCAAACGGCCATTAAAAACGGACAGACGGACTGGAAGTGTATAAAATTTGCAGACGCAATGATGCAAAACGGCCATGAAAAACTGACAGTTGATTAGTTTTTAATGGCCATTTTTTTTCACTGTCGTGTGAATGTAGCCTAAGTTCTGGATCGTCTCCATTTTAATGGTTAAAGTTACCGGACAATTATCCGCCCACCGAGATTTTATTGGACACATGGACGGCCTGGTGAGCAGATGAACTTCTTGTTTCTTTGTTTGGAGTCATGTACAGATATAGCAATCCTTATCCTGGTCTGATTACTTGCTGCAGCGTTATAATTTATCACTTAAGTCACTGAAAACCATTGAAAAAGTGAAATTAAAGTTTCTTGACACTGTGTATTCAATGTATTTAACCCCTTCGAGCTCAGCAACGTAATATTCAGTCGCGCTGACCGCCCCGTTCGCGCTCAGCGACGGAATATTATGTCGCAGGGAAAATGCATCGCCATTTTCCACCGGCGCGTGCACGAGCTGTGACAGCTGCTGTTTCCGACAGCAGGCTATCACAGCTCAATACGCCGGTACCTATTGCGATGGTCCCGCCTCCACAATCGCCACTATTGGTCAGTCAGTGAGTAACTGTCCAATAGTGGCGATCGGTCTCTTCACTTCCTCTCCCTGACATCACATCCTGCCGCACCCGCCCTGAGATGGAGATAGCGAGGCGTTCAGAGCGGTTGTGAGTAGAGGGAGAGAAGAAAAAGAGTGAAAAAAAGTGAAAAAAATACCACTTCTTAGTCTTCAGGACCAATTTCTTGGTCCCTGGGGATTATTTTTTTCTTTATAAAACATATAAAGTAAAAAAATATATATAAAAAAAAAAAAAAAAAAAAAAAATCCTGTTAATTTAGACAATTTATCTAGTTAGTTTAGTATTAGTGTTAGGCCTCATTTACACGAGCGTATTATACGCGCGTGCGACGCGCGTGCTTTTCACGCGTGTCGTACGCACCTATAATAGTCTATGGGGCTGTTTAGACGATGCGTGAATTTTGCGCTGCGTGAGTGCGTTGCGTAAAACTCACGACATGTTCTATATTCTTGCGTTTTTCACGCAACACGCACCCATTGACTTCAATGGGTGCGTGAAAACAACGCATGCCACACGGACGGTCCTGCGTTGCATGCGCGAAAATCACGCAAGAGCTGTCAAAAGGATGAATGTAAACAGAAAAGCACCACGTGCTTTTCTGGTTACAAACATCCAAACGGAGTGTCAAATTAGAGATGAGCGCACCGAACTTCACCGGGTTCGGCCGAACTCGTTTTGACCGAACCCGGCAAAAAATGTTCGGGTACGCGACGTCAGGAGACAGTCACTGCCCACGGTGCTCAAAGACTTAAACTCGTTCAGCACCATGGACAGTGACTTTCGATCACAATATACATATACGTGTAAAAAAAACAGAAGTTCGGACTTACCGATAAGTCCCGGCTCCTTCCTCCAGTCCGACCTCCCGGGATGACAATTCAGGCCAAGTGACAGCTGCAGCCAATCACAGGCCAAGCACAGGCTGCAGCCAATCACAGGCTGCAGCGGTCTCATGGACTGCCGCGTCATCCTGGGAGGTGGGGCCGGATGACAAGAGAGGGACGCGTCACCAAGGCAACGGCCGGGAGACCGGACTGGAGGAAGCAGGCAGTTCATGGTAAGTTTGAACGTCTTTTTTTATTCACAGGTTGCTGTATATTGTGATCAGCATTCACTGTCGAGGGTGCTGAAAGAGTTACTGCCGATCAGTTAGCTCTTTCAGCACCTTGGACAGTGACGGGCGTCGACTACCTCATCTCTATGATGGCGGCTGCGTGAAAATCACGCAGCCGCGCATCATACACGGATGACACACGGAGCTGTCAAATGCCTTTTGCGCGCGCAAAATGCAGCGTTTTTTGCGCGCGCAAAACGCACACGCTCGTGTAAATCCGGCCTTAGTTAGTGTCAGGGAACCGTCAAAAAGCATAGTTAGGTATAGCGTCAGGAATTCATCACCATAGTTAGATCTAGCGTTAGGGGTCCATCACAGTAGTTAGGTTTAGCGTCAGGGAAGCTCGGAATAATCGAGATAGGTTTAGTGTCAGGCACCCGTCACCGTAGTTAGGTTTAGTGTTAGGGAAGCTCAGAATAATCTAGTTAGGTTTAGTGTCAGAGAATAGTCGCCGTAGTTAGATTTAGTCTCAGGGAAGTTCAAATAAAATCTAGTTAGGTTTAGTGTTAGGAACCCTCGCCCTTGTTAGGTTTAGTCTCAGGGAAGCCCACTCGTTCTATAAAAACACCAATTTTTTGAGCTGGTTTAGGCAGGGGCGTAGCTAGGGGGGGGCAAGCGGGGCATGTGCCCCGGGCGCAGTCCAGAGGGGGGCGCCAGCGCCCCCTCCTCCTGCACTATAATTGTACCTGTGTCGCAATGACATAGGTACAATTAAGCAATGAATGACCGGGTACGTTCCGTGCCCGGCCATTCAGCGCCTTTCCATGAATGAAGCGACTGGTACCTTTTGTACCAGTGGCGCTTCCGTCGTTGAAAGGCTCTGACTGACTGACAGGGAAAGTCATCCTGCCCAGCCAATCAGCGCCTTTCATAGACTCTGCGTTCAACCCTCTGGAGACCTGCGCAGAAGAGAGCAGGTATCCATGGCTGCCGGACGGCGTGGGAGCGGGAATAAGGTGTGTTTGAAATTATTTTTTTAATTTTTTTAATTGTAATAGAAGTGTGGCTGTATCTGCGGGGGGGGGACTTTGTCTACACGCGGGACTTTATCTACGGGGGGTGTCTATCTACAGGGGGACTATATCTACAGGGCTGGGCTATATATAGGGGGACTATATCTACAGGGCTGGGCTATATACAAGGGGACTATATCTACAGGGGGACTATATACAGGGGGACTATATCTACAGGGGGCTATATACAGGGCGACTATATCTACAGGGCTGAGCTATATACAGGGGGACTATATCTACAGGGCTGGGCTATATACAGGGGGACTATATCTACAGGGCTGGGCTATATACAGGGGGATTTTATCTACAGGGCTGGGCTGTATACAGGGGGACTATATCTACAGGGCTGGGCTATATACAGGGGGGCTATATACAGGGGGACTATATCTGCTGGGCTATATACAGGGGGACTATATCTACAGGGGGGCTATATACAGGGGGACTATATCTGCTGGGCTATATACAAGGGGACTATATCTGCTGGGCTATATACAGTGGGACTATATCTACAGGGGGGCTATATACAGGAGGACTATATCTACAGGGGGGCTATATACAGGGGGGCTATATCTGCTGGGCTATATACAGGGGGACTATATCTACAGGGCTGGGCTATATACAGGGGGACTATATCTGCTGGGCTATATACAGGGGGACTATATCTACAGGGGGGCTATATACAGGGGGACTATATCTACAGGGCTGGGCTATATACAGGGGGACTATATCTACAGGGCTGGGCTATATACAGGGGGACTATATCTACAGGGGGGCTATATACAGGGGGACTATATCTACAGGGCTGGGCTATATACAGGGGGACTATATCTACAGGGCTGGGCTATATACAGGGGGACTATATCTACAGGGGGGCTATATACAGGGGGACTATATCTACAGGGCTGGGCTATATACAGGGGGACTATATCTGCTGGGCTATATACAGGGGGGCTATATACAGGGGGACTATATCTACAGGGGGGCTATATACAGGGGGACTATATCTACAGGGGGGCTATATACAGGGGGACTATATCTACAGGGGGGCTATATACTGGAGTTGGCTGTCTATAGAGCACCATATACAGGGGTGGGCTATATGGTATATAGCCCCCTGTAGATATAGCCCACCCCTGTATATGGTGCTCCATAGATAGCCCACCCCTGTATATAGCCCCCCTGTAGATATAGTCGCCCTGTAGATATAGCCCAGCCCTGTAGATATATTCCCCCTGTATATAGCCGCCCTATGTATAGCCCACCCCTGTAGATATAGCCCCCCTGTGTATAGCCCAGCCCTGTAGATATGGTCCCCCTGTAGATATGGTCCCCCTGTAGATATGGTCCCCCTGTAGATATGGTCCCCCTGTAGATATAGTCCCCCTGTAGATATAGTCCCCCTGTAGATATAGTCCCCCTGTAGATATAGCCCACCCCTGTATATAGTCCCCCTGTAGATATAGCCCACTCCTGTATATAGTATCCCACAAATAGCTCCCCCTATAGTGCTCCACAGAAAGCCCACCCCTGTATATAGCCCCTTGTACATAGAGTCCACCCCTGTATATAGTGCTCCACAGATAGCCCACCCTTGTATATAGTATATACAGGGGTCGGCTATCTGTGGAGCACTATATACAGGGGTGGACTATCTAGTGGAGCACTATATACAGGGGTGGACTATATGTACAGGGGGCTATATACTGGGGTGGGCTATCTGTGAAACACTATATACAGGGGTGTACTATATGTGGAGCACTATATACAGGGGTGGGCTATATCTACAGGTGGGCTACATACATGGTTGGGCTATCTGTAGAGCTCTATATACTGGGGTGGGCTATATCTACAGGGGGCTATATACAGGGGTGGGCTATCTGTAGAGCACTATAGGGGGAGTTATTTGTGGGACACTATATACAGGGGTGGGCTATATGGGGGCACTATCTACAGGGGGCTCTATGGCAGGCACTATCTACAGGGGGCACAGTGTGTGTGTGGGACACGGTGTATGGTGCTATTATAATTAGAGGTGCAGTGTATGGCGCTATTATATTTAGGGGCGTAGTGTGTGGTATAATGATAACTTTATATTTATTTATAGGTGCAGAAATGTTGGAAAAGTGAGAAGCTGAAGACATGTGAGCGGCAAACTGCAGAAATGGACCGGGAGAAGTCATCATAGAGATCTGGACCAAATGGAGAAAAAGAACTAGAATCTGAGACGTCACCGGTGAGTCACTTAATGTAAATTTTTATTCTGCCTCTAATCAGTATTGTAGTCCCTGTATGAGCTGCAGCGAGATGATAGGTGATATGATTATGATAGGATTTATTTTTTGTAAAACGACATCTCCCAGCATATCCTTACCATTGTTTGGGCCATGCTGGGAGCTGTAGTTTTACGCCGTACAAACCTATACGGCAGGGGTTGCACTAAATTGAGCTGTATTTGTGCTGGGGCTGTATATATGTAGTGAGCTTGGTTCTTGTGTTGTGTATAGAACCATATTGCTTGTGAAATATACAAATAATTTTATGCTTGCGTTACATAAAAAGAAATGACACGTCGATTGGTAGAGAAAACAAACACGGCGAGGGGGAAGGAGATGTTGGGAAAGAGGTTGGGGGGTGGGGGTCGCAAAACTGAATCTTTGCCCCGGGTTCTGGAGAACCTAGCTACGCCTCTGGGTTTAGGTAGCAGCCTATTGCTCCTAGTTAGGAAAGCAATCAAACATGTCCCAACGGACATTTAGTGCCGAAGAGGCATATTCATTTCTTGTCTCCGACACAGAGTCGTCGGATGGTGAGACTCTGTTTTATTTATCCACCTCCTCATCCAGTGATGAAAAAGAGGAACCTCCTAGGAGATGCCCCTTGACCACCAGTGCAGTTGAAGCCCCCGAGCGAAATGACCCCGCCGCAGTTCAAGCCCCCATTTGGACCCCCACACCAGACATTTATGAGCCCAAAATCCCAGAGTTAAAATTTAATACGACAGGGCTCAGTGAAATGGGCTTTTTCAAGTTCTTCTTCACTGATGACTTTATAGATCTTATGGTCTCCCAGACAAATTTATATGTCCAACAGTATATTACTAAGAACCCTACATCATTTTATGCCCAATCCTACAGGTGGACCCCTGTAGATGTAGCAGAGGTGGGCAAGTTCTGGGGACTTCACTTGAACATGGGGCTTCTGAAAAAGCCATCCATTAGGACCTACTGGAGCATGGACATCTTATACCATACCCCCAATGTACCGTATGGCCATGTCCAGGATGCATTATGAGGCAATATTTCGCTTCTTAAATTATAAGGATAATGAGCAGTGCCCACCCCGAGATGACCCCAGTTTTGACCGTTTGTACAAACTGAGACCCCTATTAGACCATTTCAGTGCTCGGTTTGCCAAAGCATACACCCCCGAGAAGTGTATTTCTATTGATGAGTCCCTGGTAGATTTTAAAGGGAGGCTTCAATTCCGCCAGTACCTGCCGAGTAAGAGGGCAAGGTATGGCGTAAAGATGTATAAGCTGTGCGAGAGTGCATCAATGTATACCTACAAATTTAGGATGTATGAAGGGAAGGACAGCAGTATTCAGCCCCCAGAATGCCCCCCTTACTGGGAATTAATGCAAAACTTGTGTGGGATTTGGTGAGAGCAGGGCACAATCTAGCAGCAACATATTGTGTGTCAAGTACAAGGACAAGAGAGATGTCCTTGTATTAACAACAATACATGACCACACCAGTACCCATGTACCTGTACGAGGTACCAGTATAGAGACCCCCAAACCAGACTGCATCCTGGACTACAATAGGTACATGGGAGGGGTTGACTTGTCAGATCAAGTCCTGAAGCCCTACAGCGCCATGCGAAAATCGAGGGTGTGGTATAAGAAGCTGGCCGTGCACATCATACAGATGGCATTGTACAATGCGTATGTGCTACGTCGATGTGCAGACCAGAGGGGAACTTTCCTGGAATTTCAAGAGGTGATTATCAAGAACCTAATCTTTAGGACCAAGAATAGGGAGCATCCAGTACTTCCGGAAGCGAGGCCACACGAATCGTACCAGGGCAACACTTTCCAGGAGAAGTTCCCCAAACTGGCAAGAAGGGAAAAAGTCAAAAGAGGTGCAGAGTCTGCTCAAAGAGGGGGATAAGGAGGTAAACAATATACAAATGCGACACGTGTCCTGAAAAACCAGGGCTCTGTATGAAAGATTGTTTTCGAATTTATCATACATCCCTTAACCCTTTCCCTCTTTAGCCACTTTTGACCTTCCTGACCGAGCCTCATTTTTCAAATCTGACATGTGTCACTTTATGTGGTAATAACTCCGGAATGCTTTTACCTATCCAAGCGATTCTGAGATTCTTTTCTCGTGACACATTGGACTTTAAGTTACTGGCAAAATTTGCTCGATATGTTCAGTATTTAATTGTGAAAAACACCAAAATTTAGCGAAAAATTGCAAAAATTAGCATTTTTCTCAATTTAAATGTATCTGCTTGTAAGACAGGCAGTTATACCACACAAAATTGTTGCTAATTAACATCCCCCATATGTCTACTTTACATTGGCATCGTTTTTTGAACATCCTTTTATTTTTCTATGACGTTACAAGGCTTAGAACTTTAGCAGCAATTTCTCACATTTTCAAGAAAATTTCAAAAGGCCATTTTTACAGGGGCCAGTTCAGTTGTGAAGTGGCTTTGAGGGCCTTATATATTAGAAACCCCCAAAAAGTCACCCCATTTTAAAAACTTCTCCCCTCAAAGTATTCAAAACAGCATTTAGAAAATGTCTTAACCCTTTACACATGTCACAGGAATTAAAGCAAAGTAGAGGTGAAATTTACAAATTTCATATTTTTTTGCAGAAATAAATTTTTAGTACAATTTTTTTTATAACACAGAAGGTTTTACCAGAGAAATGCAACTCAATATTTGTTGCCCAGTTTCTGCAGTTTTTGGAAATATCCCACGTTTGGCCGTAGTGTGCTACTGGACTGAAGCACCGGCCTCAGAAGCAAAGGAACACCTAGTGGATTTTGGGGCCTTATTTTTGTTAGAATAAATTTTAGGCACCATGTCAGGTTTGAAGGGCTCTTGCGGTGCCAAAACAGTCAAAATCCCCCAAAAGTGACCCCATCTGGGAAACTACACACCTCAAGGAAATTATCTAGGGGTACAGTGAGCATTTTGACCTCACAGGTTTTTTACAGAAATTATTGGAAGTAGGCCGTGAAAATTAAAATCAACATTTCTTCAAAGAAAATGTAGGTTTAGCGATCTTTTTTTCTCATTTCCACAAGGACTAAAGGAGGAAAAGCACCGTAAAATTTGTAAAGCAATTTCTCCCGAGTAAAACAATACCCCACATGTGGTAATAAACGGTTGTTTGGAGACACGGCAGGGCTGAGAAGGGAAAGAGCGCTATTTGGCTTTTGGAGCTCAAGTTTAGCAGGAATGGTTTGCGGAGGCCATGTCACATTTACAAAGCCCCTGAGGGGACAAAACAGTGGAAACCCCCCACAAGTGACCCCATTTTGGAAACTACACCCATTGAGGAAATTATCTAGGGGTATAGTGAGTGTTTTGACTTAACAGGTTTTTTGCAGAAATTATTGGAAGTAGGCCCTGAAAATAAAAATCAACATTTTTTCAAAGAAAATGTAGGTTTAGCTTATTTTTACTCATTTCCACAAGGACTGAAGGAGAAAAAGCATCACAAAATTTGTAAAGCAATTTCTCCCGAGTAAAACAATGCCCCACATGTGGTAATAAACGGCTGTTTGGAGACACGGCTTGGCTTAGAAGGGAAAGAGCGCTATTTGGCTTTTGGAGATCACATTGAGCAGGAATGGTTTGCGGCGGCCATGTCACATTTGCAAAGCCCCTGAGGGGAAAAAACAATGAAAACGCCCAAAAAGTGACACCATTTAGGAAACTACACCTCTTGAGGAATTCATCTAGGGGCGTAGTGAGCATTTTGACCCCACAGATGTTTCATAGAATTTATTAGAATTGGGCAGTGAAAATAAAAACAATCCTTTTTCTTCAATACATTTTTTCATTTTTGCAACAAATAAAGGAAAAAAAAGAACCCAACATTTGTAAAGCAATTTCTACCGAGTACGGCAATACCCCATATGTGGTCATAAACTGCTGTTTGGGCACACGGCAGGGCTCAGAAGGGAAGGACCGCCATTTGGAGTGCAGATGTTGCTGGATTGGTTTCTGGGTGCCTGTGGGCCCAAAACAGTGGAAACCCCCCAGAAGTGACCCAATTTTGTAAACTACACCCCTCAATGCATTTACCTAGGGGTGTAGTGAGCATGTTAACCCTGCAGGTGTTTTGTAGAAATTAGTGTGAACTCGATATTGCAGAGTGAAAATGGGATTTTTTCCACAGATATGTGGACAATATGTGGTGCCCGGCTTGTGCCACCATAACAAGACAGCTCTCTAATTATTATGCTGGGTTTCTTGGTTTTAGAAACACCCTACATGTGGCCCTAATCTCTTGCCTGAACAGTCGACCAGGCTCAGGAGTGAAAGCGTACCATGTAAAATTGAGGCCTAATTTGGCGATTTACAAAGTATTGGTTCACAACTGCAGAAGCTCAGATGTGAAATAATAAAAATAAACCCCTGGGAAGTGACCCCATTATGGAAACTGCACCCCTCAAGGCATTTATCAAGGGGTGTAGTGAGCATTTTCACCCCACAGGTCTTTTCCATAAATGAATGCGCTGTGGATGGTGCAAATTAAAAATTTATATTTTTCCCTAGATATGCCATTCAGTGGCAAATATGTCGTGCCCAGCTTATGCCACTGGAGACACACACCCCAAAAATTGCTAAAAGGATTCTCCCGGGTATGACGGTGCCATATATGTGGAAGGAAACTGCTGTTTGGGCACGCTGTAGGGTTCAGATGGGAGGAAATGCCATTTGGCTTTTGGAGCGTGGATTTTGCTTGGTAGTAGTTTTGTTTGGAGTCTTACTGGTGTTTCCGTTTATAATGTAGGGCATATGTAAGCGGGGCGGAGTATATAAGGGGCATAGCCAGGTGGTATAATAATGGGGTAAAAAAAAACAATAAAATAATCCATAGATGTGTGTTACGCTGTGAAGCAATCCTTTCTGCACAGGCCGGTGTCGCACTGATATATAGCGTCCTTTATTATCCCCCATTTGATCCACACTCCGTGCCTTTGTAGTTTGGGGAATTTTGCTAGGAAGTGTTGTCCTGGTATAATACGGGCACCGTCGCTTCCAGCGGATATGTTTGGGCCCTCCCTTTCCTGGTTCCCTAATTTTAGGTCCATGATAAATCGCCTCTTCAAACAGAAGAAATGTTCCCCTCGGGCACAACTGCATATTTTTTTATTTCCTGACTTATTGGAGCCATAACTAATTTTATTTTTCATAGACGTAGCGGTATGAGGGCTGGTTTGTTGCGGGACGAGCTTTAGTTATTATTGGTACCATTTTGGGGTACATGCAACTTTTTGATCACCTTTTATCCTATTTTTTGGGATGCCAGGTAAACAAAAAAACGCAATTCTGGCACAGCTTTTTTCGTTTTTTTTTATACAGCGTTCACCACGCGTTATAAACTACATGTTCACGTTATTCTGCGGGTCAGTACGATTCCGGCGATACCTAATTTATAGCACTTTTTTATGTTTTACAACTTTTTGCACAATAAAATTACTTTTGTAAAAAGAATGTATTTTTTCTGTCGCCAAGTTGTGAGAACCATAACTTTTTAATTTTTTTGTCGACTGAGGTGTATGAGGGCTTGTTTTTTGCGGGACGAGCTATAGTTTTTATAGGTACCATTTTTGGATATGTGCGACTTTTTGATCACTTTTTATTCTAACATTTGTAGGGCAAAGTGACTAAAAAACAGAAACTCTGGTAACGTTTTTTACGTTTTTTTTTACGCTGTTCACCGCGTGCAATAAATAATATAATACTTTGATAGCTCAGGTCGTTACGGTCGCGACGATACAAAATACATATGGTTTATTATTATTTTTCAATAATAAAGGACTTGATAAGAGTAAAAGGGGGATTGTGTTTTATTTGATTAATTGAAACTTTTATTGTTTTCAAACTTTTATTATTTGCACTTTTTTTTACACTTTTTTATACTTTTTTTACACTTTTTTTCAAGTCCCGCTAGGGGACTTGACGGTCCAACGGTCAGATTTTTTTTTTCTAATACATTGCACTACCTATGTAGTGCAATGTATTAGATCTGTCAGTCATTCACTGACAGCAAGCCGATTAGGCTTCGCCTCCCGGCGGGGCCTAAATCGGCTTCCGTAATGGCAGAGCAGGAGACCATTGTGTCTCCTGTTGCCATAACAGCAGTCGCCAGTCCTGATTGCCTGTCAGGGCTGGCGATCTGCTAGTAACCGCTACGATGCAGCAATCGCTTTCGATTGCTGCATCGAAGGGGTTAATGGCAGGGATCGGAGCTAGCTCCGGTTCCTGCCGTTACAGGTGGATGTCAGCTGTACAGTACAGCTGACTTCCACCGCTGATGACGCCGGATCAGCTCCTGACCCGGCGCCATCTTGCCGGCAGCTACGGAAGCCGATCAGGCTCCGCCGACCGGGCGGATCTTGACCGGCTTCGGTGCTAGGCAGACCGGGAGGCCAGTATTAGGCCTCCGGTTGCCATTGCAGCCACCGGAACCCCAGCAATTTCATAACTGGGGTTCCGATGAGCTGCAAACACCTTAAGTGCAGTGATCGCGTTTGAGCGCTGCACTTAAGGGGTTAATGGCGGGGATCGAAGCTAATTTCGGTCCCCGCCGTTACAGCCGGATGTCAGCTGTAAGATACAGCTGAGATCCGGTGATGATGGCACCGGCTCAGCTTCTGAGCCGGTCCCAAACATTCGGCGTACATGTACGGCAAGATGCGGGAAGTCAATGCTTTCCATGACGTATGCAGCATCCCAGAAGATACCCTTCTGGTTCCCTGTTATTTGTATGTCATGCATTGTATGTGTTTTACATGTCTTTATTATTTTTCACACAGTGTGCTGTTCACCAGCTGAAGAGAAGGATGAAGGTATCAGTGGGGAGCCACTAGAGGGTGCATTGTACATCTAGCATTGTTTGAAAAGGGGGTGGAGCCTGGCTACAGCCCTAGAGCCTCACTCTGACTCTGTCTCACAGTCTACACAGAGGAGTCGGGTCGTGTCTGTGAGGAGACAGACATGTCTGCTAGCTGCTCTGACACAGCAGATTAATACAATCCTTTCAACTGGCAACAGGTCTCAGCACCTGCAGCCCAATGCAAGAGGAGGAACAGTAAGGAGATTGTAACCAGCATATCATCTCTATCATCACCACAGCAAGTATTATTTAGCTGAAAAGCTGTCTGTCTGTTTCTGAGGAGAAGTCTATATAATATTGGGCCTCAGAACTCCTGCTGGCGCTGTTACCGGTTCTGCCGCACGCCACAATTAATATAAGAAGTGTCTATCAAGTCACTCAACTACAACCCTCATCACTGAGAAAAGTGAGTTCATTTATTACACACGCTGCTGGAAAAGTGAATGATTTCTAGATATAGCTGGACAATTGAAACCCTCATTGGTCACCCACTGGTCCCTTCTTCCCCTCAACTGTTGAAGTGGACAGAAGATAACGTGCCTCCATTTTGGAAGACTGTATAAAGTTCTTCAGTAAACGTGAGTTATTCAAATCCCCTGTGTCGTCTGGTCCCTGCACTGCATAACATCAAGGGCACCCCACATACCACCTTGCCAGGCGCACACATACTACTACCACCATCACGGCAGCCCCCCTGTCACTGTGCCAGCCCGAGAAGGAGCGAGGGAGGAGAGGTAGAGATTCCTACAGATACCTCAGGCCATACACCGTGCACTTCACTACTGCTCCCATCCTCCTGGGAAGCTCTTCCTCGTGGTTGCTGCATATAAACTTTGGCGTCACGAACAGGATACGTTTAAATCTCATGTGGGCCCCAAACCAGAGAGACTTTGTCCCAAAGCCCTGGTCCCCACCGTACAAAGCTGCAACCGCAGCTGCAAGAGACTATTTCAGCCCCAAAAGGGGTTAAAATCACTGTTTCCCAGCAGTTCCAGCCCAAAAGGGGTTAATCCGCCATTTTACCTCACAAACTGCTGCGTCACAGTTCCATTTACCCGCTCCAGACAGGTTAACCTGCGGCGCCAGTCTAGCGCCACCATCTGGATGATTATAGGAACTCACAATATCCAGCACAGGCAAGAGGGAACGGCCGAAAACTGCTAGGCGCCACCATCTTGGATGAGTGAAGCCTCTGCACGGCACCTCCACCGCGGATCCCCTGCAACCAGCAACTCTCCCAAAAACATCACAGGAGAGCAACGGAACAGCCCGGTAACAAAGTACAGCCCAGAGGGAAGCAACAGCATACCATCGGTGAGTCCCGATTCAATTGGCCATCAAGTTAACCCCTGCTGTACCACCACCGGTGCCCAATAAAAAGCCCGGGAGCATCCTGGACATCACTCCGGACCCAATAAAAAGTCCGGGAGCACCTTTAACAAGACCCCCGACTCAGTTAAAAGTCCGGGAGCGCCAATAATAGACATTGGAAAAATTTAAAGGGACAGTAACAATGTCGGACTCAAGTGACACGGAAGAGCCCGGTCTCAGCATGGTCACTACACCGGCCATGACAGAAAGAACAACACCTGCTGCAGCACCCTGCATCATGCCGCTGTCCATGCCCTACTATGCAGGGGCCCCATGGCTGCCCCACTACAAAGGTGAACCACACACCTTAAAAGACTTTAGAAAAAAGATGCTTGCCATGTTCCGCCTCTACCCCATTCCAGAAGAACAGAAGGTAGAGATCTTAATGGGACAACTACAAGATGTGGCCCTAAAAGAAGTGGAGTCCTGGCCACGTATCCAAAAGAAGGCTGTGGATCAGATCCTGGTCCAGCTACGTACCACCTTTGAGCCCAAATCCATCTCTGAGCTCAGGATGAGGTTCATGGACAGAGTTCAGCAACCAGGTGAGACACTCCGAAATTTTGCTCTTTCCTTACAGGAGACCATGAGGGCCATGATACAAGCCGACCCCCATGAGGCTGAAAAAGCAGACAGAATCCTGAGGGAGCAGTTCATTGAAGGAGTCGCCTCAGATTCCATGAGTCATCAACTACAAATGATGTCCGTCCAGAACCCTGACAGCACCTTCCATGAGTTTAAAGAACTGGCCATAGAGGTACTAGAAAGAAGGCCCAGAAGAAGAACAGTCAGGGCTACCACCCCTCTTAAAGAGGCAGAAGAGGAACCTGCCCCAGTAGCACCACATCCAACACCTTGCAAGCCCATCACCTACCAGACTACACAGGCTCAAATCACAGCTGGAGGAGATCAGTACCAAGATCAACTGAAACTCATTGCCAAAAGCCTGGAGCAAGTCTGCCAACGACTGGAGAATCTAGAAGCCAGCTCTCCAGTAAAATGTGAGCTGCCAACATCTAGAGACAGTTATCCAAATAGTCCTAGCAAGGGCTACCGCAATAGTCCCAACAAAACGTCGACAGATCGCTTTGATGAACATGGGAGACCTGCCTGCAGACACTGCCATAAGATAGGTCACCAAGAACGTCAATGCTGGGCGTTAAACGGACGTCTCCCGAGGCAGAGGACCATTCCTCGGGAGGAGAAATAATAGGTCCCAAAGATCCAAAATGGCTGCCACGGTTTGTCGGACCTCGTCCAGAAGTTACCATCCGCATCAATGGAGTACCATTTGCTGCCCTCCTGGATACGGGATCCCAAGTGACAACCATCCAGCAGGCCGCCTTTGAACAACACTGGAGTAGCGAGATCCTGATGCAACCTCCAGAAGCCTGGTTAGACGTCATCGCTACCAACGGCCAGTCCCTACCTCTGCACGGGTACTGGGAGCCTACTGTCCAAGTGGGAGGAGTGCACTTACCTCAGCAAGGAGTCCTTGTGATCAA